>NC_041384.1:194272120-194273175 GCF_002162155.2 Triticum dicoccoides | reverse complement strand
GTCGGGCGCTCGGGCCCCTGCGCGGCTCGGGCGGGCCGGCCCCGGGCCGGGCGGGCCGCGGCGGCGGTGAACTGGGACCGGGGAAGCGGCGAATGGGAGCAGGCCACGTGGCGGCGGACGGGCAGGTCGGACGTGTCCGTCCGGACTGAAATCTCTCCGGCGGCGCGGTAGGGAAAAAGGACAAGGGTTTTGCCTGAAAATTTCGGGGAGTGGCCTTTAAATAGAGGTAGAGGAGGCTAGGAAGCTCCAAATGGAGTGCAGTTTTCGGCCACACGATCGTGATCGAACGCTCTAGAGGATGCGGAAGGTTTTGGTGGGCTTTGGGCCAAATTGGAAGGGTGTTGGGCTGCAACACAAACGAGGCCTTCTCGGTCCCTCGGTTAACCGTTGGAGTATCAAACGAAGTCCAAATGGCACGGAACTTGACAGGTGGTCTACCGGTAGTAAACCAAGGCCGCTTGGCAAGTCTCGGTCCGATCCGGAAATGTTTAACCCCGACACACGAAAAGAGGTAGAAAGGACCACCGGAGGAGATAGGAGCGCCGGAATGCAAAACGGACAACCGGGAAAATGCTCAGATGCATGAGACAAACATGTATGCACATGCAATGCACATGATGACATGATAAGAGATGCATGGCGAAGGCAACAACACACGGAGAAAAAAACCCAAACCCGAGGAAAATAAAATAACTTAGGCCGGAAACAGCAAGAGTTGGGATACATATAAGGTAAATTACATCCGGGGTGTTACATCAAAGTGGCCCAAAACCCACCTAAATCCCCTCCATCATCTAGGTCGTTCGATCATGATCGCGTGGCTGCAAACCGTGCTTAATTTGGAGCCTCCTAGCTCCTCCGACCTATAAAAGGTCCTCCCATTCCAAATCCGGATCAAACCCTAGACCCCTCCCTCTCCTCGCGCCGCCAGACAGAAACCGGCCGGCCAGACGTGTCCGCCCGCGCCGCCGCCGCCACGTGGCACGCCACGATTTGCCCGCGCCCGCGCCTCACTTCGCCGGCCCGCTCGGCCCGCGGGAGGCCCTCCCGGGCCC
>NC_041384.1:194264839-194271455 GCF_002162155.2 Triticum dicoccoides | reverse complement strand
CGCCACCACGTTGCCAGCGCAAGCGCCGCCCACCGGCTCCAAGGTGCCCCGCGCCGCCTGCCTGCTCCGGTCACCGCCCACAACCCGCGAGCGTGCCGGAGCGCCCCCTCCACCGCCGCCTCGCCGCCTCCAGGACCGGATCCGGTGCCCCAACCTCGCCGGCCCTCTCCTCCGATCTCCGGCGAATGACTCCTCCGACTCCGGCGAACTATTCCGACATACCTCAAAGAACGTGCCCCGGATCCAGATCTGAGAGAGGGTTGACTTTTGCCTTAATCTCAGTAAATTTTTGCATTCTTCATCATGCCATAACTCTACAATCGTGACTCCGTTTCGGGCGTGTAGTATATCAAATTGTTTGTCTCGACGAGTACTTCATTTCATCTCATTCCATCATGTTCATTTGAGCTCATCTTGATTCCGTAAATGCTGTTGCAAGAGTGCTAGTTTATATTAGTTTCAGATCCATATCAGCAATTGGACATTTGTCATTTTTGCCATGATTAATGAGTGCCTCCTATGAACTTGAGCCCTACATGAGTTTTGAAGTATGCCATGCCATCTTTATAGGGGTGTATGCCATGTATTTTTGTGATATTTGTGGTGACTAGCACAAGTATGCAAAGTAGCTCTCATAATGTTGCTGATTTTAGTGACTTAGAAATCTTCTAAGTCATTTTCCTGATTATATTTTTATGCCATGTATTCATGTTGCTACCGAGTGATCCATGCCTCTTTTGAGCATGATCGGTAAGGATGTTTGTAGATATTGTGGTGCTCTATCCATCCATGTCTTTGCTTGCAATTATGGAGCACCCTAGCTTAAGTCAACCGAGCTCTACTTTTGCTATAAAATGTTCCTGGCAGAATGTTTACATGTTAGGCATTTTTGCCGAGGTTGTTGTAGTTGATCCATGCATGCTATGATGTTGTTCTTGCCATGTTTAGCTTGTTTGCCATGTCTACTTGCTGGGTGTAGGCTTGTTTTGTCATGCAATGCCTCATGGTGAGTGCATCGAGCTCGTAAACATGCCTACTTAATATCTGTTTTGCCATGTTCCCGTTTTCTACTAAGTCTAAATCTGTTAACGATAATTGCTATGTTCACATGGTTGCCATTGTATTCTCTGATCCCTTTTGGCTTATGGTCAGTAAGAGACTTTTGTTGTACGCTTTGAGTAGCTTCATGCCATGCCTTGCTTTGCCATGATATATTCCTGTAGCATGTTGTTATCTTGCTCTAAACATTGCTTCCTGATGTTAAATTCCTGACATGTTGTTATTTTCACTAAGTCTGTAACCTGATATCTTTTGCACTTTTGCCATGCTTATTTGAACCTGCTATTAAGTGAATTAGCCGTAGCTCAGTGTTCATCTTTTGTGTAGCATCTTGAGTGGATCCCTGCCATGTATTTTGTTGCTATGTTAGAGTGCAGTAGATTGTTGTTCTTGATGCATTTAGATGGCCTCGTGCTGTTAATCGCGGATCGGTGCCATATTTGTTTTGCTTGTCTTTTGCAAACCGTGCATCCGATTCCGGTGATCTTTATATCGATTTCGACCGAAATCAACTCATCTTTCCAGTGCCACTCTTGGTTTTCCAAGTTGAGGCCAGGTTCAATCTTTCCTTTCTGAAGCATGCATATGCATTGCATATCACATCCCGCATATCATTGCCATGTTTTGCATCATGTTGCTTGTGCATTGCACGTGGTTGATTGTGTCTCCCTTTGCTTGTGTTCTTGCTTTTGAGTAGAGCCGGGAGAGGAGGGCGTGTTCGAGGAGCCCGGTGAGTACGTTTACGAGGATCAAGCTAACGTCAACTCGGAGAACTTTGCAGGCAAGATGACCATACCCTCGAAATCACTTCTATCTTTGCTTGCTAGATGCTCGCTCTATTGATATGCCTATGCTACCATACCTACCACTTTCTTATCATGCCTTCCATATTGCCATGTCAAACCTCTAACCCACCTTGACCTAGCAAACCGTTGTTTGGCTATGTTACTGCTTTGCTCAGCCCCTCTTATAGTGTTGTTAGTTGCAGGTGAAGATTGGAGTTTGTTCCTTGTTGGAACATGTTTATTGTTGGGATATCATTATTATATCTTGTCTATTTTAATGCATTTATATACTTGGTAAAGGGTGGAAGGCTCGGCGTTATGCCTGGTGTTTTTTTCCACTCTTGCCGCCCTAGTTTCCCTCATACCGGTGTTATGTTCCTTGATTTTGCGTTCCTTAAATGGTTGGGTTATAATGGGAACCCCTTGACAGTTCGCCTTGAATAAAACTCCTCTAGCAATGCCCAACATTGGTTTTACCATTTGCCACCTAGCCTCTTTTCCATTGGGTTCTGCGGACTCAAGGGTCATCTTTATTTTAAACCCCCAGGCCAGTGCTCCTCTGAGTGTTGGTCCAACCTGTCAACTACCGGTGGCCACCAGGGGCAACTCTGGGCTGGCCCACCAGAACCTTGGACAATCTGGTGTGCCCTGAGAACGAGATATGTGCAGCTCCTATCAAGATTTGTCGGCACATTCGGGTGGCTTTTCTGGTTTAGTTTTACCATTGTCGAGATGTCTTGTAACCGGGATTCCGAGTCTGATCGGATTGTCTTGGGAGAAGGAATATCCTTCGTTGACCGTGAGAGCTTGTGATGGGCTAAGTTGGGACTCCCCTGCAGGGATCTGAACTTTTGAAAGCCGTGCCCGCGGTTATGGGAAGATGGGAATTTGTTAATGTATGGTTGTAGAAAACCTGAAACTTGACTTAATTAAAATGAATCAACCGAGTGTGTGGCCGTGATGGTCTCTTTTCGGCAGAGTCCGGGAAGAGAATACGGTCTTGTGTTATGCTTGAACATAGGTTTCTCTAGGATCACTTCTTGATCATAGTTTCTCGACCGTGCCTTTGCCTTCTCTTCTCGCTCTCATTTGCGTATGTTAGCCACCATATATGCTAGTGCTTGCTGCAGCTCCACCTCATACCTTTTTACCTTTCCTATAAGCTTAAATAGTCTTGATCGCGAGGGTGTGAGATTGCTGAGTCCCCGTGACTAACAGATTACTTCCAAAACTAGATGCAGGGACCGATGATACCGCTCCAGGTGATTCGACTGAGCTCAAGTGGGAGTTCAATGAGGACTCAGGACGATACTACGTTTCCTTTCCAGACGATCAGTAGTGGTGCCCAGTTGGGGCGATCGAGGACTTTGTTGCATTTGGGATTATTCTTTATTTTGGTTCCGTAGACGGACCTTGATTGTATCTGGATGAATGTAATGATATTTATGCTATTGTGTGACGTGGCGAGTGTAAGCCAACTATGTACCTTTTTCCTTATTCATTACATGGGTTGTGTGAAGATTGCCCCACTTGCGACATTGCTTACAATGCAGTTATGCCTCTAAGTCGTGCTTCGACACGTGGGAGATATAGCCGCATCATGGGCGTTACATCGCGGGCCGGCAGACGCACAGGCTGCGCTACTCATGGCATGCGAGCTCCTGCACTACCGCGTGGTCGACGACTTCTACGAAAACTGGATGGACCGCATCGCCGAGCTTGTCACAGCCGCTTGGGGCTCTCCTACGCCGTCCCTCTCGCTACCTCGCCCGCCGCCTACTGCAGGCGACGTAGCCCATGGAGCGCCTCCGCCACCTCCCCGTCAAGACGTCACCCTCAGATCAAGGCACGAGGCCCCATGGCATGACCCACCATGTAGGGCGCCCGCGTGTGAAGAAGAAAGCTATCAAGAGGTCCAGCGGCCGCAAGAAGATGCTCCAGCACTCCTTGCACCACCACTCAAGACCGCGTGCCGGCTGCGGTGGTGACGCATGAGCGCCAAGATCAGGCTCCACCTCCACGTCGGGCTCCCATGACCACCACGGGCTGCCGAGCCTTCACTCCCGAGCTATGCAGCGTCCTCTGGCCAGGGAAGTTCAAGCCCGACCTGCCTCCATGCTATGACAGCACCCCCAACCCTGCAGAGTTCCTACAACTCTACGAGCTGAGCATCGAGGTGGCCAATGGCGACGAGAAGGTCATGGAAATCTGGTTTCCCATGGCCCTCAAGGATGGCGCACGCGTGGGTCCTGAACCTACCCGCGGGATCGATCTCCTCCTAGGGCGAGATGCGTGAGCATTTCGTCGCCAACTTCTAGGGCACTCGTGACCGCCTTCCTGCCGCGGGTGACCTGCGGTGCATCAAGCAGCAGCTAGGGGAAACCCTGCAGCACTATATCCAGCGCTTCAACAACATTCGCCTCAAGATCCCAAGGTGTCGGATGAAGCCATCATATTAGCATTCTCTGATGGCGTCTGTGATGTCAAGATGAAGGAGGAGCTCGCCATACATGAGGACATGTGCACGGCTCTAGAGATGTTTAACATGGCGACCAAGTGCGCGAGAGCTGAGGAAGCACGCCTCTCCCTCCTCGATCTCCGAGGGGCTGACTCAGAAGACAAGAAGGCCAAGTCCTAGCACGTGAAGCGCAAGGGGGCGGCCGTGCTCGCGGCTGAACCAGGGATGAAGTGCGGCTACGACCACCCGGAGTCATCCAAGGGCAGCCGTCCGTTCTACGTCTTCCACAACGTACACAACCATGATACGTCCATTTTGCATCATGATTTCTTACTGTTATTTATAATGTTTTTATCCATAATAATGCTTTTTGGAGTAATTCTAATGCCTTTTCTCTCATAATATGCAAGGTATGCACAAAGAGGGAGAATTCCAGCAGTTAGAAATCTGGACCTGGAAAAGCTACATCAGGCCACCTATTCTGCACAACTCCAAATGAGCTGAAACTTCATGGAGAATTTTAATGGAATACATGAGGAATATTGGAGCCAATAAGTACCAGATGGCGCCCACCAGGTGGGCACAACCCACCTGGGCACGCTAGGGAGCCTAGGCGCGCCCTGGTGGGTTGTGCTCACCCAGGCCCACCTCCTGTGCCCATCTTTTGGTATATAAGTCATTTTGACCTAGAAAAAATAAAGAGAGTACTTTTTGGACGGAGCACTGCCGCCTCAAGGTAGAACTTGGGCAGAAGCACTTTTGCCCTCCGGTGGAGCGGTTCTGCCGGGGGAACTTCCCTCCTGGAGGGGGAAATCATCATCATCATCATCACCAACAACTCTCCCATCTTGGGGAGGGCAATCTCCATCAACTTCTTCAACATAACCATCTCCTCTCAAGCCCTAGTTCATCTCTTGTGTTCAATCTTGTTACCGAAACTATAGATTGGTGCTTGTGGGTGACTAGTAGTGTTGATTACATTTTGTAGTTGATTTAATATATGGTTTATTTGGTTGAAGATTATATGTTCAGATCCAATATGCTATTTAATACCCCTCTGATCTTGAGCATGATTATCGTTTGTGAGTAGTTACTTTTGTTCTTGAGGTCACGGGAGAAATCATGTCGCAAGTAATCATGTGAACTTGATATGTGTTTGATATTTTGATAGTATGTATGTTGTGATACCCATAGTGGTGTCATGCGAATGTCGACTACATGACACTTCACCATATTTGGGCCTAAGGGAATGCATTGTGGAGTAGAAATTAGATGATGAGTTGCAAGAGTGACAGAAGCTTAAACCCCATTTTATGCGCTATTCCGTAAGGGACCGATTGGACCCAAAAGTTTAATTCTATGGTTAGAATTTATCCTTAATAATTTTCTCGTAGTTGCGGATGCTTGCGGGAGGGTTAATCATAAGTAGGAGGTTTGTTCAAGTAAGAACAACACCTAAGCACCGGTCCACACGCATATCAAATTATCAAAGTACCGAACACGAATTAAGCCAACATGATGAAAGTGACTAGATGAAATTCCTGCGTACCCTCAAGAACGCTTTGCTTATCATAATAGACCATTTTGGCCTGTCCTTTGTCTCAAAAGGATTGGGCTACCTTGCTACACTTTTGTTACTACTATCGTTACTTGCTCGTTACAAATTATCTTGCTATCAAACTACTCTGTTACTTACAATTTCAACACTTGCAGAGATTACCTTGTTGAACACCACTTGTCATTTGCTTCTTCTCCTCACTGGGTTCGACACTCTTACTTATCGAAAAGAGATACAATTCAACCCCTGTACTTGTGGGTCATCGAGGCTATTTTCTGGCACCGTTGCTGGGGAGTGAAGCGCCTTTGGTAAGGAAACATTTATATAGTGTGCTAAAATTTATTGCCACTTGTAACTATGGAAAACAATCCTTTGAGGGATTTGTTCAGGGTATCTTCACCTCGTTTGGAACCACAATTAGCTACCCCTCAAACTAGTGCACCTACTGAAAATATTGAATATGAAATTTCTTCAGGTATGATAGAACAACTGCTAGCTAATCCTTATGGAGGAGATGGAACCGAACATCGTGATATGAATTTGATATATGTAGAACAAATTTGTGGATTGTTTAAGCTTGCAGGTGTACCCAGGTATGAAGTTATGAAAAATCTTTTCCCTTTATCTTTGAAGGGAAAAGCATTGGCATGGTATAGGCTATGCGATGATATTGGATCTTGGAATTGGAATCATTTGAAATTGGAGTTCCACCAAAAAAATTACCCTATGCGTCTAGTTCATCATGATCGGAATTAT
>NC_041384.1:194244969-194264245 GCF_002162155.2 Triticum dicoccoides | reverse complement strand
TATATATATATATATATATATATATATATATATATATATATATATATATATATATATATATATATATATATATATATATATATATATAATGGCCTCGTGAAGGAGAAAGTATCGCTCTAGCTTGGGGGAGGCTTAAGTCAATGTTATATTCATGCCCCAATTATGAGCTCTCAAGAGAAATTATTATCTAGAATTTTTATGCTCGGCTTCTCGTAATGATCAAACCATGCTTGATACTTCTTGTGCTCGTTCTTTTATAAGAAGACTATTGAATTCCGATGGGATCTTTTGGAAAGAATTAAACGCAACTCTGGAGATTGGGAACTCGACAAAGGTAAAGAGTCATGTATTAAACTTAAGTATGATTGTGTGAAATCTTTTATGGATACCGATGCTTTTCAAAAGTTTAGCACTTAATATGGACTTGACTCTGAGATAGTAGCCTTCTTTTGTGAATCATTTGATACTCATGTTGAACTCCCTAAAGAGAAGTGGTTTAGGTATCACCCACCTATTAAAGAAGAAACTAAAGAACCGGCACCGGTTAAAGAAGAAACTATGCTTTATAATGTTGATCCAGTTGTTCCTTCTGCTTATATAGAGAACCCACCTTTCCCTGTTAGGATAAAGGAACATGCTAAAGTTTTAATTGTGGTTAACAAAAGCTATATTAGAACACCTAAACCTGATGAACAAATTAAATTAGAAACTAGTATTGCTCTGGTTAAGGATCTCTTGGAAGAAGATATGGATGGTCATGTTATTTACTTCTGTGAAGAAGCTACTAGAATTGCCAAACCTGATAAAAAAGTTAAACATGGACCTGTTGTCAGCATTCCTATCATCCTAGTTAAAATAGGAGATGACTGTTATCATGGTTTATGTGACATAGGTGATAGTGTGAGTGCTATTCCCTACACCTTATATCAAGAAATTATGAATGACATAGCACCCGCAGAAATAGAAGACCTAGGTTTTACTATTAAACTTGCTAATAGAGACACAATATCACCGATTGGGATTGTTAGGGATGTTGAAGTCTTGTGTGGGAAAATTAAATACCCTACTGATTTTCTTGTTCTTGATTCCCCACAAGACGACTTATGTCCCATTATCTTTGGTAGACCTTTCTTGAACATTGTTAATGCTAGAATAGATTGTGAGAAGCAAACTGTCGGTGTTAGTTTTGGTGATGAGTCTCATGAATTTAATTTTTCCAGTTTTGTAGAAAGCTTATTGAAAAAGAATTGTCTAGTAAGGATGAATTAATTGGTATTGCTTCTATTGCTGTACCACCTACTGATCCTTTAGAAAAACATTTGATAGACCATGAAAATGATTTACATATGCATGAAAGAAATGAAATAGATAAAATTTTCTTTGAACAACGTCCTTTTCTTAAACACAATTTGCCTATTGAAACTCTAGGAGGTCCTCCTCCACCTAAAGGTGATCCTATGTTTGAATTAAAACAATTGCTAAACACTTTGAAATATACTTATCTTGATGAAAAGAAGATATATCGTGTTATTATTAGTGCTAACCATTCAGAACATGAAGAAGAAAGATCATTAAAAGTTCTAAGGAAGCACCGAGCTGCTATTGGATATACACTTGATGATTTAAAGGGCATTAGTCCCACTTTATGTCAACACAAAATTAATATGGAACCTGATGTTGAACCCGTTGTTGATCACCAACGTCGGTTAAACCCGAAGATGAAAGAAGTGGTAAGAACGGAAATATTAAAACTTCTGCAAGCAGGTATAATCTATCCTATAGCTAATAGTAGATGGGTAAGTCATGTTCATTGTGTCCCTAAGAAAGGAGGTATTACTGTTGTTCCTAATGATAAGAATGAACTTATTCCAGAAAGAATTGTTGCAGGCTATAGAATGGTAATTGAATTTTGGAAAGTAAACATAGCAACTAGAAAATTTTATTACCCTCTGCCTTTTATTAATCAAATGCTTGAAAGATTATCTAAGCACACACATTTTTGCTTCCTTGTTGGATATTCTGGTTTTTCACAAATACCCGATTCTCAACCTGATCCAGAAAAGCCCACTTTTACTTGTCCCTTTGGAACTTATTCTTATAGATGTATGCCTTTTGGTTTATGTAATGCACTTGCTACCTTCCAAAGATGTATGACCACTATATTCTCTGACTTTTGTGAAAATATTGTTGAGGTTTTCATGGATGACTTTTCTATTTTTGGGAAGTCTTTTGATGATTGATTAAGCAATCTTGATCAAGTTTTGCAGAGATGTGAACAAACAAATCTTGTCTTCAATTGGGAGAAGTGCCACTTTATGGTTAATGAAGGCATTGTCTTGGGTCATAAAATTTCTAAAGCAGTTATTGAAGTGGACAAAGCTATGTTTGATGCAATTGAGAAAATGCCATGTCCTAAAGATATAGAAGGTATTCATAGTTTCTTAGGTCATGCTGGTTTCTATAGGAGATTTATCAAAGAATTTTCTAAAATTTCTAGGCCTCTTACTAGTCTCTTGCAAAAGGATATTCCTTTTGTTTTTGATTAAGATTGTCTAGAAGCCTTTGAAACACTCAAGAATGCCTTAATTTCTGCACCTATTGTTCAACCACCTGATTGGAACTTGCCTTTTGAAATTATGTGTGATGCTAGTGATTATGTTGTTGGTGTTGTTCTAGGACAAAGAGTTGATAAGAAACTTAATGTAATTCATTATGCTAGTAAAACTCTACATAGTGCTCAAAGAAATTATGCCACTACTGAAAAAGAATTCTTAGCAGTTGTGTTTGCTTGTGATAAATTTAGACCTTATATTGTTGCTTCCGAATTAACTATTCACACAAACCATGCTGCTTTTAAATATCTTATGAAAAAGAAAGATGCTAAACCTAGATTATTTGACGGGTTCTCTTGTTACAAGAATTTGATTTACATATCATTGATAGAAAACGAGCTGAGAACCCAGTAGCTGATAATTTATCTAGGCTTGAAAATGTGCTTGATGACCCACTACCTATTGATGATAGTTTCCCTCATGAGCAGTTTGCTGCAATAAGTGTTGGTCACAGTACTCCTTGGTATGCTAATTACATTGTTGCTAAATATTTCCACCTAGCCTTTACATGCCAACTAAAGAAAAAATTCTTCTATGATTTAAGACATTACTTTTGGGATGACCCACATCTTTATAAAGAAGGAGTAGATGGTATTTTTAGACGTTGTGTACCTGAGCATGAACAGGGACAAATCCTACGTAAATTTCACTCTAAAGCTTATGGAGGGCATCATGCTAGAGATAGAACTGCTCACAAGGTATTGCAATCTGGATTTTATTGGCCTACTCTCTTCAAGGATGCCCGTAAGGTCGTCTTATCTTGTGATGAATGTCAAAGGATAGGTAATATCAGTAAGCCTCAAGAAATGCCAATGAATTATTCACTTGTTGTTCAACCATTTGATGTTTGGGGATTTGATTACATGGGACCTTTTCCTTCCTCTAATGGGTATACACATATTTTGGTTGATGTTGATTATGTTACTAAATTGGTAGAAGCTATTCCGACCAGTAGTGCTGATCACAACACCTATATTAAAATGCTTAAGGAAGTTATTTTCCCAAGGTTAGGAGTCCCTAGATATTTAATGACTGATGGTGGTTCACACTTTGTTCATGGTGCTTTCCATAAAATGGTTGCCAAGTATGATGTTAACCATAGAATTGCATCACCTTATCATCCTCAGTCTAGTGGTCAAGTTGAACTTAGCAATAGAGAAATAAAATTAATTTTGCAAAAGAATGTCAATAGGTCTAGGAAGAATTGGTCTAATAAATTAGATGATGCACTTTGGGCTTATAGACATATAAAAATCCTATGGCTATGTCTCCTTATAAAATGGTTTATGGAAAAGCTTGTCATTTGCCTCTTGAGTTAGAACATAAAGCATATTGGGCAATCAAAGAACTCAATTATGATTTCAAACTTGCCGGTGAAAAGAGGTTGTTTGATATTAGCTCATTAGATGAATGGAGAACCCAAGCTTATGAAAATGCAAGATTATTCAAAGAAATAGTTCAAATGTGGCATGACAAAAGAATCCAAAAGCGTGAGTTTGAAGTCGGAGAATGTGTTCTTTTGTACAACTCTCGTTTCAGATTCTTTGCAGGAAAACTCCTCTCAATATGGGAAGGCCCATATATCAACGAGGACGTTTATCGGTCTAGAGCCATGAAAATAAATAATTCTGAAGGTACTAACGCGAAGGTTGTCAATGGGAAACGAATAAAACATTATATGTCAGGTACGCCCATTAATGTTGAAAGTAATATTATCCAAACTTTGACATCAGAAGAACACATAAAAGAGTCCTTCCGGAACACTCTAGAATCGTGAAAATAAGGAGGTACGTGATACGGTAAGTAAATGGACTCCGAAAAATCTGCAAAAATATTTTATGTGTTACATTCTCCTCTCAGACTAACCCGGAGGAACCTCTAGAGCTTAACTACAGGCGGTCCTGCCGGCCGCCCCTTTTTTACGCAATTCGCTTGCACGTTAAAGGGGCTCCTGAGCATCATGCCTCTGGAGCTCCTACTGACTCTCCAGCCCTCACCCCCTGGCCTTGACCACGGCATCGCGGCCTGGCATACCAGGGGCGGTTGAGCCTTGCTCGAGGGCCGGGACCCGAGGACGCAGAGCATTTAGATGAGCAAGGAAAGGAGAGGCCGGCGTGAGCCCTACCTAGTAGCATCACTGCTAAAGCGCAAATTGGGCGCCACACAAGGAATCACCTCAGGCTCGTCAAGATAAGTTACTTATACAAACCAGCGCGAACCTGCTGTCGGTGTCAAAACTGACCGATCTCGGGTAGGGGGTCCCTAACTGTGCGTCTGAGGATCGAGGGAGACAAGGGTGACATGATGTTTAGCCAGGTTCGGGCCCTCTTAATGGAGGTAAAACCCTAAGTCTTTCTTGATTGTATTTGATGAGTATAGGGGTTACAAGAGTCGATCTACCTCAAGATCGTAAGGGCTAAACTCTAGATGTCTAGCCTATGTGATTTGTCTTAGCCTCTACGGACGAAACCCTCCGGTTTATATAGACACCGGAGGGGTCTAGGGTTGTACAGAGTCGGTTTACAGAGAAAGGAAATAATACATCCGAATGCTGAGCTTGCCATCCACGCAAGGGAGAGTCCCATACAGACACGGGGAAAGGTCTTCTGCCTTGTATCTTCACGGCCCTCCAATCCAGCCCATACCAAATTGTCCGGACGCCCGGAGACCCCTTAGTCCATGACTCCCACAGTAGCCCCCGAGCTTACCTTCAATGACGACGTAGTCTTCGGCTCGGTTCTTTGGCTTTGCAAGGCAGGTTCCTCATTATAATCCGGACTATCAATAATCTAGCGACAACCTCATCATGTATACGAGCGGTCCATGTAGGATGAATACGCCCTGATGGCGCTTCGATTTTTGCGTGTAGGATGAATACGAACGGTCCATGTATTTTTTTTCAAATAAACCCTTCACAACACGCAGGCAGCGCCTGTCGTGGATTTGTCACGGCAGATGTCCTTAGTGTCAGGACTTAGTCGCGAGGCCAACGCATCTATGTGGTAGCTTGAGAGGGGTTGAGCGGGATGAGAGACGCGATGTTTTACCCAGGTTCGGCACCTCATGGTGGAGGTAAAAGCCTACATCCTGCTTCATTGATATTGATGATGATGACCACGGTTACAAGTGTGCTCTATCTCGAGAGCTATTGTCTAAACCTAACTTGTCCAACTTGTGGAACTTGTGAATCTTGTCCCCCTTTTGGGGAGCCCTGCCCCTCCTTATATATGTTGAAGGGGCGGGTTACATGTGGAGTCATATTAGGATTAGGACTAGTCTATCTTAATACAAACCGGATACAAGTCCTGGTCTTAACTCCTTGTAACGTAAATATTCCTCATGCCTGTCCTCTTAAACCGGCCCACTATTAAACGTGAACCGGCCTTCTGGGGCTTGGGCCTTGTCATCCGTCAGTCCCGTACATCGGATCACCAGTGAGTCATAATGACCAGGTGGGTTGCTTGTAAACCGCCAGGTCAAGGCGGGTCACCAGTAACTCGCCAAGTGTCAGCGGGGTCTTCAGATAAACCGCCAAGTCCTGTCCGGGTTAACTTCTGGCTGGTTTACGCCGCGGGGTATATCCCCGACATTAGCCCCCAAGTTTAGCTTGGATTTATTCATGGTAAACTTATGCTGCAAAATAAACACACGAATAAATTTGACAGGTTATGCTCCGGGTTAAGAATTTTTGTAAACCGGTACCTGATCATCCTTAAGTCCTTGTTATTTCCTCCTTTTGGGAAATCCGGGTCAACAAACCAGCTTCATAATCTATTTGCCAACATTGGTTTGTCACAGAGAAATATTGTGAAGAATAACTCCTTTGACTCAGCTCCCAAAGCGTCGGTTTAAGAAATATGGGTCTTGAAATACTTATCTGATATTCAGCCGGTTTGAAGATGTAAAACTTGTCGGTTTAATATTACCAAAATGGCCGGTTTATAAATATTGATGGCACTGGATCATAATTGTTGTCGACACCGGGTCATGTAATTGATCTTCCTGATTTGATCAAAACTGATAAAATGAAGATGTTCCTCCTTTATATGCATAATACCTGTAGCCCCCAAGTCTTAAGAGGAGAACATAGTGATAACTTAAGACTTGCTCCAATAAGTGTTTCAACCATGAAGAAATTCGGGTTGTTCATCTCAAAACTGAATACTCCATATATGTAGCCCCCAAGTGCCGGGTTGTCATGCTTGCAGCAACCTGGGACTTGTAATTGCTTATAAAAACTTCAATCAGTGTAGCCCCCAAGGGCAGGTTCAGTAAGATAATATTGAGTCGGGACTTTATATATACTTCATTGAAAATAACATCATATGATGTAACTCCCATCATGGGGCTTGAACCCACGTCCACAAGGTTAAGAGCTTTGTGCTTTACCAACTAAGGAGTGGACCCTTCAATATAATGGATAAAAACTTGTGTACCTTGAATTGTTGACAGGAGCAATTGGTAGCCCCCAAGGGCCGGCTCATTATAATATGATGAGTCGGGTCTTCAATAAGATTAGTAAAGATGACTTTGCATTAGCCCCCAAGTGTCATGGTGCATGCTTGCAGCGACATGAGACTTGCATGTAATCTCAATTTGAATACTGTAGCCCCCAAGTGCCGGGTTGTAAGCCTGCAACGACTCGGGGCTATTCCTTTCATTGTAGAATAAATCATATCCTTTGATAAAATAATAGCCACTGCGCTAAAGCGACTTTGAAAAAATAATACCGGTTATTAATAACCATAAAAATCCAGCCATGTTGGCTATTCAAGATAATATAATCCGGTATGAAAACCTTATTCATTCAATATCATAATGAAAATTCAGCCAAGTTTAGCTATTTGAATAATATAACCCAATGATTTATAAGCGCATGATTCCAATGGCGCAATCCAAATATATATACTGGCGACTTATAGTCCAAAGCCAGGCCTGTTTAACAAACCTGTTTCTGCATACAACAAGTTTAAAGTGTCCTGGCGGTTTACCGCCGGACGGGTCATAATGCCCAACATATAACCCGGGTATATAACCAAGGCTGCCTTTAAGAAAAATCAAATTTGAAATAGATCATACCTGTGACATTGAATCACATTGTTGGTTTTACCAACTTTTTGTAGTAAAGGTGATAACCCCAATCTTGAGTACTGATAACTCCTTCCATATTGTGCCGGTTTATGATAAAACCGTGTCGGGCTGTGATAACACCAGTTTACTCCATAATAGGATGGTAACAGAAAATCAAACTGGGCAGATAGTCTCCGGATTAAGATTTGATCGTGTTCCGTCAATTTATAATTGACATTTTGGGCCGGTTTAAAACTTTCTCGGTTTAAAAACGCAACAAAAATAAAAGAAACAGTTATCAAGGAAAATACTAAAGCAAAGGCAATGATAAAACCATTTGCAAAAAGAGGCTTATTTGAGCTGATCAGATGGCGTTAGCATGGTCGGACACGACCAATCTCCCGATAGGTGTAGCTATGGTTCAAGTCAGCCAGGTCCCCAAATGAAACCGTGGCATTTATGCCGATCAAGTGGCATGGCAATGGTTCGGGTTCGACCAAGCCCCCAAGTGATTCTGTGGCCTTAGGCCGATCAAGAGGCATGACTGGTTCAGACGTGACCAAGTCCCCAAGTGATCTGGTGGCTCTCGCCTATCAAGAGGTATTGCATTGGTTCGGACACGACCAAGCCCCCAAGTGATATAACATGATGCTTTTGAAAAGCTAACTCAAGGGGTAAACCAGAGGCCGTTTTAGAACAACTCCGTGTAACCACACATGATGTAAAAGAACAGAGACCCCGCTTTATGAAGCAGAAGCCCCCATGTGATCAATAATATGTCAGGCCAGTAAGGCGGGATACCCATGCTTGAACCGCGCATCATGGCAGCAGGTCCTCTTCTGCAATTTTTAACTTTTTGCAAGAGATAAATTCTTCTTGAACCGAGATCTTGAACCGGATATTGAGAGCTACAAAGCTTTGTGGGAGACATTTTTCCCTTGAACCGGGTTTCAAATCGGAATCTTCATTTTTAGCCGGAAATTTTCTGACGGCCTTTAAACTCAAACTTGCGAGAAGTTAATTCCTTTTTGAACCAGACATTGTTAAACCGGATTTTTGAGAGCTGCAGTCAGAGTGACTTCGCTTGAGCCGGATTTTAAACCAGAATCCCTTCTGATGACCCGGATCTTCTTCATTGAGCCGGGATTTTGTAACTGTCATATACTTTCTAAACCGAAAATTTTCTGACGGCTTTTAAATTTTCATCAATAAAACAGTAGCCTCCAGGACTGGGTTATCTTTCCCTCCATCGTCCTAGGGTTATTCAACTGGCTAAAACTGGCAAGATTTGCTGAGTCATGTCATCGTAGCCCCCGAGTCTCAAAGGTGCCTCAAGGAGTTGGCTTGAGACTCTCCATATTTGACTGTGATATAAACCGGCATAACTTGTATATCATTGATGTTGATAGCACGATGTGAATCCACAGAAGGTTGAGGTGACTGTGGCGGGTTATAAATGATCCCGTATGATCCGTGTCAGCAACTCGGCCAATGGTTCCTTCCAAATGGTTGTTTGAAGTTTTTCCAAACTGTAGTGGTGACGACTTGTGCGCCTGCCCATTGAACCATCCAGTGCAGATGGCGGCTGATAATACATGATAATTTGCCTCCAATTTGTTGGAAGAAAACCAGGCTTCCCAAGTAGTTACTTGCTCATACTCAATAAACAGCTCATCCAGACAAGTGCGGCCCAGTGCGTTGATGTAGACCAGGCCGCGAGACACGCACGGTAAAAAACGACCGCCGCATCAGAGGTGGCCCAAAACAGATGAGTCAGCCACAGCGCTGTAAACCGGCGCGGGTGAGTCAACCACATTGTCCTGCATCAACAATAGTGCAGACCAAGGCAAAGATAAACTGCTCTTTGACAACAATAATATATGCCAATAAAATATATCTTAGATGGATATCACCTAATGTGCCAGGCCAGAAATGATCCGCCATGAGATTGATGATCGCTTGGTGAAATTGAAGTCTCTCACGGATGAACCGGTGCAGACGGGTGAGTCGGCCGCGACGTTTGTAAGCCGGCGTGGATAGTGAGTCAACTGCGGTGTTATAAACCGGTGCGGGCGGGAGAATCGGCCGCAAGGGCGAACAATAAGTCAATTGCGTGTGCTGATGTAGCGGGGGTAGCAACCTGCACAGGATGAGCGCTAGTGCAAAACATAATATCTGCTCACGCCCCTTTTGCAAGACCTTTTTGTGAGGAATAATGGTCCTGCGAGAAAAAAATAGCATAGACCAAATAATTGTTCTTTGATAAAAACAATGTGTTAAGAAAAATAAACTTAGATGGATATCACCTTGCATTTTCGCCGAATGAACAAGATGCTGGTGTTGGATGATACTGGACGTAGTCGTCGGATAAAAAAGACAACTCGTATATATGTACGTCTGATCTGACGTTCCACTAGCAATCAGTAGTCTTGATCCGTACGCGGATTAGTACCGCCAGCACTGCTTTGGAAACGAGCTAGCGTATCTTCACGTGGACTCTTCCCTTGGATTGATCCTTTACTTGGGGTCATGCTAGCAAGTACTAGCACTCCACGGATGAAGCCACCTGCGTATCTATTCCCGAATCGTGGTCTTATCCACGTCCGGGTCGTTTGGCACTTTTTTTTCAACTGCTGGTCCACGTGCCTGAGGTTTCGGCCTTGATCCGTTGAAAAATTGGCAGAAGGCCTAGGGGGCCACGCCATGCAATAGCGATGGAGTCTGATGCTTCGTATTAGATTTGGACACGGACGACGGTGTCGGTCTCGGCGACTTGTCCCTCGTATCAACTGTTTTCGGATGCTAGACTTCGACTCAAACAGCCGGCCGCTCATCGATGAGCGAAACACGCGACCGTGAAGACTCGCGAAAATAGGAAAGAGCGGCCGCCGACGATGTAGATCCGATCGCGCCGGATCTTCTTCATCCAGTTAACCGCGAGCTTCTCGAAACCCTGGAAAGATCCCTCCAAGAACTCAACACCACCGTGCACGAGCCCCACGGTGGGCGCCAACTGTCATGGATTTGTCACGGCAGATGTCCTTAGTGTCAGGACTTAGTCGCGAGGCCAACGCATCTATGTGGTAGCTTGAGAGGGGTTGAGCGGGACGAGAGACGCGATGTTTTACCCAGGTTCGGCCCCTCACAATGGAGGTAAAAGCCTACATCCTGCTTCATTGATATTGATGATGATGACCACGGTTACAAGTGTGCTCTATCTCGAGAGCTATTGTCTAAACCTAACTTGTCCAACTTGTGGAACTTGTGAATCTTGTCCCCCTTTTGGGGAGCCCTGCCCCTCCTTATATATGTTGAAGGGGTGGGTTACATGTGGAGTCCTATTAGGATTAGGACTAGTCTATCTTAATACAAACCGGATACAAGTCCTGGTCTTAACTCCTTGTAAGGTAAATATTCCTCATGCCTTTCCTCTTAAACCGGCCCACTATTAAACGTGAACCGGCCTTCTGGGCCTTGGGCCTTGTCATCCATCTGTCTCGTACACTGGATCCCCAGTGAGTCATAATGACCAGGTGGGTTGCTTGTAAACCGCCAGGTCAGGGCGGGTCGCCAGTAACTCGCCAAGTGTCAGCAGGGTCTTCAGATAAACCGCCAAGTCCTGGCTGAGTTAACTTCCGGCCGGTTTACGCCGCGGGGTATATCCCCGACAGCGCCTATGTAAAGGGATATGGATCTCCCAACGCCATCTCGCACTACGCAGAAGGAAAAATCGGCCAAGTCTAGCCACAAAACAAAAGCCCTCGCCATGGCTAGCACCCCAGGCTCCTCTTCGCACCCCCACGGCCCTCAAGAGGGCAATTGGCAAAGTTGCTCCATGCCTCACCATCAACTAAGCCGGCACCAAACACAGGGCTACCTCCCCCTCGCAGATCTAGTTCCCGTTCGAGCGGGGTTATATTCGATCGGCAACAACGTGAAAGCTGAGAATTTCCCCAACCCCAATAAGGAGGAGAGGGATTGCTTCTCCCCGTTTCTATTACGGGGCCTAGGATTTCCAATCCACCCCTTCCTCCAGGGGTTATTGTAATTTTATGGCCTCCAACTGCATAACCTCACTCCAGGTTCAATTCTGCACATCTCATGTTTTGTTGCCCTCTGCGAGTTGTTCATAGGCATCGAGGCCCGCCACGAAGGGGGTTCCATATTTAAAGTGGGTGGCACCAAAGTATGGCGCATTGCTGGATCCGGATACCCCGTAGGAACTCCTAATGAAGCGTACCCGCAGTGGTCTTCGAAATGGTTCTATATGGACGATGTTCCGTTGCCAGATCCAGTCAGGCGCGGCCTCCCCGGATTTTCCAGCGCTCCCCTAAAGAAGAGTCTCAACTGGCATCCCTAAAGTCCCAAAGAAGAGGACAATGTGGAGATATAGAGGTTGGTTAGCAAGGTCAGGCTGCTGGCCCACTCCGAACTCTCAATAGTCGAAGTCATGGCAATCACAATAAAGAGGTGTGTGTAGCCTCTTCAATCCAGAGTAACTCCTTTATGGTGTTACAACGGAGAATATGACGCATCCCATTATAGACGGCAAGGTCCGGATACTCCAGCCAAACTGGCCTCCATTTTGGCCGATCTGTACAAGGGCGAAAAGGAAGATTTTCTCCGGTTAAACTATCGGGAGGCCTAATCCATGTACACCCATATTGAATGGGTAAGATCTCGATTCAGTTGTGTTTACTTTACTGCATGACAGACACTAATCGAATGTACTTTTTTCTTTGTTGCCACCAACTAGTCATGGACGAGGAGGATCGAGGACGTCCACGGTCCTGCTCCTCAGCCGGAGGATCATAATCGCGACAAAGATCCTGGCTTTTGTGAGGATCTGGATATATACATAAAATTTGATGATGGGGTATTTTATTAGGAGAGCCTTGACGGTTCGGAAGTGGCCATCATCGCCGACTACCCTCACCTTTACCCATTCTACATTGTCAATATCTAGAGGCTTCTAAAGAAGAGGTCCCCATCTGCACCCTTATCCATTGTATTGATCGGGATCTTTAATTGGATCGACGCTCCAGGGACTATGTCTCCACGAGGGCGGCCCCCACACAAGGCCGTCGTTCAAAACAAAAAGGGACCAGGAGTACCATGGAGACTTCGCAGTCTTCCAAGAGGTATGTGTACTCAATGCATGCCTAGGCATGAGTCCTGATTATTAAGAGTCTCCCCCTTTTTATTTTTAGGATGAGTACGTGGCAAATGGTGGGAAAACACCCTGTTAGCCAAATGCCCAGTAATTCGGTGCCGAACTCTCTGGTTAGGGTGCAAGAAAATGTCGCTCCCATTCCGCCTCCTCACGAGGATTCAGATGACGTGTTGGTCACGAATTCCGAAGTGGAAAGCGTGATGAACCACAGTCGCTTGAAGGAAGCTATGCGTGCTCCGACCTTGCCGAACAAGAATTCACTGCACTGAGCTTGACAGATGCTTATATCCGAGCTGCTCGAGATGGCCTTGCTGGAGTTATACAACCGTTCTTAACAAAAATACAGGTAAAGTTTGACACAATTTTACATTGTCATATGCCAGTAGCCCCTGAGACTTGAAGCAGTTGTCCCAACTAATTTAAGGTTCATTATATCATCAGGTACTCACGGAGAAGAAGAACACATTGTCCAAGGAGCTTGAAGAATATCATACCAAGCTAACTGTTGTCACTGCCGAACTAGAAGATTTGAAGATTCCCAAAAGGCAACTAATGGTAAGCACAACAGTGTCCGGAAAATACGATTCTGCGCCAACAATGAGTTTCAAATATGCAGACACGCGGTGGCACGTCAGTCGGCCACCCCTCAAGTCACGGCAATCGAGCCCGAGGAATCCCTCTATGGCCTGTTCGACTGGCTCCGCAGAGACCGCATCCGAGTGCGACAGCAGCGTTCCGGCGGCGGAGGTTCTGATGGTCGATGGACCACCCAGTCCTCCCGGTTTTCCCCGCACCGACGGAGGCGCGGGTGGAGGCGACCCATCGCATCTCCATGAGGAGTATCTTCCCGAGCCTCTCACGTTGCTGCAGAGAGAAGAACTTCGCCGTCGGAACCTGGATGCACTGCACACTCCTATCGTTGGAGAAACCCCCGAGGCTCGCGCATTGGAGGATGCGCACCTAGCAAACTTGGCCGAGTGCACTCGACTGGAGAATCTCCAGCGAGCACTCAATGAGCGTGCGCGACAATGGGTTCCCGAATCCAGTCGACGTCAGCTCTTCCCGCCCCCGCAGGTATATCGAACTCTGATTCAGAATTTAGTAGCTGCAACCCGTATAGCGGAGTCGATTCAGCCTTCCCAGTTGGAGGCTGGCAGAGGCTTGCTGCAGATCAGAGCGCTACTCCGGGCAGCAGGAGATCAGAATTCCGCTGTTTCTCAGTCGCAGAACAGGATTCACAGCATATCCATTGCCGCGGACACAGTCCAGTTGGCTCACAGCCCGAGATCGCCCCCGAGGCGTGAGGGATGTGGAGACCGGCGTGACCAGTATGGGAACCATGAGCAGTATGATCACCGAGTGGGACGTGACGGTCGATGTCAACTGCCCACGCGTCCCCCGAGGAGCGGGTCGTATGTGCCTCGCCAGCAGGATGACACGCGCCCTCATAGTGGTGGGCGAAGGATTCCAGTCGACCCCAGAGGGCCAGGCTTTGACACGAGATCCATTCTTGTCCAAGGTTTGGTCGACAGGAAAAGGGCTCACCGAGAAGGTTACGATGGAGATGCACCTACCAGCAGCAGAGTGCATGTTTCGTGGCTAGAGTGCTTTAGTAGAGCCATCAGGGCCGCTGTGATTCCTCCCAACTTCAGGTTGGCGACTGGAGTCAGTAAGTTCACTGGCGAGTCCAAGCCCGATACTTGGCTTGAGGACTACCGAGTGGCCGTCCAGATTGGCGGCGGCAATGATGAAGTGTCGACTCTTAATCCAGCAGTTCTAGGGCAAGTAGCCCAAAGGTAAGGAAAAGGAGTCAGACAAGGCCGAGGACAAAGAAGACAGTGACGACGGATACCCTTAGGTCAATTCCACTCTAATGATTTTTGCCGATGTTGAAAGCAAAAGTCGACTGAAAGTTATTAACTGAGAAGTGAATATGGTCGCTCCGGCGACACCTAGTTACCTGAAATGGTCTCAGACTGCCATAACATTCGACCAGTCCGACCACCCAACGCACATCGCGACCCCTGGGAGGCAAGCTTTGGTTGTCGACCTAGTTGTTGAAGGCACTCGACTGACCAAAGTCCTGATGGATGGTGGCAGCGGTTTGAACATATTGTATGCTGAGACGTTCAAAGGGATGGGCATTCCGATGTCCAGACTCAGTGCCAGCAACATGAGTTTCCATGGAGTCATTCCTGGGAAGAAGGCTGAATCACTCGGCCAGATTGCTCTTGATGTGGTTTTCGGTGATTCCAAAAATTACCGCAAAGAAAAATTGACATTTGAAGTTGTAGACTTCCAGAGTGCCTACCACGCTATTTTGGGGAGGCCGGCTTATGCACGCTTCATGGCCCGACCATGTTACGTGTACCTCAAATTGAAGATGCCTGGCCCCAAAGCTTTGATCACTATTACGGGCAATCGGAAGAAAGTGGAAGAATGTTTTCAGAAGGGTTCGCAGATCGCTGATGCTCAGATGGCAGTGGTGGAGTTGCAGGAATACTAGAAGACTGCAGACCCGAGTGATCTGTTGCGAGCCAAGAAGCCCGCTACAGAGTCGGCTTTTCAGTCAACTGGCGATACGAAGACAGCTCACATCCACCCAACCGACCCCAGCGCTGCTCCGACTCATATCTCGACAACACTCGACTCCAAATAGGAAGAAGTGCTCATCCAGTTCCTCCGTGAGAACTAGGACATTTTCGCATGGAAGCCTTCTGACATGTCGGGTGTTCCTAGGGGGCTGGCTGAGAACCGCCTAAGAGTCGGCTCAAAAGTAAAACCTGTCAAGGAACATCTCCGACGGTCCGCCGTCCAGAAGAGAAAGGCTATTGGCGAGGAGGTGGCTCAGCTCTTAGCAACATAGTTCATCGGAGAAATCTACCACTCCGAGTGGCTCGCCAACGTTGTCATGGTCCCCAAGAAGGACAAGTCACTTCGCATGTGCATTGACTTTAAACATATCAATCAGGCCTGCCCGAAAGATCATTTTCCTCTCCCCCGCATCGATCAGATAGTAGACTCGACTGCGGGATGTGAGCGACTGTCTTTTTTAGACGCCTATTCCGGGTACCATCAGATCCGTCTGTATGGACCTGACGAGATCAAGACAGCTTTCATCACTCCATTCGGGTGCTTCTGTTATGTTACTATGCCGTTCGGCCTCAAGAATGCCGGAGCCACATTCATGAGGATGATTCAGAAGTGTTTACTCACTCAAATCAGTCGGAATGTGGAAGCATACATGGATGATATTGTGGTCAAGTCTCGGAAGGGTTCCGACCTGCTGACTGACCTTGCTAAAACCTTTGCCAACCTCAGGAGGTATGATATCAAGCTTAATCCATCAAAGTGTACATTCGGAGTTCCTAGCGGAAAATTACTCGGTTTTCTCGTTTCCGAACGGGGAATCGACGCCAATCCAGAAAAAGTTGGTACTATACTCCGAATGAAAAGTCCTGTGCGAGTGCACGAAGTCCAGAAGCTTACTGGTTGCTTGGCCGCTTTAAGTCGATTCATATCTCGTCTCGGTGAAAAGGCAGTGCCTCTTTACCGATTGATGAAGAAGTCTGACAAGTTCGAGTGGACTCCTGAAGCTGATGCAGCGTTTGCAGAGCTCAAAGCTCTGCTCTCCACCCAGCCGGTGCTTGCTGCCCCAATCAGCAAGGAGCCTTTGCTGCTTTACATTGCAGCCACAGGACAAGTAGTCAGTACGGTACTTACGGTCGAGCGGGAAGAAGAAGGGAAAACCTTCAAAGTTCAGCGCCTAGTGTATTATATTTCTGAAGTCTTGAGCCCATCGAAGCAAAGATATCCTCATTATTAGAAGCTTGTATATGGGATTTATATGACCACAAAGAAAGTTGCCCACTACTTCTCTGGTTATTCCATTACAGTCGTCAGCGACGCTCCGTTGTCAGAGATCTTGCATAACAGGGACGCAACCGGTCGAGTGGCAAAATGGGCGATTGAACTCCTTCCTCTAGATATCAAGTTTGAGGCAAAGAAAGCTATCAAGTCCCAGGCAATCGCGGATTTCGTCGCCGAGTGGATTGAACAGCAACTGCCGACTCAGGTTCACTCGGAGCATTGGACCATGTTCTTCGATGGTTCCAAGATGCTAAATGGTTCTGGCGCCGGAGTGGTGTTGGTCTCCCCTAGAGGAGATAAACTCAGATATGTTCTTCAAATCCACTTTGATTCCTCTAACAACGAGGCAGAATATGAAGCACTTTTATATGGGTTGAGCATGGCCATTTCACTCGGTGTCCGTCGCCTCATGGTCTATGATGACTCAGATCTGGTGGTTAATCAAGTGATGAAGGAATGGGACATCAGAAGTCCAGCCATGACTGGTTATTGCAATGCAGTGAGAAAGCTGGAGAAGAAATTTGAGGGGTTAGAGCTTCATCACATACCCCGACTGAAAAATCAAGCAGCTGATGATCTGGCAAAAATAGGTTCCAAAAGAGAAGGCATTCCCAGCAATGTGTTTTTGGAACACATCCACACACCATCAGTCCAGGAGGATCCCTTCACTGAAGAGGCCCCGTAGCCAAAAAGCGCCACGGATTGGACTGAAGTTGAAGTTCTAGCCGTGGTCGACCTGATCATGGAAGTCTTGGTTATCACTCCCGTCTGGACAGAACCGTATATCGTGTACATCCAAAGGAAAGAACTCCCAGAAGACGAAGAAGAGGCTCGACAGATCGTCCGTCGATCCAAGGCCTTTACAGTCATAAAGGGACAATTATATAGAGAAAGCGCGACTGGGGTCGGCCAGAAGTGTATTACACTAGAAGAAGGTCAGATGATCCTTAACGATATCCACTTGGGGACCTGTGGTTATCATGCGTCCTCTCGGACCATTGTGGCTAAAGCATACCGAGCAGGGCTCTACTGGCCAAGAGCCAATGAGATGGCAAAAGAGATAGTCGACAAATGTGAAGGATGTCAGTATTACGCCAATATGCCGCAGAAGCCCGCGTCAGCCCTGAAAACCATTCCACTCGTCTGGCCCTTCGCTGTTTGGGGGCTGGACATGGTTGGACCACTGAGAACAGGCAGGAGCGGCTTCACTCATGTGCTAGTAGCAGTCGACAAGTTCACCAAATGGATTGAAGCCAAGCCTATCAAGAATCTCGATGCTTGCACCGCTATCAGTTTCATTTGAGAGTTGATATTCAGATATGGAGTTCCGCACAGCATCATCACGAACAATGGGTCAAACTTAGATTCTGACAAATTCAGGGCCTTTTGCGCCTCTCAGGGCACTCGGGTCGACTATGCTTCGGTCGCTCACCCCCAGTCGAATGGGCAAGCAGAAAGGGCAAATGGCCTAATTCTCAAAGGACTGAAACCCCGATTGATGCGCGATCTCAAGCACGCAGTAGTTTCATGGGTTGACGAGCTTCCATTAGTCCTTTGGGGATTGAGGACAACCCCGAATCGATCGACCAGAAGAACCCCATTCTTTCTGGTCTATGGAGCCGAGGCAGTCTTACCGAGTGACCTGCTTCACAATGCTCCCCGAGTCAAGCTCTACTCTGAAGATGAAGCAGAACAAGCCTGGTAGGACGCAGTCGACCTCCTAGAAGAAGAAAGAGAAATGGCCTTGATTCGATTGACCATCTATCAGCAAGACTTGTGTCGATTCCATGCCAGAAACGTGAAGAGCCGAGCCTTCCAAGAAGGAGACTTAGTCCTCCGAGTGGACCAGCAGAAACCACACAAGCTCTCTCCTACTTGGGAAGGCCCCTTCACAGTCACCAGAGTACTCCACAATGGAGCATACCACCTCTACAATGTCGATCGCCAGATTGATGAGCCACGAGCCTGGAATGCGGAGCTACTCCGCCCCTTTTATACTTGAATTCTCACTCGGATGAGATGCAATAAGAAAAACTCCTGTAGTTTATTTATCAAAGACAAGAGCGTTATAATTTTCCCAGTGATTATTATTTTTTTGTTTGCATAAGAAATCCCCCAGTGGGTGGCTTAGCTGCGAATCCGCTTCGCCTAAGTTTGTAAAAATAGTTTCCTACCGAGTGGCGAGCCAGCCTCCCACTCGGAGGCTTAGCTGCGAATCTGTTTCGCCTAAGTATTTAAAAAATCCTACTGAGTGGCGAGCCAGCCTCCCACTCAGAGGCTTAGCTGCGAATCCGTTTCGCCTAAGTATTTAAAAAATCCTACCGAGTGGAGAGCAATCCTCCCTCTCGGGGGCTTAGCTGCAGTCCAGTACTCGCCTAAGTTCTCTCACTTGGAGACTTAGCTGCAGTCCGGCACTCGGCTAAGTTTGAAAAATCCTACCGAGTGCAGAGCAATCCTCCCACTCGGGGGCTTAGCTGTAGTCCAGTACTCGCCTAAGTTCTCCCACTTGGAGACTTAGCTGCAGTCCGGCACTCGCCTAAGTTTGAGAAAA
>NC_041384.1:194237289-194244567 GCF_002162155.2 Triticum dicoccoides | reverse complement strand
AAGTTCTCTCACTTAGAGACTTAGCTGCAGCCGGCACTCGCCTAAGTTCTCTCACTTGGAGACTTAGCTGCAGTCCGGCACTCGCCTAAGTTTGAAAAAATCCTACCGAGTGGAGAGCAATCCTCCCACTCGGGGGCTTAGGTGCAGTCCAGTACTCACCTAAGTTCTCCCACTTGGCGACTTAGCTGTAGTCCGGCACTCGCCTTAGTTTTAAAAAATCCTACCGAGTGGAGAGCAATCCTCCCACTCGGGGGCTTAGCTGCAGTCAAGTACTCGCCTAAGTATGAAACACATCTCAATCCTCAAGGACGACAAGGGGCAGGTTGACTGCCACCTTCTCCTGGAGAGCTTCGCCACAAATACAATGTGCGCTCCGTCCCACTCTAAAGTAACAAGGTGTGGGTCGACCGCCACCTTCCCCTAGAGAGCTTCGCCACAAATACGATGCGCACTCCGTCGCCGACCCGCAAGGGCGACAAGACATGGGTCGACTTCTTCCCTCTCCTTCGGAGCTGCGCTGCGAATACAAAAATTGTCTCGAATGAAGAATGGGTTCACTCAGCAGGAGATTCATAAAGATATTCAACGGTAAACCAAGTTCAAATAAATTCTAAAGGTTCCGGATCACAGATCAAAGTACTCGGGCATGCAGCCCGAAAAAGTTTAACGATTACAAAAACCACTCGGCATTCCTTGGCAAATTTAAAGTGGGACATAAGAGTTTGTTCACTCCGCGAGAGGAGGGCTGGCAGGCTCGACGAACTCATCCAGGTCAACGTCGTCAGCTATCCGAGTGGCTGCAGTGATGAAAGTCTCCATAAAAGTTCGGAAGTCATGCTTCTGGGTGTTGGTGACCTTGATTGCAGCTAGCTTATCTTGTCCCACCTCCTTGCAGTGGACACGAACCAAAGATAGAGCCACATCACCGCCACACCAAGCAGAAGACTTCTTCCACTCCTGCACTCGTTCAGGGATTCCGTTAAGTCGAGTCATCAGAGACTCAAGATCGTTTGGGAGTGTAGCCTCTGGCCGAAGTGCCAGGTCGAACCGTGACATGGCGACCTTCAGTCGAGCCAAGTAGTCCACGGCACCGTCGATGCGAGATTCCAGTCGGAGCAGATTCATGGCAGTTTCATCTTTCACGGGAGAGTTGATTGGATCTAAACCTGGTTCGATCTGCCCAGTCTCCTCTTCAAAGTTCTGGCAAAACTCTGCATTCACGATCGAAGGATAAGTCAATTTTCATACACTGAGTCGACACAAAAAAAACATCAGTCGGAACTAAATGTGCACCTTCAAGCTTGATGTACAACTTCTTGGCAAGGCTCCTCAGATTGCTCTCCAGATCGTCCCTCCTGCGAGCGATGCCTTCCATCTTCTCGCCCAGGTTGAGGTTATCCTTCTTCCAGCATGTACACTCCCTATTGGCTTCGTTCAGAGCAGATTTCAGCTTGGTATTCTCTTCTTCCAACTGGCCGACAAAAGCTAGTTTCTGTTCAGCCAGAGCGGTCCTGTCGTCAGCCTCCTTACGAGCAGTAGCCAAATCCTGATCCTTCTTCGCCAGAGCTTCTCTCAGTTTTTCTGCAAAGAAATGACGATTGATTCAGAAATAGCAGAAGGGTACTCAAGCTTAAAACTGACCAGTCGACAAACTCGTCTTACCAGCGGCGCCGTCTCTGACCTTTTGCAGCTCTGTCCTGGCCAGCTCCAAGTCAAGGTTCAATTGAATCTGCTGCTTCTCCAAGTCAGCAAAGTGAGCTCCACAATCACAAGAATTCTGAAATCAAAGGGGAGAAGTTATTTTTACAGAAAAAACAACAAAGGCAATAAATACTAAGACTATGGTCGACTGCCCGCTGTCTAACATTGTCACGGGGACTACACCCAGTGGGTGCACTTTGCGTGCCCCCACCAGTTCTGATCCCACTCAGACTACAGTCGACTATGAGCAGTCCACCGTAGTCTCGGGGACTACACCCAGTGGGTGCACTTTGCGTGCCCCCACCGGTTTTGATCCCACTCAACCAGACCGAGTGGAAGAGACAAACTACCAGTTTGGTTTATACATTCGGCAAAATACAAAGACTACAGTCGACTGACAGCAGTCCACCGTAGTCTCGGGGACTACACCCAGTGGGTGCACTCAGCGTGCCCCCACTAGTCCAAAAATTCAATCGACGCACCTAGTGGGTGTACAGATGAAAAGATTTTCGGAAAGAGTCTTCAGATAGCATATCCTAGCAGAACAAGACGCGACCAACTAACCTGAACATTGCTCTGGAGGGCCGAGCTGGCATCATAGGCCACTTGGCTGGCGTCCCGCACCGTCTTCATCTTCTCCATCACAATGCCCGCCTGGCGTATGGCTTCCCTGGCAGAATTCACCTCGTCCTCTGGGACATGATGGGTTGCAAAAACTGAAGGCGGGTCGAAAGGGGCCCGAGCAGTCGACGAAGAAGGCAAGGCACTCGACAGTGGCACGGCGAAGGTAACAGAACCCCGATTGACGTCGCCAGTGTCCTGAATGACTGGTTCCGCCCTCAGCGTCGACTATAGCGCCTCGCTTACAGGAGCTCGCCTATTCTTCCTCGTAAAAGGCCTCTCGGGTTCTTCATCATCATCAGGGAGGTCAATAATGTTGGGAGCTATGCAAAGTTCAATTGCCAAAATCACGTCACCCAATGATGCACATTGCAGTTGAATCGACCGAATAAAGATAGTATGGCAGAAATCATACCCGGATTAGAAGTGACTGCATCCTCCATCACCTCATCATCATCCCTGTAAGCTGAGGTCCCGGAAGTGGCAACGCTGACAATTCAAAAGTTCGTCCAGTTAAAACAAGAAAAACAAACAGCGTGGAGCATCGAGTGAATACAAAGAGAGACACTCACGCGGAGGCGATGGGGATATCAATCTTGATCTTCGGCAACGCCTTCCGAGCCTTCAGCTCTGCAACTTTGGGGTGCTTTGGCGCCTTCTCAGTCGAGGTTGGTGAAGAGATCCGAGGACGCTTCGAAGACTGACCAGCCTGAGCAGTTGCCTTGTCGCGGGCACTCGGACGTTCTTGGTCAAGCTTGGATCGCCTCTCCCTGCGAGGGGGCGACTTGACTTCTTCTCCATCACTTGAGTCGTCGCTTCCTCCATCCCCTTCACCATCGCAAGTCCACTCGCCACTGTCGCCACCACTCGCCTCGCCTTCTAGAGCTTGCTCTTGCTCCCCGTTGGGCATTGAATACATTTCAATAATGGCCTGAAAGAAAGCAGGGAGAACAAAGTCAGTCGACGCAATACAGATAGCTGCGCGAGTGAATTCAGATTACAAGCAAAAACTCAGAATCAGACCTTCTCTGGTGCATGAGACTGGTTGAATGGAGGGACTCTCCTGGCTCCCCTGGGGTTGTCCTTGTTCCCGGTAATGCTCGACAGCCACTTCTCCAGTGTGTCGTCGTCGACCTCCTCCGGGTGGATCCGAGTGGAGTCTTCAAGACCTGAATACATCCACATCGGATGGTCTCGGGCTTGGAGAGGCTGGATGCGCCGCTGAAGGAAGACCTCCAAGAGATCCATACCAGTGACCCCGTCACGAATAAGCTGGACCACTCGATTGACCAATACCTTCACGTGCGCCTTCTCCTCCGGGAGCACCTTCAAAGGGGAGGGTTTCCTCACTCGGTCCATGGTAAAGGGATGGAGGCCAGTCGATTGCCCTGGCGTCGACTGGTCTTTACAGTAAAACCAGGTCGACTGCCATCCGAGAACTGAGTCAGGAAGAATCATGGCCGGAAAGGAGATTTTCCCTCTCGCCTGGATGCCAAGACCCCCACATGTCTGGATCACTTGGGTCCTCTCGTTACTCGGATTAGCCTTTTTTCACTGTTTGGGAGCGACAAGTGAAAATATGCTTGAAAAGACCCCAGTGAGGTCGGCAACCCAGGAAATTCTCACACAAAGAAATGAAAGCAGCGAGATAAACGATTGAGTTGGGGGTAAAATGTTGGAGTTGTGCCCCAAAGAAGTTCAGAAACCCTCGAAAGAAAGGGTGAGTAGGCAAGGAAAATCCACGGTCGACGTGGGTGGCAAGAAGAACACGCTCACCCACCCGAGGTTGCGGCTCAGATTCCTTCATCGGAAGCCGTGCCGAGTCATAGGGGATCAGCCCCCCTTCGGCTAGGTCGTCGAGGTCTTCTTGGGTGATCCTCGAGTGGATCCAGTCGCCCTGGATCCAGCCCTTCGGCAGGCCGGTCCGCAAGGAAGATCCGCCCCGGCTGGTCGCCTTCCCCTTCGACCTCGCCGTTGCCTTCTTTGCCCGCTCCAGAGCCGCCGTCTTCTCCTTCCCCATTGTCGCCGGCGAGACGAGTACGGAGCGGTGGCGCTGGGGCGAGAGCAAGCGCAGCGGAGGGGCGTAAAGAGGAGAAGAGGTAATGGGAACGCACTGTTCGGGAGACTCCGGTCCAACGCCTTATATGAGGCCGCTTCCGAGTGACTGACGGGTAGGCCCAGGTGGCTCTGTCAAATCCCGTAACGATCACACGCGCGATACGTGGCGAAAAAGGTGGCGCGGGGATCGAGGTGGCTCCGCTCTATCCCATCCGATTACTGCGGCCTCCCCCGTCCCGCGCGCTTCAAAAATTCGGATCCCACGAAATCTGCGGGCAGCAAACAACTTGTCAGACCAAAGATCTCCTTTGCACCGTCACTCGGAGCCTTACAAGCAAAGAAACTCACTCGACGAAGAATTAATAATGGATTAAGGCGACTGAAAAGGAAGTTACTGTCATCACTCAGGTCTGTTGATCCAAAACAAGATATGCTCACGGCATGAAAAGCGAGTCGGAGAAGTTCTCAACTCCTTCCCCACTCAAACCTCGATCCATTCGGGGGCTAATGATGAAGCTATGTACCTAGGGTAGGGTCATGGACCTGTCCTAACTGCCCTACCCAAGGACATCTTTAGAAGAAATCACCTTTCAATCGACTTGGAGGTGTCCCACTCGACAGACTCGAAGACACTCGACCAAGAAGCAATCACTCAACCAAGATCCAACCACCCGACGGCCAGGAGACCTAAAGTCACTCCGCACGCTAACGGTCGGTCATTAAGTAGCTTTTATGGTCATCATAGCACTTTATTACTAGCGTTACCAGTAATGCCTTGCCTTAATGTACATTGAACCCTTTGTAACATGGGCTGGCCGGGGTCCTGGCGCACTCTATATAAGCCACCCCCTCCTCCGAGACAAGGGTTCGCACCCCTGTAACTCATACTCTCATAATCCAGTCGACTGCCTCTGGGCTCCAAGACGTATCTCTATTACTTCCTCCGAGAAGGGCCTGAACTCGTAAACCTGGCGTGCTTACAAGTTCTCCATAGCTAAGACCTTGCCTCTCCATACTTACCCCCTACACTACTGTCAGACTTAGAACCACGACAACTCCTACATGGCCTCTCATCGATACCTTTACCAAATTGTGTTCAACACACTTAGCTCACACACATTAGGACATGTTCATCACTGTTCCAATTCATCCCCGATGAATCAGACCTGACACAACTCTAAGCATAGAAGGCATGACAAACAAGCATGAATGAGTAGGCACATCAGGGCTCAAACAACTCCTACTCATGCTAGTGGGTTTCATCTATTTACTGTTGCAATGACAGGTCATGCAAAGGATAAAGGGGTTCAGCTACCGCAACAAGTAACAGATGAATCGTTGTTGTCCTAATGCAGTAAAAGAGAGCAGGAGCGAGATAGTGGGATTGTATCGAAATGAACAAGGGGGTTTTGCTTGCCTGGCACTTCTGAAGATGATAAAGCTCTTCATCGGTGTCATTGATCACATCATCGAAACATATGTCTACCGAGGGGGGGAGCAATCACCGGCGAACATACAAAGAATACAATCAATGCAATGCACATTATGATGCATGATCATGACATGTCAATATGCTGTGATTTGAGCTAATGCAACTAAAACCAGATTAAATGAAGTTGGTTTGAACCAAGGATTCAAATTCAACTCCATATGTGCTTATTTAAATGCCACTTATTTGATTTGACCTGATCAGCAGGAATAAGTTGTTCAAACATGCATGATAATGCCATAATTAGATTCTTTGGATTTTTCTGATCATTTTTCATATATAAATTATTTGATTTGGAGCTATGGTTGATTTCCTATGAATTTTAGAAGTTTTGGGCATTTTCTGGAATTTCCTGAATTAAGTTAAATCTAGAATATGAGTTATTGCGTCAGCACTGCGTCACTGTGACGTCAGCTGGTTAACTAGGCGCCTCCAGGTCAAACCTGACTAGTAGGGCCCACTAGTCGATGACACATAGTCAGCTACAGAGGCTGGCAGGTGGGACCCGGTCAACCCTAACATCGCCAAGTCAAAGTTGACAAGCGGGGCCCACTGAAATTAGTGCTAATCTAACAGAGAGTTAAACTAATTAGTTCAGGCACTGGGCCGACATATAAGTGGCTCAGGAGGTTAATTAGGGGGGGACTAATGCTAACTAGGTGGCCACGTCGACAGTCGCCGGAGTCTCGCCGGCGGTGACCTCGAACCACGGCGGAGTTCGCTCGGAACTCGCCAGAGGCGATGGATCGACGCGCCAGGGGCACCAGAGGATAGCCCGTGCCCGTGCGCATCTAGGGAGATCAAGGGAGGTGCGAGGGTGGACGGAGCTCGCCGGAAATGAACTCGCTGCGGCACCGGAGTTCGTGTCTACACGGGTTTTGCGGCTACGGTGCAGGGCAGGCCTAACGGGCGGGTGATTCGAGCTCCTGGAGACTCCCTGAGTGTGTTGACGTGCTCGGAGGCGAACTTGCGCGACCGTAGCCGCGGTGGCAGCATGGCCGGCGGCGAGGAGCTATCGGCTCTGGTGAAACTAGGGCTACGCGCACTGCAAAAGAGGCGGGGAAGAGAGGGGTTCGGAGCAAGAGCTCACAGAGATGCCGAAGAGGAGGTCAGTGAGCCTGAGGAGGTCCTGGCGGCGCCGAATCGACCAAAGGCGAGATCGGGTGCCCGAGGTTGAAGACGAGGCAGAAACATCGCTGTGGTGCTCCCACGGTCGAATGGACTTGTGTAGACAATGAAGGAGACGACGCCGGTCCTTCTGGATGCTTCGGCAAGGCGAGGGGTGGACGGTGGCCACGGGGGTGCTCGTCGGCGTTCTTGGGCGGTCAAGGCGATCACGGGAGAGAGAGATAGAGGAGGAGAGTAGGACGAGGGAGAGTGAGAGAGGGTCCAGGGGTCGCGTGGTGATG
>NC_041384.1:194226631-194236810 GCF_002162155.2 Triticum dicoccoides | reverse complement strand
GCACGCAGGCAGGTAGTAGGTGGCCGGCGCGCGTCGGGCACACGCCCGTGTCCTCCTAGCGCGGCCGGGAAGACGACTGGTAGCTGGGCTGCACAGTAGCGGGCTGCGTAGGTGGGCTGCACAGGACCTAGGCCAAGTGGCTACACAGGTATGGCCAGGTAAATCTCTCTCCCTCTCTCTCTTTTTCTTCTGTTTTGCATTTTCTGTAATTTGTTTTGATTTAGTTTTAGACACTAAATCATTTTTGTTGCTTCTGATAATTCTTGTAGGGACTACTTGGATTATTCCAAAGCCCTTCACCAAAGATCAGAATTATTGGACATATATTAATTAATTAATTAATATATATCCAATGCAAATAGTTATTGATTTAATTCAAAGGCCCAAAATAAATATCTCTGAGATTCCAAAAATATTGTTTTAAGTTTTACCTCTTGCCAATATTTTCAGAGACTAAGAGGAACATTTTCTTGGACTTCTTTGAAAAGATTTTAATGTTGATTATTTTTAAGTGATTTATGAGGGTTTCAACTAACCTCAATTCAACTTTCAGAATTTAGACATGATGCACGATGCTCACTCAGGTAATTAGCTACAAGCAAAATCTAGGGCTGTGACAGTACATTTAAGGATGTATACCCCACAAGTGTGCGGCTTACCCGAACACATGTTAGAAATCGTATAAAACGAGAAAAAGGAAAAATTGAAAACGAGAAAAAGGAACGAACGAAGGTATATGTTCAGATTTAGGCGTAGAATCTTCGGTGTCGAGCAGCGTTCCATGGGTTCGGCTCTAAGAGATTATCCGATGCATTGCAAAGGCGATAAGCTCCTCCAGTGAGAACCTCATCTATAATGATGGGACCCTCCCATTTGGGTTTGAGCTTGTCCTTTTTCTTCTCTGGTAGGCGTAGAACAAGCTCGCTGACATTTTAAGTCTTTTCCCGCACTTCTTTGCTTTGATATCTCCGAGCCTATTATTGATAGAATGCCGAACGAGCCTTCGCAACATCATGCTCCTCCTCCAGGCCGTCTAGATCGTCCTGCCGATCGAGCTCGGCTTCTCTCTCTTCATACATGCGCACTCGAGGTGAGTCATGAATAATGTCGCAAGACAAGACATCCTCTGCGTCGTACACCATAAAGAAGGGTGTGTATCTGGTCATGCGATTGGGCGTGGTCCGCAGCCCCAGAGTATAGAATCGAGTTCCTCAACCCAGTGTTTATCTGATTCCCGTAAGGAGCACACTAGTCTGGGTTTGATGCTGCTCATTATCAGGCCATTAGCCCGTTCGACCTGGTTGTTTTGTTTGAGGGTGATAAACAGAGGCGTGGTCGAGCTTAATGCCTAGATTAGCACACCAAGTTTTCACCTCATCAGTTGTAAAGTTAGAACCGTTGTCAGTAATGATGTTGTGCGGGACACCATAACGGTGTACAACACCCGATATGAAATCGATCACTGGTCCGGCTTCGGCCGTTTTTACCGGTTTGGCCTCTATCCACTTGGTGAATTTATCCACCATAACCAGCCAATACTTTTTCTTATGGCTTCCCCCTTTAAGGGGTCCGACCATGTCTAGCCCCCAGACCACGAAAGGCCAGGTGATGGGGATTGTTCTGAGGGCATTGGGCGGCAAATGGCTTTGATTAGGAAAAAGCTAGCATCCAACACAACGCTGTACAAGGGCCTGTGTGTCCGCTCGGGCTGTGTGCCGGAAGAAGCCTGTACGGAAAGCTTTACTTACTAGGGCCCGGGCTGTGGCATGATGGCCACCGAGGCCAGCATGTATTTCATCCAAGAGCTACCGCCCCTCCTCTCCGGAGATACATCTTTGAAGGACTCTGGTGGTACTTTTCTTGTAGAGCTCTCCCTCGTGGACTTTATAGGCCTTAGAGCTTCGGACTATGGGACGGGCCTCGTTCTGATCAGTAGGGAGTTCTTGCCTATTAAGGTAGGACAAGAAGGGTTCGTTCCATGGAGCAATGACCACCATGATTACATGAGCGGAGGGTGTTTGCTCGGTGCTCGAGCCCCCGATGATATCCGAATCATGTTCGGCGTCTGGGGATATGATTGGCGTCAGACTGTTATTTCCGCTCTCGTCCTGCCATACCACAGATGGTTTGAAAAGCCTTTCCAAAAAGGTGTTAGGCGGGACGGGGTTGCGTTTAGAGCCCAGTCAAGCAAGGATGTCCACTTCCTGATTGCTATCTCGAGCCACATGATGAAACTTGAGCCCCTCAAATCGAGCGGATATTCTAAGTATGGCATTGCAGTAGGCCGCCATCTTTGGATCCTTTATGTCGAATTCTCCATTTATTTGGGATATCGAGAGGTTCCAATCCCCACGCACTTCGAGGCATTGTATGCCCATGGAAACAACCATCCGGAGTCCATGCAGGAGCGCTTCATATTCCACTGCATTATTGGAATCCGTATACTTGATTTGCAATACATAACAGACGGTGTCCCCTGTAGGGGATATTAGGATGACACCAGCCACCAGCCCGACTAACATTTTGGAGCCATCGAAGTACATCACCTAGTTGGAGCATGTGATGTACACTTTAGGGAGTTCAACTTCTGTCTATTCGGCGATGATGTCAACCATCACCTGAGATTTAATAGCTTGGCATGGCTTGTATGTTATTTCGACTGGTAGGAGCTCTATAGCCCAGGTGGCAATGCGGCTGGTGGTGTCTCGGTTGTTTATGATATCATTGAGTGGTACTTCAGAGGCCACCGTGATAGAGCGCTCTTGAAAGTAGTGCCACACCTTTTGAGATGCCATGAAGACTGCATATGCTATATTTTGATAATGTGGGTATCGGGATTTATATAGTGTGAGGACCTCCGATACATAATATACTGGTTTTTGGAGTGGAAATTTATGTCCCTCTTCCTCTCGTTCGACAATGAGCACATTGCTTACTACTTGGCGAGTTCATGATATGTACAGAAGCATGGGTTCGCCGACATTTGGTGTGGCCAGAATTGGGTTGTTTGCTAACAAAGCTTTTATTTCTTCCAACCCGGTCGTCACCGCATCCGTCCACTCAAAGTGATCGGTACGTCGGAGCAGACGATAAAGTGGTAGTGCCTTTTCTCCTAGTCTAGAGATAAAGCGGCTCAGGGCTGCCACGCACCTAGTTAGTTTTTGGACCTGCTTTAGGTCTGTTGGTGTCGCCAATTGCGACAAGGCTCGGATTTTGGCCGGATCTCTTTCGATTCCTCTATTGGAGACAATAAACCCGAGCAGTTTTCCAGCCGGGACGCCGAAAACACATTTTTCTGGATTGAGCCGTATGTCATATGTTCGGAGGTTGTCAAATGTGAGGTGTAAGTTGTCCACCAATGATTCTACATGTTTGGTTTTGATGACTACATCATCTACATATGCCTCCGCCATCTTGCAAATTTGTTTTTTCAGGCATGTTTGGATCATGCGCTGGTAGGTGGCGCCGGCGTTTTTGAGCCCGAAAGGCATAGTGTTAAAGCAAAAAGGCTTGTACGGAGTGATGAATGCCGTCGCGGCCTGATCGGATTCCTTCATCTTAAATTGATGGTATCCGGAGTATGCGTCAAGGAAGCATAGTGAGTCGTGCCCTGCGGTTGCATCAATGATTTGGTCAATGCGGGGCAGTGGGAAGCGGTCCTTAGGGTAAGCCTTGTTTAGGTCTTTGAAATCGACGTACAGGTGCCAGGACTTATCCTTCTTTAGCACCATGACCAGGTTTGCTAGCCAGTCCGGGTGTTTGATCTCTCTAATGAACCCGGCTTCAAGTAGTTTGGCTAGCTCTTCCCCCATGGCTTGTCGCTTGGGTTCGGAAAAGCGCCGCTGCGTTAGCTTTACTGTTTTAAAGCCCTTAATTGTATTGAGGCTGTGTTCGGCCAGTCTGCGTGGGATTCCTCGCATATCCCAAGGATGCCAGGCAAAGATGTCCCAATTTTCGCACAAAAACAAGGCAGCGTTAATTGTTGGATCCAGCTACGCTCCAATGGCTGCAGTTTTGTTAGGATCTGTTGGGTGCACTTGAAATTTGACTATTTCGTTTGCTGGTTTAAAGGAAGTGGATTTGGGCCTCTTGTCGAGGATTACATCACCCTTGTCCACTGTAGAGCACAGAGTAGTCAGTTCCTCGGTCGCTAAGGCCTCGGATATCACCTGAAGGGCTAGTGATGCATTTTTGTTTTCAGTGCGGAGTGCTATATCCGGATCACCGGTGATGGCAATAACTCCATTGGTCCCTGGCATTTTGAGCTTCATGTACTAGTAATGGGGTATAGGTTGCAAGCGGATGATTGCTTCTCACCCTAACAGGGCATGATATCCGCTGTGGAAAGGTGCCACGTGGAAGAGCAACTCTTTGGACCTATAGTTCTCTGGCGTGCCGAATATGACGTCGAGTTTGATCCTCCCCAAGCTTATTGCTTCTCGACTGGGATGATGCCTTGGAAGGTGGTGCTGCTTTGCTCAATGCGACTTTTGTCCACCTGCATTTTTTGGAGTGTATCTTCGTAGATGAGGTTTAATCCGCTACCACCATCCATGAGCATTTTAGTGAGCCGAAAGCCATCTAGTATTGGATTTAAGACCAAAGCGGCTGGTGCTCGGGCAGATCTGGCCCTTGGCTCATCCTCAGCGGTGAAGATTATCGCCATGTCGTTCCAAGGATTTATTGCTGCAACCTGGTTGACTTCGGCAAGGTCGTGCAACGCCCTCTTGCGCCGGTTATTAGAAGAAAAGGTCTCGAAGATCTTAAAAATGTTGAGATGGACGTTTTCCGAGGAGTGCCTCTCTTGAGGAATGCCGGTGAGGATGGCCTCGCCGCTCTTAGCCACTTGCCGGAGTACCCAACATGCCCGAAGGCTATGTGTTTGTTCGATATTCAATGTTGTGTGTATCTGGCAAGGTTTATCGAGCAGGTCGTCGAGGACAGTTTTGTTTCCCGTAAAGGGCTTCACTTTTTTATCCTTGGGATGATGATCAGGTACCCCATAGGTGTGCATACTTTTTGTCCGTCTGGTGGGCTGCTTCAAGGCCGGAGGATCCCACCGATTTGTTTGTGCCTTCCAGGTTCTTTCCATTGCACTAAATTTTTGGACTATGTGTGTCAGATCTAAAAAGTGTGGTATGCGGCGGCAGTTGAGGGCGTTAAGGATTCCCTCATCCATGCAATTGTGCAGAAATATCATAATCGCGTCATCGTCACGGTAGTCCTTGATTTTGTCTTTAACAAGGAGGAACCTGGCCAAAAAGTGGTGGACTATTTCCTCAGGTTGCTGCCGTACATACATTAGGTCGCATACATCTGGAGGACCTGGGTTGTTTGGGGAATATTGTATGTGGTGGGTGGGTGGGCTGAAATTCGAATCCTGACCCATTATTGCATCCGGAATTTGAAGAATCTGTGAAGTCACTGGTCCAGGGTCCGGAGTGTCCTGGCATTAATCGGGCTCAATGCTTGGTTCTATGTTTGGAGGACAAGAGGTCTCTTCTTGAAGATGGGTATCTAGCTCGTGCGACTTGGAAATCCAAACATAGTTTGTTCTCAACTTGGGGGGAGAAGTATCACCAGCATGTTCTTCCACGACCTCTATTGTCGGCGTTCTGGGAACGGGGGTCCCCAGACTTGCCTGCCTGTGGCCCACGGCGTGGATCCTCTAGTGGCCTGGTATGGCCCATCTTCACCAGCAAACACTCAAGACCCTCGCGAGGGGCCAAGCCTCACGAGGCGGACGACACAGGACCTCCTCAGGGGCAGCCTCGCTAGGCTGCCTCACGAGGAGCAGAGAGATCAAGGTGAGGGGCACCTCGTGAGGTTCCCATGACATGAGCCATGCCGACCAAGGCCAGGCGAGTGCTAGGCGGGCGCCAGTGGGCGTAGATCACCAGTTGCCTCTTTGGTGCTAAAGGAGCAGGCACAGGTGAGCAGTCCCGAGGCATCAGGCAAAGGTTTCCATATCGGTGCAACAAGACCAAGACCGGTAGGATAGCAGGACGGAGGTCATCACGGAGCCCACGACGGCGTCACCACCAGAGCCTTTGGCAGGCGAAGACCACCTTTTGTCAGGATAGCTTGTACTAGATGTCCACCTTCAAATTGGCTGTTGTGGGATCCCTTCCCGCCTAATATTTGGGAAGAGGACCAGGGACTCTACTAATAGGACTAGCCATCACCATCGGAAGGGGACGGATCATTCAGATCATCCTAAACCACACAAGCTCACCGAGCTCGAAAACACCTCTCCCCAGGAGGTAGTTCTTCCCTTGTACTTGTTCATCCTCAGCCAAAAAGGCAATCCACCACACCACACTGGAGTAGGGTATTACACCACATCGGTGGCCCGAACCAGTATAAACTCTTGTTTCCCTTGTTCTTCGAGTTTGGCAAGCTACGTTTGGAGATTGTTGCGAGAGCGTGAGCTGGGGGAAAGATCTTTGTGCGCACCCCAGTGTTCGAACCTTAAGGGTTTTGCCGGAACCCAAAATCTGACATTTGGCGTGCTAGGTATGGCTGCGTCGAAGCTTTAATTCCATCGATCCACACTCCACCACATCCATGCTCTGTCCCCATGGCCGGCGTTGCTCTTCCGGCTGGGACGACGGGCACCCACCACGGCGCTAGGGGGCTCAGAGCTTTCACCCCTGATACGTCCATTTCGCATAATGCTTTTATATCGATATTTATTGCATTGTGGGCTGTTACTAGACATCATGTCACAATACATATGCCTATTCCCTCTTATTTTACAAGGTTTGCATAAATAGGGAGAATGCCGGCAGCTAGGATTCTGGGCTGGAAAAGGAGCAAATATTAGACACCTATTCTACACAGCTCCAAAAGTCCTGAAACTTCACGGAAGACGTTTTCACAATATATAAAAAATATTGAGCGCAAGAAGTTCACCAGGGGGGCCACACCCTGCCCACGAGGGTGGGGGGCGCACCCTACCCCCTGGGCGCGCCCCCCTACCTCGTGGGCTCCCTGGTGGCCCTCTGATGTCCATCTTCTGCTATATGGAGTCTTTCGATGAGGAAAAAATCATAAGCCATCTTTCCGGACGAGACTCCGCCGCCACGATGCGAAACCTTGGCGGAACCAATCTAGGGCTCTGGCGGAGCTGTTCTGCCGAGGAAACTTCCCTCCGGGAGGGGGAAATCATCGCCATCATCATCACCAACGCTCCTCTCATCGGGAGAGGGCAATCTCCATCAACATCTTCACCAGCACCATCTCCTCTCAAAACGCTAGTTCATCTCTTGTATCCAATTCTTTTTGTAGTAGTGTTAATTACTCCTTGTTGTTGATGCTAGTTGGTTTATTTGGTGGAAGATCATATGTTCATATCCTATATGCATATTAATACCCCTCTGATTATGAACATGAATATGCTTTATGAGTAGTTACGTTTGTTCCTAAGGACATGGGAGAAGTCTTGCTATTAGCAGTCATGTGAATTTGGTATTCGTTCGATATTTTGATAAGATGTATGCTGTCTCTCCTCTAGTGGTGTTATGTGAACATCGACTACATGACACTTCACCATTATTTGGGCCTAGAGGAAGGCATTGGGAAGTAATAAGTAGATGATGGGTTGCTAGAGTGACAGAAGCTTAAACCCTAGTTTATGCGTTGCTTCATAAGGGGCTGATTTGGATCCATATGTTTCATGCTATGGTTAGGTTTACCTTAATACTTTTGTTGTAGTTGCGGATGCTTGCAATAGAGGTTAGTCATAAGTGGGATGCTTGTCCAAGTAAGGGCAGCACCCAAGCACCGGTCCACCCACATACCAAATTATCAAAGTACCGAACGCGAATCATATGAACGTGATGAAAACTAGCTTGACGATATTCCCATGTGTCCTCGGGAGCGCTTTACATGATATAATAGTTTGTCCAGGCTTGTCCTTTGCTACAAAAAGGATTGGGCTACCTTGCTGTACTTTATTTACTTTTGTTACTTGTTACTCGTTACAAATTATCCTATCACAAAACTATCTATTACCTATTATTTTAGTGCTTGCAGAGAATACCTGGTCTGAGTTCTAACTTCCTTTCTTTTCTTCTACTCGACTCGGGCGGACCGGTCGAGTAGGATTTGAACCGGTGGGGGCACGCCAAGTGCACCCACTGGGTGTAGTCCCCGAGACCGCAGTCGAGTTCTGGCAGTCGACTGGGGTCTGAACAGTTTTTTTGACTTGATCCGGGAGGACTGGTCGAGTTGGGTTTTAATCAGCAGGGGCACGCCAAGTGCACCCTCTGGGTGTAGTCCCCGAGACTACAGTCGACTGTGTGCAGTCGGCTGGGGTCTCAAGTGACTTCTTTAGGTTTTATTCACTCGGAAGTAAACAACCTTTGATCTTGTCGACTGACCCGTCTTTTGCCTTCTGCAGAAGTCTTGTACTCTTATTTCCAAGTTTGCTGAACTTGAGGAGAAGCAGAGGCAACTCAACCTCGACTTGGAATTGGCCCAGCAGAATCTGAAGAAAGCTCAAGATGAAGCTGCTGATATGGAAGGTAACTGCCTATCGACGGTCTTTCAATATATTTCTTCGATCTCTTGTTTGATTCGATTGATTCTTTTGCAGAGAAAATGAAGTTGGCTCTGGAGAAGAAGGACTCAGACCTCTCCGCCGCGCAAAAAGTAGCCCAAGATAAAACTGCTCTCGCAGACCAGAAGCTGGCTTCAGTCGAAGCTCTAGAAGGGGAGGTGAACAGGCTAAAATCTTGCCTCAATGAATCTAACCATGAAGTGACTAGTCTGAAGAAGGACAAGGTTCCCTAAATGAAAAGTTGGAGTCCGTGATCCGCAAGAGGAATGACATGGAAGCTTATCTGAGGACTCTTACCAAGAAGCTCTATCTCACACTGGAAGGTATTTCTTTTAAACCAACTGTGTTGATGTTTGCGAATGGATCCTGCTCGGTCGACTCACTAATTTTTAGCTGCAGAATTCTGCCAAGACTTTGACGACGAAACTGGAAAGGTCGAGACGGGTATGGACCCTATCGCTTCTACAATTTGCGACGAAACTGCAATGAACGTGCTCCAACTAGAGTCCCGTATCGCTAGCACCACAAGCTACCTCGTGCGCCTGAAGGAGGTAGTCTCCCGAGTCGACTCATCGCTTTGGCCAAGGGTGACGCTTCAAAATGACATGGAATCCCTGATGGCTCGAATGAACGAGATCCTTGACCAAGTGCAAGAATGGAAGAAGTCCTTTGCCTGGTGTGGTGCTGACGTCGCGCTGTCCTTGGTGCGACTCCACTGCAAGGAGGCTCGTGAAGACAAGCTGGCTGCGATCAAGGTCGCTAACACCAAAAAGCATGACTTCTAGTCCTTCATGGAAACTTTCATCGCTGTTGCTACTCGGATCGCGGATGGGATCGACCTGGACGAATTCGTCGAGCCAGCTAGCCCTCCTCCTGCCGAGTGAACAAACTTATGAGACTTGAATCTGATTTAAATTTGCCTCGGAATGCCGAGTGGTTGCTGTAACCGTTAAACTCCTTCGGGATTGATGCTCGAATACTTTTGGTTTGCTGCTTTGAACTTTAGGAATTATCCGAATTTGGTTTATCTCTAAATACGCTTGCGTTTTGCCTTCGAATGGACTTTGTTCACTGCTCGGAATAGTCTTTGCGCTGGAGATGCAGCTCTGAAGTGGTGGCTCCAGTCGACCTGCACTTCATCGTCCTTGCGGATAGGGATGGAATGCACATTGTACTTGTGGCGTAGCTCCGAAGGAGAAGGTTGCAGTCGACCTGCACCTCGTCGTCCCTGCGGATAGGGATGGATCACACATTGTATTTGTGTCGTAGCTCCTAAGGAGAAGGTTGCAGTCGACCTGCACCTTGTCGTCCTTGCGGATAGGGATGGAGCGCATGTTGTACTTGTGTCGTAGCTCTGAAGCAGAAGGATGCAGTTGACCTACACCTCATCGTCCTTGCGGATAGGGATATGTTTTGAACATAGGATAGTACTGGACTGCAGCTAAGCCCCCGAGTGAGGGGATTGCTCTCCACTCGGTAGGATTTTTCAAACTTAGGCGAGTACCGGACTGCAGCTAAGTCTCCGAGTAAGAGAACTTAGGCGAGTATTGGACTATAGCTAAGCCCCCGAGTGGGAGGATTGCTTTCCACTCGGTAGGATTTTTCAAACTTAGGCG
>NC_041384.1:194226221-194226620 GCF_002162155.2 Triticum dicoccoides | reverse complement strand
GTAGCTCCAAAGGAGAAGGTTGCAGTCGACCTGCACCTCGTCGTCCTTGCGGATAGGGATGGAGCGCACGTTGTACTTGTGCCATAGCTCCAAAGGAGAAGGTTGCAGTCGACCTGCACCTAGTCGTCCTTGCGGATAGGGATATGTTTCGACCTTAGGCGAGTACTTGACTGCAGCTAAGCCTCCGAGTGAGAGGGTTGCTCTCCACTCGGTAGGATTTTTCAAACTTAGGCGAGTACTGGACTGCAGCTAAGCCCCCGAATGAGGGAACTTAGGCGAGTACTGGACTGCAGCTAAGCCCCCGAGTGGGAGGATTGCTCTCCACCCGGTAGGATTTTTCAAACTTAGGCGAGTATTGGACTGCAGCTAAGCCCCCGAGTGGGAGGATTGCTCTCCACT
>NC_041384.1:194193923-194226014 GCF_002162155.2 Triticum dicoccoides | reverse complement strand
GGTATGATTTTTCAAACTTAGGCGAGTACCGTACTGCAGCTATGTCTCCGAGTGAGAGAACTTAGGTGAGTATTGGACTGCAGCTAAGCCCCCGAGTGGGAGGATTGCTCTCCACTCGGTAGGATTTTTCAAACTTAGGCGAGTACCGGACTGCAACTAAGTCTCCGAGTGAGAGAACTTAGGCGAGTACTGGACTGCAGCTAAGCCCCCGAGTGGGAGGATTGCTCTCCACTCGGTAGGATTTTTCAAACTTAGGCGAGTATCGGACTGCAGCTAAGTCTCCGAGTGAGAGAACTTATGCGAGTACTGGACTGCAGCTAAGCCCCCGAGTGGGAGGATTGCTCTCCACTTGTTAGGATTTTTTTTCGAACTTAGGCAAAACGGATTCACGACTAATTAAGCCCACCCACTGGGGGATTTCAGAGGTAAATAAGAACAACAACAATCGTATGAGAGGACTGTAAAGCTATTGTCTTTGATAAACAAATTACAATGGTGTTTCTTATTACATTTTATTCGAACGAGTGCTTAAGTATAAAAGGGGTGGAGCAGCTCCGCGTTCCAACCCCGTGGCTCGTCTTTCTGATGCTCAACACTGTAAAGATGGTGTTCTCCGTTGTGTAGAACTTTGGTGATGATGAAGGGGCCTTCCCAAGCTGGGGCGAGCTTGTGTGGTTTCTGTTGATCCACTCAAAGAACGAGGTCTCCCTCTTGAATGGTTCGGCTCCTCACGTTCTTGGCGTGGAATCAAGGCCATCTCTCTTTCCTCCTCTAAGAGATCGACTGAATCCTGCCGGGCCTACTCTGCTTCTTCTTTGGAAAGGAGCTCGACTCGGGGTGCATTGTGGAGTAGGTCACTCGGCAGAACAGCTTCGGCTCCATAGACCAAGAAGAAAGGAGTTCGTCCAGTCGACCGATTGGGAGTTGTCCTCAAACCCCAGAAAACTGACGGAAGCTCATCGACCCAAGCGTCTGCTGCATGCTTGAGGTCACGCATCAGTCAGGGTTTCAATCCTTTGAGAATCAGGCCATTAGCTCTTTCTGCTTGTCCATTCGATTGCGGGTGAGCGACGGAAGCGTAGTCGACTCGCGTGCCTTGAGAAGCGCAGAAGGCTCTAAACTCGTCAGAATCAAAGTTCGACCCATTGTCCATAATGATGCTGTGTGGAACTCCATATCTGAATGTCAATTCTCTGATAAAACTGATAGCAGTGCTGGCCTCGAGACTGTCGACAGGTTTAGCTTCGATCCATTTGGTAAACTTGTCGACTACCACGAGCACATGAGTGAAGCCACTCTTACCAGTTCTCAGTGGCCCAACCATATCCAAACCCCAAACTGCAAAGGGCCAGACGAGAGGAATGGTCTTCAGGGCTGACGCTGGCTTGTGAGACATGTCCAAGTAAAACTGGTAGCCTTCACATCTGTCGACTATATCTTTCGCCATTTCATTTGCTCGCGGCCAATAGAACCCAGCTCCGTATGCTTTAGCCACGATGGCCCGGGAGGACACATGGTGGCCACAGGTCCCCGAGTGGAAGTCATTGAGGATCATTCGACCTTCTTCTGGCGTTATGCATCTCTGACCGACTCCAGTCACGCTTTCCCTAAGCAATTGTCCTCTTATCATAGTAAAGGCCTTGGATCGACGTACGATCTGCCGAGCCTCTTCTTTGTCTTCTGGGAGTTCTTTTCTGTGGATGTACACAATGTACGACACTATCCAATCGGGTATGATGACCAGAATCTCCATGATTAGGTCGACCACTGCTGGGACCTCGACTTCAGTCAGATCTGTGACGCTCTTAGGCTGTGGGGGCTCTTCAGTAAAAGGATCTTCCTGAACTGTCGGCGTGTGAATATGTTCCAAACACACATTGCTCGGAATGGCTTCTCTCTTGGATTCTATCTTTGCCAAGTCATCGACTGCTTGATTTTTCAGCCGGGGGATGTGGTGAAGCTCTAATCCTTCAAACTTCTTTTCCAACTTCCTCACCGCGTTGTAGTAACCGGTCATGGCTGGGCTTCTGACGTCCCACTCCTTCATCACTTGATTGACCACCAAATCTGAGTCGCCATAGACCATGAGGCGACGGACGCCGAGTGAGATGGCCATGCGCAACCCATCCAGGAGTGCTTCATATTCTGCTTCATTGTTGGAGGAATCAAAGTGAATCTGGAGGACATATCTGAGCTTGTCTCCTCGGGGGGATACCAGTACTACCCCAGCACCAAAACCATTCAGCATTTTGGATCCTTCAAAGAACATGATCCGGTGCTTCAATTGAACTTGAGTCGGCAGTTGCTGTTCGATCCACTCGGCGAGGAAATCTGCTATTGCTTGGGACTTGATAGCTTTCTTTGCCTCAAACTTGATATCTAAGGGAAGGAGTTCAATCGCCCATTTTGCCACTCGACCAGTTGCATCTCTGTTGTGCAGAGTCTCTGACAATGGAGCACTGCTGACGACTGTAACACAGTGATCAGAGAAATAGTGTGCAACCTTCTTCATGGTCATGTAAATCCCATAGACGAGCTTCTGGTAGTGTGGATATCTCTGCTTTGACGGAGTCAGGACTTCAGAAATATAATAAACTGGGCGCTGAACTTTATAAGTTTTTCCTTCTTCTTCCCGCTCCATTGTAAGTATTGTACTGACGACTTGTCCAGCGGCTGCTATATAAAGCAGTAAACGTTCTTTGCTGATTGGAGCAGCAAGCACCGGCTGGGTGGAAAGCAGGGCTTTTAGCTCTGCAAATGTTGCATCAGCTTTTGGTGTCCACTCGAACTTACCTGATTTCTTCATCAGTCGGTAAAGAGGCACCGCCTTTTCACCGAGGCGAGAAATGAATTGACTTTGGGCGGCCAAGCAACCAGTAAGCTTCTGGACATCATGCACACGCACAGGGCGTTTCATTCGGAGTATAGCAACCACTTTCTCTGGGTTAGCATCGATCCCTCGTTCGGAAACTAGGAAACCGAGTAATTTTTTGCCCGGAACTCCAAATGTGCACTTTGATGGATTGAGCTTGATATCATACCTTCTGAGGCTGGCAAAGGTTTCAGCAAGGTCAGTCAGTAGGTCGGAACCTTTACGTGACTTGACCACAATGTCATCCATGTATGCTTCCACATTCCGACTGATCTGAGTGAGTAGGCACTTCTGAATCATCCGCATGAATGTAGCTCCAGGGTTCTTCAAACCGAATGGCATTGTGACATAACAGAAGCACCCAAACGGGGTGGTGAAAGCTGTCTTTATCTCGTCGGGTCCATACAGACGGATCTGGTGGTACCCGCAGCTGGCGTCCAAAAAGGACAAACGCTCGCACCCCGCAGTCGAGTCGACTATCTGGTCGATGCGAGGGAGAGGAAAGTGATCTTTTGGGCAGGCCCGATTGATATGCTTGAAGTCAATGCACATGCGAAGTGAGTCGTCCTTCTTTGGGACCATGACAACATTGGCTAACCACTCAGAGTGGTAAATCTCTCGGATAAACTCAGCTGCCAAAAGCCGAGCCACCTCTTCACCGATTGCCTTTCTCTTCTGTACGGCGGACCGTCGAAGATGTTCTTTCACTGGTTTCACTTTTGGGTCGACTCGCAAATGATGCTCAGCCAATCCCCTGGGAACACCCGGCATGTCAGAAGGCTTCCATGCAAAGATGTCCCAGTTCTCATGGAGGAACTGGATGAGCGCTTCTTCCTATTTGGAGTCGAGTGTGGTTCAAATGTGAGTCGGAGCAGCATTGGGGTCTGTTGGGTGAATGTGAATCGACTTCGTTTCACCAGACTACTGGAATGTTGAATCTGTGGCTGGCTTCTTGGCTCGCAACAAATCACTCGGATCTGCATTTTTCTGGTATTCTTGCAATTCTACCACGGCCATCTGAGCATCGGCGATCTTTGAACCCTTCTGGAAGCACTCTTCTGCCTTCTTCCGATTACTAGAGATAGTGATCACCCCTTTGGGACCAGGCATCTTCAATTTGAGGTACACGTAACATGGTCGAGGCATAAAATGTGTATAAGCTGGCCTTCCCAGAATGGCATGATAAGCACTCTGGAAATCCACAACTTCAAATATCAACTTTTCTTTGCGGTAATTCTTGGAATCACCGAAAACTACTTTGAGAGAAATCTACCGAGGGATGCAGCCTTCTTGCCTGGAATGACCCCATGGAAACTCATATTGCTTTCACTGAGTCTGGACATCGGAATGCCCATTCCCTTCAACTTCTCTACATACAGTATGTTCAGGCCACTGCCACCGTCCATCAGGGCCTTTGTTAGTCGAGTGCCTTCGACCACCGGGTCGACCACCAGTGCTTGCCTCCCAGGGGTGGCTATGTGCACTGGATGATCAGACTGGTTGAATGTAATGCCAGTCCGTGACCACTTCAAATAACTGGGTGTCACCAGAGCGACCATGTTCACTTCTCTTTTGATGACTTTCATTCGACTTTTGCTCTCAACGTCAGCAAAAATCATTGGAGTGGAATTCACGTGGGGATAACCATCATCATCCCCTTCCTCATCCTCAGCCTTGTCTGCTTCCTTCTCCTTTTCCTTGGGCTGTTTCTCTCGGAATTGCTGGATTAGGAGCCGACACTGCCGAGTGGTGTGCTTCGGGTAAATGAAATTACCCTCTTCATCTTTTTTGGTGTGGATGTGGCACGGCAGATCCAACACGTCATTTCCATCTTGATCTTTTACTTTCTTGGGGTTCCACAGCCCTTTGGGCTTCCCCTTGAACTTTCCTTGAACCACAGCCAAGGCTTCACCAGGAGCAGCTGGCTCGGCCTTGCACTTCTATTTCCGACCGGAGTTTCCTCCTCCGGCTTCGTGGGCAACTGCTTTGTGCTTGCCACTCCGGAGTCGTTCTTCTTCTTCACCATTGGCATACTTGGTGGCAATCTCCATCATCTGAGTCAGAGTCATATTTCCTGTCCGGCCAAATTTCAGATTCAACTCCCGATACCTGACACCTTCCTTAAAGGCACAAATTTCCTGATGATGAGACACATGCTCCACTGTGTGATGTAGGGTGATCCATCTTTGGATATAATCCCTCAAAGTTTCATTCAGTTTGTGAACACAACACTGTAATTCCGTCAAACCTGCCGGCCGTTTGCATGTGCCCTCAAATGTTCTGACAAACACTCGGGCGAGATCTTCCCAAGTATAAATACTGCCAGGTGCCAACTGATTCAACCATGCTCTAGCCGAGCCCTCCAACATTAGAGGAAGGTCTTTCATGGCCACTTCATCATTGCCGCCACCAATCTAGACAGCCACTCGGTAGTCTTCAAGCCAAGTGTCAGGCTTGGACTCACCAGTGAACTTACTGACTCCAGTCGCCAACTTGAAGTTGGGGGGAATCACTACATCTCTGATAGCTCTGCTGAAGCACTCTGGACCTGAGACATGCAACCTGTTGCTGGTTTGCAGATCCCTGTCATGGCCCTCTCGGTGAGCTCTATTTCTGTCGACCAAGCCCTGAACGAGAATAGATCTCGCATCAAAGCCTGGCTCCCTAGGGTCGACTAGAATACCTCACCCAACATTGTGAGGGCGTCTGTCTTCATGTTGTTGAGGCACATATGACCCACTCCTTGGGGGAGGCGTGGGCACTCGACGACGATCGTCGCGATCGATTTGGTGATCATACTGCTCACGGTTTCTATACTGATCTCATCGATCCCCATGCCCCTCATGCCTCAGGGGCGATCTTGGGCTATGGGCCGACTGAACTGTGTCTGCAACCATGGATCTACTATGGATCCTATTCCGCGACTGAGATACGACCATATTTTGTTCTCCCGCCGCCCGGAGCAAGGCTCGAATCTGCACCAGACCTCGGCCAGTTTTCTGACTGGAAAGATTGGATCGACTCCGCTATCCGGGCAGCAGCTGCTAGATTCTGGATTGGGGTTCGGTATACCTGAGTCGGAGATGGAAAAATTTGGCGTCGACTGGATTCGGGAGCACGTTGCCGACCGCGATCGTCGAGTGCGCGCTAGAGGTTCTCCAGTCGAGTGCGCTCAGCCAAGTTGGCCAAGCGCGCCAGCTCCAAGGCCTGGGCCTCTGGGGTTTCTCCAACTATAGGAGTATGTAGTGCATCCATGTTCCGGCAGCGAAGTTCCTCCCTCTGCTGCGAAGAGAGGGGTTCGGGGCGGTACTCTTCATGAACGCGCGCCGGATTGCCGTTCCTGTCGCCTCCATCTTCACGGGCGAAGCCAGGAGGGCTGTGTGGTCCATTAACCATCAAAACTTCAGCCGCTGGGTCACTGTTGTCGTACTCGGATGCGGTCTCTACGGAGCCGGTCGACAGATCGAACAGGCCGTAGAGAGTTTCGTCGGGCTCGATCGCCGCGACTTGAGGGGTGGCCGACTGGCGGGCTACCGCATGCCTCACCCACCGCTGAAGCCTCGACCGACCAAAACGTTTGCTCCGGCGGGCCGCAGGGAGGGGGAAAGCTGCTGGAGCCGACTGATACTGGGTTGATGGCTGCCGCAGGAGGACGCCGCGAACGCACGCGCGAAAGTGCGTCGCCCCGCAGGCGGGGAGTGCGTCGACGTTGAGTGGAGCCTCCTGAAGCCAAGCGGAGTCGTCAGTGACAAACATGAGCGCGTCGAGACGTATATCGCGGGCCTCAGCCAAACCTCCGCCTGGAACCATGATGAAGGGGATCGGAAAAATAGCAACTTCTCCAACAAGTCGCTAAGACACCTACCCCATGGTGTGCGCCAACTGTCGTGGTTCTAGGATTGACAGTAGAATAGGGGGTAGGAATGTAGAGGCAACATCCTAGCTATGGAGGAGTTGTACACGTATTTCTTACGAGTTCAGGCCCTTCTCGGAGGAAGTAACAAGCCTACGTCTCGGATCCCAGAGGCGGTCGACTGGATATATGCGTGTGAATTACAAAAGGTGCGAACCCCTGTCCTGGAGGAGGGGGTGGCTTATATAGAGTGCGCCAGGACCCCAGCTCCCCTCCGTTGCACAGGGTTCAATGTTCATAAAGGAGGAGCGTTACTGGTAACGTCTGAAGTAAAGTGCTATAAATGTCCATAAAGCTATGACTTAAACCCCGACCATTGCGGAGTGAAGGGCTTCACATCTTCTGGTGGTCGAGTGGTTGTTAGCATGGTCGAGTGTCCTCAAGGTGGTCGAGTGAACACATCTTCATGGTCGAGTGGATGATAGTTTCTCTTCGACTGCTTTTGGTTCTTTGTAGAGATGTCCTTGGGGAGGTTATATTGGACAGATCCATGACCCTAAGCTAGGTACATAGCTTCATCAATGCCGTCATGGGCTCCACGATGACCTCCGTCTTGCAGTCCATGGTCTTGGTCTTGTTGCACCGAAATGGAAACCTTTGCCTAAGGCCTCGGTACCCTGCGGCTGCGCTTGCCTCCTTTGCACCAAAGAGGAAACAAGGACGCTGCACGCGCTGGCGCCCGCCTGGCGCTCGCCTGGTGTCGATCATCATGGCTCACGTCATGAGAGCCTCGTGAGGTTTGCCTTGCCTTGAAATCTCCACTCCTCGCGAACCTGCCTGACCAGACCGCTCCAGAGGAGGTCCTGCATCGTCCCTCTCACGAGGCTTGGCCCCTCGCGAGGGTCTTGGATGCCTTGTTGGTGAAGATGAGCCGTACGGCCTGCTGGCTCAGCCACGCCATGGGCCGCAGGCAGGCAGGTCTGGGGACCCCCGTTCCCAGAACACCGACAGTAGCCCCCAGGCCCAAGGTGCGCTCGGGCTTGGCTTCGCGGTGAAGCCAAGGGTCAATCTCGAAGCACCGCAGGCCCCAAAAGCATGCGGCCTCGGTTGACGCGTGGCGGTTGATTGGACGTGGGCGTCTCCGCTACCCCATGTTGCCTCGGCAATTGCCCGACTTGACAAGTCCCTGCGACATGCAAGGGAAACCATTATTACCTGCGATCGTGGGAGACACCAGTTGGCCTTCTCTTGCTATAAATGGAGAGGGGGGCGGAGCCCCCGTCGCCCATCTCTTCCTCGCTTGCCTGCTTCTTCCTCCTTGCTCCTTTGCTTGCTCCAATGGCGCCTATCAGAAGGTTCTCCGCCGAAGAGAAGGGGAAAGCCCCCCGGGATGTACCGGAGCCACTCCCGCCGAAGAAGAGGTCGATCCATCGCCGTGACGAAGTGGCGATGCAAGTGGTGAGCAGCCTCCTCCGGGGTATCCGCCACCCCTGTACGCCCAAGCCGAGGGCTCAGGGGGACGAAGTGATGAGCAGCGCCGCATCTGGGGTCGCCGTGCCACGGCGACGCATGTCGTTCATGCTACGGACTCCTCGCGCGAGTTGGGGCTGGGGGCGCCGATGCCTCCAAGCTCCTTGATCCACTTCCTGCGGTTCTTCTCCGACGTGATGCCACCGAGGAGGCCCCTCGAGCTCTGGCTGCAGCACGCCGACTACAGCGCTCCGGCGACTGGAGCGGAGATCGAAGTGGTCCCCTCCAGCAAGATCTTCATGACCCGCGGCTGGGGGGAGACACACGGGTCTATCGTGCGAGGGGCGCCCTCGTGATCCACTTCGAGTACGACGGCTCCTCCACGCTCTTCTTCAAGGTTTTCGATGCCGAGGGCTGCCGCCTGGAGTGCTACTCCGGAGAGGAGCGCGAGGCTGATGCGCGCTCCGCTTGCGACCACTCCAGCAGCAGCAGCCTTTGGGAGTCCAGTAGCTCTCCTGAGCTCTACGAGACCCCAGAGACGAGTGACGACAGCTACGTGCCCCCGAGCTCTCGCCGCGCTCGGAGCAGGGCTACGGCATCCGGCCGCCGCCGGCGCTGATCTGGATGGGGTTGGCGCCGGCCTCCCGTGGCCCACTATTGATGATGGCGTCCGCCACGGAAGGATGTAGATAGGATTCCCCCTAGCATCAGCTTTTGTTTCCTATGAAGAATCATGAATCACCCCGCGGGGGCATGTAAGGATCTGCAATGCCTTTTTACTTATTTTCCTTGTTATGAACATTTGATGAACGCGTGCCTCGTTAAGGCTCGGTCCCCCCTTTCTTTCCTCGCGATAGCTTGTTTCTCTATGCTGACGGGTCCCGATCCCAAGGCGGCTACAGCCATCGCTCGTATGCTAGGTCGCGATGCCGTGGTCAAGGCCAGGAGGTGCATGGCCTGAGGTCCAGTAAGAACCCCTGAGGCACGATGCTCAGGAGGTCCCCCTTAGCGCCCAAGCAGCCATGGTAAGGAAAGAAAGGAAGATAACTTGACCACAATGGGGTTGCGGCATGGTGTGAGCGACTACTAGGCCCAAATATTTAGCCGATCCGAGGGCGAGACTTATCTTGATGACTTCGCGGTGATTCCCGATGATGCGCTAGGGCTGTGTGCCAACTTACGTGACATTGCCAGGCCAGTCCGTACGAGTTTTCCTTCTCCCAAGATCTTCTTAGTGCTCTACGTCCTCAGGTCCCGGCCCTCGAGCAAGCTCAGCCGCCACTGGTATGCCAGGTCGCGATGCCGTGGTCAAGGCCAGGGGGTGAGGGTTGGAGAGCCAGTAACACGCAAGCGAATCGCTCGAGAGAAAAGGAGACTCACGGTGCCGCCTGCTATCCTTCCCGCGGGGTCCCTGTGGTCTGGCACAAGAAGAAACACGTTTTGCCGTTACTGCCGCCTGCCTGCCGCTGGTTGGTCCGGAAGAAGTGAAGGCACTGAGGACCTGGTGAGGAGACGTGCACGGCGCGTGCCGCGAGCCAGAGCTCGACCACATAGATTTGTCGGTCATGGCAGGGACGGACCCATGCACCGGCGCCGTGCCTGTGCAGAGGCCCCGAGGGAGGCGATGATCGAGCAGGTGATAGCAGTTGGCATGTTAAGCATGAAGAGCAGATCGACTTGGATAAATGCAGGAAGATACATGTCACTGGGTTTGGCCCGAGCAGCGTGGGGATGATGCAGCCCGAGGGGCGCCGCCAACAAGGTAAGCTAAAGACAGAAGAAAAAGGGATACATGCCACAGGGACAGATCCATGTGGCCTAGTAATAATGCAGCCCGAGGGGCGCTCCCAGTTTAAATGAACATGGAAGATGTCACATGGTCCTGTAGACGAAGTAGAGTTGGTGCAGCTGAAGCCGCATGTCGAAGGAATGCTCCTCATGAGCCACCGGGACCCTGAGCCTCGGGAGGCTCTAGGGGCTCAGGAGGTTCCCTGAAGACTATCTCCATCTCTTCCAGGACGGCGTGGTATCTGGCCTCCTGAGCCGCCAGTAGACGCCGCAGGTTGCCTTGGTAGGCCGACGCCACGCTCGGCAAGCCGAAGGGCATGCGGACGTAACTATGTGGTGGACCCTCGCAACGACCCACACTCGAAGGCCAGAAGCGCTCCTGAGATGCGGCCCTGTTGAGCGCTGGGATGTCGATGTAGACGTGCAGCCCGGCATCCTCGCCTGGGTGGGGGGCTGCGCCTTGTCAATGGCCGTGGCCGCGCATGGCCCTTGCTTCTTGCAGTTCCTCGGTGGTCTTGGTGATGAACTCCTGAGTGGTGGGCACTCCTTGCCTTGTGCTCTCCTGAGAAAAGTGTGTCGTAAAGCACGCTTCCAAGTGGTGCCCAAGCGCCTCCCTCGTGAGGTTGGCAAGATCTGAGGATCTCTTGGAGAGAGCCCCCGAGTCCTGCCTGAGGAGGGTGCCGTGCGCGCTTTCCTATGCGGTGGAGGGAGGCGCCGCTGGAGCGGGCGCTGATCCTAACGAGGCTCCTGATGCGACGCCATCTTCTTGGGGTCCTGCGCGACACGACTGCTTCTTCTTGGGATGGTCTCTGGAGGGCCTTCACTTCTGCTGTCAGGGTTGTCGATTGCTGCGGCTTGGAAGGCGCGCTCAAGGGAGCACACCGCATCCCATTCTTCGCATGGGACCGTGATGATTCCCCCGCTTCTTGGCATCTTGAGAACGTGGCAGCCGTGGTGAGTGACTGCCATGAACTTGGACAGGGCTGGATACCAGAGGATGGCATTGTACGGCAGGCGGATGTGCGCGACGTCGAAGTCGACGAGCTCGGTGCGGTAGTTCTTTCGCTCCCCGAACGTGACAAGCAGGTGGACTTGCCTTACCGGTGTGGTAGAACCGTCAGTCACTCCTGAGAAAGGCTTGGTTGGTTGGAGCTGCTCATAGGGCACTTGGAGGTTGTCGAACGCGTCGACGGATAGGACGTTGAGCCCTGCGCCGCCGTTGATGAGAGTCTTCGTGACTTGCACATTGCTAATGACTGGGGAACACAACATTGGCAGAGTGCCAGCGGTGGCTGCACACTTGAGCTGGTCCGCCGAGTTGAAGGTGATGGCACATTGGGACCACCTAAGCGGGCGCGTGGCCTCGAGCTTGGGGAGCACCGCGTTCACCTCGCGAGCGAACTGTTTGAAGATGCGCTGGGAGGCGGGGGCCTGAGCTCCGCCCAAGATGCAAGCGATCGCACGCGGCTCCTGGAAGCACCCAGCTCCCTCGTCCTGGTGGTGGTCGTCATTCCTTCTTGGTGGCGGCAACAGGGGAAGACCGATGTTGCCCTAGGGGCGATCCTCACGAGGCGGGTCCCTCCAGGCGCCCTCGCGAGGCTGGTCCTGCCAGCGGTCCTCACGAGGCCGGTCGTGCCACTCCTGTCGCGGGCCACGGTCGTCCCAGCGTCCGCCTCCGCGGCCATAGCCCCGGTCATTGCGCTCGGGGCGTCGACCGAAGCGACCTTCCCGGATGGCTCGGAGCTCTTGACAATCTCTGGTGTTGTGGGTGTTCAGGTTGTGGAAGGCGCAGAACGGACGGCCGTTCTTGGATGACTCGGGCTGATCTCTGCCTCGCTTGGTGTCGGGCTCCGCTGCGAGCACCACTGCCTCTTTGCGCTTCACGTCCTTGGCCTTGGCCTTCTTCTCCTCCACTCCTGCAGCTGGCAGCTCAAGGAGAGAGAGGCACCCCGCCTCAGCTCTTTGCGCACTTGGTCGCCAGGTTGAAACCAATGTTATTGAAACCGTAACCCCAGAGGAATATATAAGGGACACTTTCCGGAACGTTTCAGACTCCGAAAAGGAATAGGTATGTGGTACGGTAAGTAAACCGACTCCAAGACAGATCTAATGGCAATATTTTTCTGTTTTGAATATTTAGAAAAATAAAAAAATAAGATGCAGTCCAGGAAGGACACGAGGGATCCACGAGGGTGGAGGGCGCTCCCTACCCCCCTGGGCACGCCCCCTACCTCGTGGGCACCTCGTGTGCTTTCCGGACTCCGTTTTCATACACGACACATATTTTGGTCGGTAAAACTTCATTATATAGCCTCCCGAAGGTTTTGACCACCGTATTACGCAAGTATCTCTTGTCTTTGTTTCGAGCAGTCCTGCTATAGATTAGAGCAACATGTCGTCCCAGGATTCGGAACGAGAAAGCTATGTGGCTGATTACCTTGCAGATCCTAAGGTCTATGGGGATGTGGAGCATTATGGTTGGACTATGGAAGAAGAAGCGGACTATGAACCCAAGGGAAGGGAGGAGGCGAGCTCATAAGAAGACGAAGTCCCATTACCTCAACCTGGGGAGATGCATGTGGAGTTCAAAAAGTCAAGCCTCCCTGTCAGTGTCAAAACCGGCGGATCTCGGGTAGGGGGTCCCGAACTGTGCATCTAGGGCGGATGGTAACAGGAGGCAGGGGACATGATGTTTTACCCAGGGTCGGGCCCTCTTGATGGAGGTAAAACCCTACGTCCTGCTTGATTATTCTTGACAATATGAGTAGTACAAGAGTTGATCTACCACGAGATCGGGGAGGCTAAACCCTAGAAGCTAGCCTATTGTATGATTGTATTTTGTCCTACGGACTAAACCCCTCTAGTTTATATAGACACCAGAAGGGGCTAGGGTTACACAAGGTCGGTTACAAAGGAGGAGATATACATATCCACATTGCCTAGCTTGCCTTCCATGCCAAGTAGAGTCCTATCCGGACACGGGATGAAGTCTTCAATCTTGTATCTTCATGGTCCAATAGTCTGGCCAAAGGATATAATCCGGCTGTCCGGATACCCCCTAATCCAGGACTCCCTCAGTAGCCCCCAAACCAGGCTTCAATGAAGATGAGTCTAGTAAGCAGTGTTGTCTTCGGCATTGCAAGGCGGGTTCTTCTCCGAATTTCGAACGTTTGCTAAGAAGTGTCTGGTCCCATAAATGTTTGAACCTCTTGGCTTCTGCGCCCAATAAGGGCTATCTTCCATGCGTCGAATGAATGCGAGGCGCCAGGGCATTTTTACATTTGCCCCCCTAGCCAGATAAATAAATTGTCTATTATAGGGATGGGGATTCTTAGATCCAATCCATACCATCCTCCCCCAGTGAGAATCCATCGGAGCGTGCTTCGGAAAGATCCACTCCAGCATGGCCGACCTCCGCAGCTCCTCCTCCCGCCCCCGTAGCCCTAAGCCCGATGATTGGGAGAGGTGTTCAGTCCCACACACTCGATTAGTCGAACTGCAGACTAAGGGATTTCTCCCTCCGGCGTATATGGTGCCCGTCCGAGCCGAGCTCGCCACCTACAATGGCGGGGAGCAAGCGAAGAGCTAGCCCCTCTATGGCGGAGCGGGTATGCCTTGTCCATTACTTATTGAGGGGACTCGGATTTCCAATTCATCCGCTCCTCCACGGGCTCCTGGAGTTTTATGGCCTCCAACTGCATAATTTCACCCCTGCTTCCATTTTACACATCGCCGGCTATGTTGTCCTCTGCGAGTTATTCCTGCTCTGCGAGTCTCATTTCGAGCTGTGGAAAAGGTTATTTTTACTCATCCCTCGCACACAGAAGGGGTCACTTTATCAAGTGGGCGGAGCCAAAATATGGCGCATCACCGAAACCGGATACCTGTCCGGTACTCCGAAGAAGACGTCTGAAGACTGGCCTTCGGAATGGTTTTATATGGAGGACATCCCCGTTCCGGACCCTGTTCGGCGGGGTCTTCCTGAGTTCAGAAATGCTCCTCTGAAGAAACGCCGAAGTTGGCGCCCACGGAGCCCCCAGGAGGAAGACAATGGAGAGGTCCTTTACCTGATGAACCGGATTAAAGCACTGGCTCAATCAGGATTGACAATAATCAAGGTTAAGTCAACATGCATAATGCGGGGAGTGCAACCACTTCAATATCGAGGGCACCCCTTGTGGTGTTTTAACGGGGAAGATGACGCTACCCGTTGCGGGCATAAGGGTCCGGACAACGCCGCCGCCTTAGAAAAAATTCTGTCTGAATTGTTCAAGGGAGAGGAAGAGGAGTTCATCCGCATCAAGCCACCGGATGGATTCTCCATGTACAACCCTCCAAGTTGGGTGAGTTATATCTCCTTACTCACATTCTTCCCGCATTCTCTGTCGTAGGTACTCACCTTGCCATTTTGCGGCAGGAACTGCGAAGAGCCATAAGGGAGATCCGCAGCCCATCTCCACAACTAGAGGACCCTGACCGGGCCCTTGGTCCCGGACTCGAAGAAGATCCGGACATATTCGTGGAGCTGATAGACCGGAAGTTCTATCAATGAAGCTGTGATGACGCATGGTGGCCATTACGACCGACTATCCTGGACTGCTTCCTGCGTCGCACGTAAGAAAAACCAAAAATCCCAACTCCAAAAACTAGGATCCCCTTTTAGACACTTCACCTACCATATACATATGGTGTTTTACAGGGAAGGCATTCGGGACGCCACACCGAACCCGCAACAACTCGCCAACAAGAGGCACTGAGGCTGGGCAGGCGAAAAAGGAAGGCGGTCAGGACGGAGACGCCGGCGCAGAGGTATGACAGAAAGCCCACTCCGTGGTTGTCGTCTTTCTTGAAATGTAATGACGTCCATGTTTCTTTAGCAGAAAAAACGCTCGCCCGAATATGTCCGGTGAGGCTGCCGATCACGCTTCCACCAGTCGGGCTCCAGGACCGGACATAGAGGCGGAAGCCGACATGGGGCAGACGTCGGATACTCTCCCTACAGAGGATGCGGATAGGCTATCCGCTACAAATTCAGAAGTGGAGAGCGCCATGAATCATAGGCGTCGCCGGGCCATACTCCACGACGCTTGCTTCTCACAAGAGGCATTTGATGCCTTGAATTCTGGACAGGCGTACCTCTGTGCTGCTCAAGATGGTCTAGCCAGAGCCACGGACCAGTATGTAAAGGATGTATGGGTAAGTAAATCTGACGATTATATGTATCAGTAGCCCCTGAGACTTGAAACAGTTAGCAGGACTGATTTAAGGATCATCTTATTGTGCAGGTTCTTACAGAGAAGAATAGTCGACTGTCACAGGAGCTGGAGGAATGCAAGACCCATCTTCGGGCCGTTGTTGCCGCATTGAAGGAACCGAAAAAGTCCCCAGCTGGTAAAATTTCTTTCAAAGAATGATAGGTACCATATAGCATGCGGCATGGCTGCAGGTTTAACAATAGATGTTTGCAGATGAATCCGGAGAGAATCCGAAGGAGCAGCACGCCGTACGACAGCTAAAGGCTGGCGAACGCGTGCTGACTGAGGTCAGGCGGGAGAAAAATAATCTCCAAGATGCCAATACCAAGCTGAGCGTGGAACTGAAAGATGTTCGAGCCCATCTTGCGGACTCCGAGAAGGAGAATAAGCGGCTTCGACGCGGCATATTTAGTAAGTGCTTGAGCGAACCCTTAATAAAGGGGACGACGGAGAAGCCGGCTAACAGAATTATGTCTAAGGGTATGCTGACGGGTCGTCCCGCGGAGGAGATGCCCGGGTCTGCGGGTGATCTTCTATCCGAGCTCTCACAACTACATGAACAAGTTCGGCAGGTGATGCAAGGTATTCCCCAGGCCTTGTGGCCATCCATCTCCCAGCCAGAAGGCGTTGGAGAGCTTGTGGAGAAGCTCAAGGGAGCACGGCGGCGCTTCCTATTATGGAAGATATCTGTCTGCTGTCAAGATGCCAGGGAAGCCTGGGCCATGGTGAAGACGCGGTATACCAAGGCTGACCCAAATCACATGGCCGAGGTCAGACCTGTGGGGCCCGACGGGAAAGAGATCCCCGTTAGCTTAGTCTATGGGCAAGTAGAATTAGCTGCAAAATATTCCCAACAGGATTGTAGGCTAGACCGCCTGTTCGATGGTATAGAAGAGGAATTTAGTCAGTCTACATGACTATGTAATTAAAGTGACATGTATAATGCCTTCTAGCCGGATTGTAGATCATTTGTCATGGCGGACCTTTTCGCTTCAACCTCGGGACCGGATAGTCCGGAGTGTATCCGAATACCCACTCAGTTATATAAGAACCGGGGTATGCGTGCAGACTAGGCGTAGGGGTCATTAGTGCTTGAACAGACAAGTGCCCAACTAGTTATGTTATATTACATGGGTAGTAAGAAACATCTCACAGGGAGAATAGTTCCGTTAAGGGTTCCTTTCCTTGGGTACGCATGCCCTAAAGTGCATGCCCGAACTGCGAGAGGAAATGCAGGAAAAAACATTTGGGAGCACATATGGAAAATAAATAAAAAATCATCTTTTGCTCGCTGATCAAATATTCCCTTAAGAATGCTAGCTTTCAGCTTCACCCAGTCTGAGGTACACATCCGGCTGACCCGGCAGTAACAATCGCAGAGGTGCTCCCTTTATGCCCTAGCTGAATTAATGGGAACGTAGGGCATAAATGCAAGAGCCAGGCAACCCAGTTTTGCCAAAACATAAGTCATATCGATGCATAGAGTGGCGAAGAAAAGGTACATGCGGAAGAATGACACATGTGCGGGGCGTGAAGCCCAGATAGATAATAAAGCTTCTGTGTAAGAAGCCCCCAGGTATAATGACCGCGGTTAGCGCATCTATAATGTGCAAGCGAGGCACAAGGTGGCCCTTGAAGGCCTAGAGAAATAATAAAAGAAAGAAAGAGAAGAAAATATAGATAATGTATATGCAAAAAATGGACAGAGGAAGGAGACGAACATAGAGTCTGGCGCTAGGCGTAGAATCTTCGGAGCCTGGCTGCGTTCCATGGGTTCGGCTGAAGTCGATTATTCGATGCATCCTGCAGACGGTACGCTCCATTGGTCAGAACTTGTTCAATGATCAAGGGACCTTCCCATTTGGGCTCAAGCTTGGACTTTTTCTTCTCCGGCAGGCATAGAACTAACTCGCCAACATTATAAGTTTTGGCCCGTACTTCTCTGCTTTGGTATCTACGAGCCTGTTGCTGATAAAATGCGGAACGGGCTTTTGCCATGTCGCGCTCCTCCTCCAGGGTGTCTAGACTGTCTTGCCGGTCGAGCTCGGCTTCTCTTTCTTCGTACATGCGCACTCGAGGTGAGTCATGAATTATGTCGTAGGGCAAAACTGCCTCTGCGCTGTACACCATAAAGAAGGGTATATATCCGGTAGTGCGATTCGGCGTGGTCCACAACCCCCAGAGTAAGGAGTCGAGGTCCTCTACCCAGTGCGTGTTAGACTCCTTTAAGGACCGCACTAATCTGGGTTTAATGCCACTCATGATAAGACCATTTGCTCGCTCAACTTGGCTGTTGGTTTGTGGGTGATAGACGGAAGCATAATCGAGCTTGATGCCCATGTTGCTGCACCAAAGTTTTACCTCGTCGGGCCGTGAAGTTCGTGCCATTGTCCGTGATGATGCTGTGGGGGACGCCATAACGGTGTACAACCCCGGATATGAAGTCTATCACCAGCCGGATTTAGCTGTTTTAATAGGTTTGGTTTCTATCCATTTGGTGAATGTATCAACCATGACCAATAAGTATTTTTCCTTATGGGTTCCCCCTTTAAGGGGTCCAACCATGTCAAGACCCCAGACTGCGAAAGGCCAGGTAATGGGGATTGTTTGGAGGGCGGTGGGTGGCATATGGCTTTGGCTTGCAAATAGCTGGCAACCGGCACACCGTTGGACCTAGTCCTGCGCGTCTGTCCGGGCCGTCGGCCAATAAAAACATGTATGGAAGGCCTTGCTTACAATGGCCCGGGCTGCGGCGTGGTGGCCGCCGAGTCCGGCGCGAATTTCTGCCAAAAGCTTCCGCCCTTCCTCTTCGGAGATGCACCTTTGAAGGACTCCGGTAGTGCTTTTCTTATACAGCTCTCCCTCATGGACCCTGTAGGCTTTAGATCGCCGCACTATGCAGCGTGCCTCATTTTGGTCCTCGGGAAGTTCCTGCCTAGTTAGGTAGGCCAGGAATGGTTCTGTCCACGAGGCGATGATGGCCATTATTACGTGGGCTGAAGGTGTTATTTCAGTGGCAGAGCCTCCGATTACGTCAAAGTGTTCGGTATCGGGTGTTGTGGCCGGGTTCGGACTATTGTTACCGGTGTCCCCTTCCCATACCACCGATGGCTTAAACAACCTCTCCAAAAAGATGTTGGGGGGGACCGCATCGCGTTTTGCGCCGATGCGTGCGAGGATATCTGCCGCCTGATTGTTTTCCCGAGCCACATGGTGAAATTTGAGCCCCTCGAACCGAGCTGACATCTTTAGGACGGCGTTTTGATAGGCCGCCATCTTCGGATCCTTGGCATCAAAGTCTCCATTTATTTGGGATATTGCAAGGTTCGAATCCCCACGCACCTCCAGGCCTTGAATGCCCATGGAGACTGCCATCCGAAGACCATGCAACAAGGCTTCGTATTCGGCTGTGTTGTTGGAGTCTGTATACAGTATCTGCAGTATGTACTGAACGATATCTCTGGTTGGGGACGTCAGGACGACGCCAGCCCCCAGACCGGCCAACATTTTAGAGCCGTCGTAGTGCATGATCCAATTGGAGTATGCGCCGTACTCTTTAGGGAGTTCGGCTTCCGTCCATTCGGCTACAAAGTTGGCCAATACTTGCGATTTAATGGCTCGCCGAGGTTTTTATGTTATGTCGAACGGGAGGAGCTCAATGGCCCATTTGGCAATCCGGCCCGTGGCGTCGCGGTTGTTTATAATATCATTAAGTGGTACTTCCGAGGCTACTGTAATTGAACACTCTTGAAAGTAGTGTCGCAGCTTCCGGGATGCCATGAATACCTCATAGGCTATCTTTTGATAATGTGGGTACCGTGGTTTGCATGGAGTGCGGATAGTGGATACATAGTATACCGGCTTTCGAAGAGGGAATTTATGTCCGTCAGCTTCTCGTTCGACGACGAGCACTGCGCTTACAACTTGATGAGTTGCCGCAATGTACAACATAATTGGTTCGCCGATGTTTGGCACGGCCAGGATTAGGTTGGTTGCCAGTATTGCTTTTATTTCTTCCAATCCGGCTGTGGCAGCGTCCGTCCACTCGAAGTGTTTGGTGCGCCAAAGGAGGCAATAAAGGGGTAATGCCTTTTCTCCTAAGCGGGAGATAAAGCGGCTTAGAGCCGCCACACATCCAGTTAGTTTCTGGATTTGTTTAAGGTCCGTTGGGATAGCCAACTGTGAGAGAGCTTAGATTTTGGCCAGATTAGCTTCAATTCCTCTACTGGAGACAATGAAGCCCAGTAGCTTTCCGACTGGTATGCCGAAAACACATTTTTCCGGATTGAGCATGATGTCGTATGTTTGGATGTTGTCGAATGTGAGCCTCAAGTCGTCTATTAGAGAGTCGACATGTTTGGTTTTAACGATCACATCATCTATGTATGCCTCTACTGTTTTGCCGATCGGTTTCTCCAGACATGTCTGGATCATGCGCTGATATGTTGCGCCGGCGTTTTTGAGCCCAAAAGACATTGTATTGAAACAGAAGGGGCCGTATGGTATGATAAGTGCCGTTGTGGCTTGGTCAGGCTCCACCATCTTGATTTGGTGGTAGCCGGAGTATGCGTCGAGGAAACACAATGACTCGTGTCCTGCGGTAGCATCGATAGTTTGATTGATGCGGGGGAGGGGGAAGGGATCCTTTGGGCAAGCCTTGTTGAGGTCCTTGAAATCGACACATAGGCGCCAGGATTTGTCCTTCTTTGGTACCATCACCCGGTTTGCTAGCCAGTCCGGGTGTTTTATTTCTCTAATGAATCCGGCCTCCAATAACTTGGCTAGTTCCTCTCCCATAGCATGTCTCTTAGGTTCAGAGAAACGTCGAAGAGCCTGCTTGACCGGCTTGAATCCCGTTAGGATATTGAGGCTGTGCTCGGCCAGCCTGCGTGGGATTCCTGGCATGTCTGAGGGGTGCCAGGCGAATATGTCCCAATTCTCGCGGAGGAATTCTCGTAGTGTGGCGTCCACGGCGGGGTTTAACTCTGCCCTGATGGAGGTTGTTTTTGTAGGGTCCGTTGGGTGGACTTGGAATTTGACTATTTCGTCCGCTGGTTTAAAAGAGGTGGACTTGGATCTCTTGTCAAGTATTACGTCGTCCCTGTCCACCGTGGAGCGTAGCGCAGTTAATTCCTCGGACGAGAGGGCTTCGGATAATGCCTCGATGGCCAATGCGGCTGTTTTGTTTTCGGCGCGGAGTGTTGTGTTCGGGTCACTAGCAAGAGTGATGATTCCGTTGGGCCCAGGCATTTTGAGCTTCATGTACCCATAATGGGGTATGGCTTGGAAGATCGTGAACGCCTCCCTTCCTAAAAGGGCGTGGTATCCACTACTGAACGGGGCCACTTGGAATGTAATTTCTTCGGACCTATAGTTCTCCGGTGTGCCGAATACCACATCTAGTGTGATTTTCCCAGCACAGCGTGCTTCCCTACTGGGGATGATTCCTCTGAAGATTGTGGTGCTTTGCTCAATGCGGTTCCAGTCTATTTCCATTTTTTAAAGAGTTTCCTCATCGATGAGGTTTAATCCACTGCCGCCGTCCATGAGTACTTTGGTGAGCCGAAAGCCGTCCACAATTGGACTGAGGACCAGTGCAGCTAGTGCTCGAGCAGTTCAGAATTTAGGTTCGTCACTGGCATTGAAGGTAATAGCTGTGTCACTCCAAGGATTCATTGCTGCTACGTGGCAGATTTCGGTGAGGTTGCGGAGTGTTCGCTTGCACCTATTATTTGATGCGAAGGTTTCAAAAACTGTTAATACCGTATTGTTATCCATGGGATGGTGCTTTGTGGCATTTGGGATAAGAAGATCCTCACCACTTTTGGCCACCTGCCGGAGTATCCAACATGCTCTAAGGCTGTGCGTTGGTATGGTATCCGTTGGGCTATGAATTTTGCAGGGTCCGTTAAGCCATCCCTCCAATATGGTTTCATGCCCTGTAGAGGGTTTTTGTTTCTTTATTTGTAACTAACTCGGGTGTCTTATGATAGTGCACCCTTTTACTTCGGAATGGGTGTATATTCTGAGCCGGATTATCCCAAAATTTCGTTTCGGTTTTCCAGGCAATTTCCATCACACAGTACTTTCGTACTATGGACGCCAAGTCATCGAAGCGTGATATGTTACGGCGACTTAAGGCGTTAAGGATTCCCTTGTCCGTGCAATTATTGCAGAAAAACGAGACTGCGTCTTCCTTGCGACAGTCCTTAACCTTGTTCATCACAAGGAGGAATCTGGCCCAATAACGATGTACTGTTTCATGGGGCTCTTGCCTGATGTGGGAAAGATCATGAGTCCGAACACCTACCCAATCTGAGACCCAAGGGCCGAGGTGTTTCCAATATTGGAATTTCGGCTTCCGGTATGTTGCTCGATAGGTCTGGCCCGCTACCTGACTCTAGGTTCAGGACTTGGGTGATGTCCTCCTGTAAACGGGTATCCGGCTCGGAGAGCTCAGGAATTCGTACATAGTTAGTCCTCAAAATAGAATAAGAATCGCCGCATTGTTCCTCCACCACCGCAACATGATGGGTGACCGGTGGAGAGTTAATCTCCCTTTGATCGGGTTTAAGCCCAATCCGATTATAGTCTGTAGGGACTCTCAATGCGGTGATGAGATCCAAGAGCTCGTTTAGGGAAGAGAGCTCCATTGGATCCATCTACTCAGCGAATTCCGAGCCGACGTGGAGGTTGTTTTCGATGACCCGAGAAGTCATCGTCGGGGCAGCAGCCGAACGGGCAGTCATGATGAAACTGCCTAGCCGGAGAGTTTGGCCGACAGCCAGGGCTCCCCCGGTGGTGATGTTGTTCTTAACAACGAGAGGAGGCATCCCTCCTTATGGTGACGGCAGAGGAACTCTCAATGAAAGCACCAATGTCGGTGTCAAAACCAGCGGATCTCGGGTAGGGGGTCCCGAACTGTGCGTCTAAGGAGGATGGTAACATGAGGCAGGGGACATGATGTTTTACCCAGGTTCGGGCCCTCTTGATGGAGGTAAAACCCTACGTCCTGCTTGATTATTCTTGACAATATGAGTAGTACAAGAGTTGATCTACCACGAGATCGGGGAGGCTAAACCCTAGAAGCTAGCCTATGGTATGATTGTATGTTGTCCTATGGACTAAACCCCTCTGTTTTATATAGACATCGGAAGGGGCTAGGGTGTGGGGACCCCGACTCGTAAGTCGTGATCACCGAATGCACGTGTGTAGTGATCCCAGAGATCAATGCTCACTGAACACACAGAAGCTGAATAACAAGAGTCTTACATCCATACATACCGTCTTACATAAATTATGACCATTATGGTCCAGTCTTGAGTATAACTTTGCAGAGGAAATCTTTGTCGATAACTTGGACCCATGCCATCTACCTTAACCCTACAGGCATTCTGACTGGGAAGCGTCCTAGCTCGTATGTTCGTCACCAAGGTACTCTTCATTATATCCTGTTCTTTCATGCCTGGCCAATAAAATAACCAGTGGCAAGCCAATGAGTACTTTGAATGTACTCGCAAGCAACCCATGTTTTGGTTCAAGATACAATAATGCATGATATAGGTAAATTTTTGCGGAAAGCTAGTTTTGAGTGCAATGACATGTTCAACAACTTGTAAGACATGCATCAGGAGAATTCAATTAACCATGAGGACAGGTTACAGATATCAACATAAATAGAGTGGGTATCAACCCAACTCAATCATGTCAAGTCCTTTGACTTGACCCAAGTAGTTCTTCCCACACAGACACACTGGTTTGTAAACAAGTGGACGTAGCCCAAGAGCGGTTACCCAACTGTCCTTGACCGTGGACACGGCTATTCGAATAGTTTTACACTCTGCAGAGCTAGGAGAAGCCATCCAGAAAGTGTAGAGGGCGCGAGTCCGCGCGGTGTGCAATGGAGCGAAGCCACCGGAGACGTGTCGACGATGGACGCGACCTGCAGCCGAAACCCCAGCCACATGATAGGCGTCGCAGGTGAGCACAGGGGAACTGGAGCGGTGGATCCAACTGGCTTGGAGGATGAGGGATCAGAGACCAGCTCATCTATGTGTTGCGCGGTGGTGGAGTCACCGGAACCGGTGGGCATTGGCTGCAGCGTGGGGGATGCGGCGGATCTGGTAGCTACTGGTGCTGCGAGGTGAGAGGAGAGAAGGGGGAGGGCCAGCGGTGAGCAATGACAGGAGGGAGGCGAGGAGATGGTTGGTGGCGGCGATGTGGGAGGGACGATGGGGAATCAGGAGGGGGCTGCGGAGGAGGGAGGGGATGAGGGTTAGGGTTAGCCTTTTGTATGGGTGAAGTCTAGGCGGGCTTTGGAGGGCTTGCAGGGCTCTGTCGGGCCGTCCATGTCAGTTTCTGAAAACGTCATCAGAAATCCATCATGGATTAACAGGTTTCTTGTAGTGGAAGCGTCCCAGCTCGTATGTTCGTCACCAAGGTACTCTTCATTATATCCTGTTCTTTCATGCCTGGCCAATAAAATAATCAGTGGCAAGCTAATGAGTACTTTGAATGTACTCGCAAGCAACCCATGTTTTGGTTCAAGATACAACAATGCATGATATAGGTAAAATTTTGCGGAAAGCTAGTTTTGAGTGCAATGACATGTTCAACAACTTGTAAGACATGCATCGGGAGAATTCAATTAACCATGAGGATAGGTTACAGATATCAATATAAATAGAGTGGGCATCAACCCAACTCAATCATGTCAAGTCCTTTGACTTGACCCAAGTAGTTCTTCCCACATAGACACACTGGTTTGTAAACAAGTGGACGTAGCCCAAGAGCGGTTACCCAACTATCCTTGACCGTGGACACGGCTATTCGAATTGTTTTACACTCTGCAGAGGTTGCACACTTTACCCACAAGATCCGGGGAACTTCCGTGTCATCCACGACCCGCGGTACCTCAAGTACCCGGGGTAAGCACCCGATCACTATCTTTCCCTAGACGACACTAACATAGAGTCCACTCGATTGGCAGTAACCCCCGTGCCCAACATTTCACATCTTAAAATTGTGGAGCCTCGCTCCCATTTTCATCACATACCACAAGCACGGGGTACCAACGGTGTGTTCGGTGCCCTGGGAAGACAGTCATGGCCGCCCTACCTGGCACGACCCCGTCCCGAGAGAGAGCACCAACTCTCCCCCGTCACTAGTAATGCGGGCTCCAAGCTAGTATCGGCCTAGGTAATCAATAATGCCCTTTCCCATACAAGGGTAGAGTGGTTGCGCATGTAAGGTTGGAATAACGGTCGCAACTTAAACCAATCCGTTTTTGAAAACAACACACACACTTGCCTCGGTACACTACTTCGTCATCAAGTGGCTACCCAACACATCATCTCCCTCGGGCATAAGTGGCACCCGACGGGGCTTTCGGAAAGTCCTTTGAAAATACTTTGCCTCCATCACGATGCATATACCCGTCCCTTTTTGCGTAGCACTACTTAGCATCCTATCTACTCCCACCGGCATAACCCTCATAAGGAGGTAGGTTCATGCACAATGCAAGTATCAACGAGGAAGTAATAGAGGCAACCCATTAAAGTGGTTACCATCTCATCATGATTCCGATGCAACACTAATAAAGTGCTATATGACATGCATAAAAAGGGTTTCATAGACATGGTCAAAGGGCTGCTTGCATGTTTTAACAAAGTCTTTGAGGTCTTCAAATATCTCTGGTCCAACTCCGAGCATTTCGTCTACTTCGTCAACTATCGTCGAAAGCAACCACAATAAGCAACAACAAGGTAGAAAATAAAAGTTCTCTAAAATGTGACTTGGACTTTTCTAGGATACCTCTAGTCATATGAGGAATGACCAAAGTGATTTCAATGGAATTGGATAAGTGAATATTTCTAAACGTTTTGATATGATGGAATCAAGGGGTTTATGGATTTGCAAGAAGTGTATAGAAACATATTTTTGAAAAATGAGCAAAGGCACCCATTTAAAAAATCATGATTTTAGAAGCATCTGGGAGTTGGTTTCACTGGATTTGGAGTTCAAATGAATTTCCTATGAATTTGCAAAGTTGACAAATATGAAGAAATGGCTCATTATTTTATGTGGGATAGAAAGTATTAATAAAAATGTTCATAATCTAAGTTATGAACTTAGAAGCATCTAGGAATTTTAATCATGGCATTTGGATCAAATTTGAGCCCTCTGTGATTTTCTAAAGTTTATCACAGAAATGGAAAATGGGATTTTATTTAATTTGTGTGAGGAAAATTGTTCTAGAAAAATGTGCATGCTGCACCAACAGGTAGATCATGATTTATGGAGTCACCAGAAATTTGAATCATTCAATTTGGAGTTAATATGAATATTTGGGAGATTTATAAATTTCTGGAAAAGGAAAAGACAAAGGAAGTGGGGGGGGTATACCTATACCGCGCACCGAGCACCATAGCGCCGCAGCGCACTGGGCCGGCCCAGTGGCTTGGCCACACGGACGACAGGGCGACGCCGGAGCCGTATTAGGGGAGTACGCTTCCCTGCCAGGAAGGTGGTTCCCGCAGATCCCGCCTCCACTTAACCCGAGTGGGTCCGGCTGGACACGTCGGCAGAGGCTGACCGGTGGGGTCGCCGGTCCACCGGCCGGCCTTCTTCTTCCTCACGCGGGCTCCCGTGCCGCAGGAACAGAGGGGCGAGGCCGAGCTTGTCCCCGGCGACCAGGAGCACTGCTGCGGGTGCCCGACGCACCGGCGAGCTCGGGGGACTGCGCCGCGCCCGCTCCCCCCTGTCAGCATGTCCAACGGAGGACAAAGGCGAGTGGTGCCACGGCCACGGCGGAGGGTGGCATCGGCCATTGCCAGCTTCGAGCGCAGGGGCGTCCCAAGGAAGGATGGAGGCGATGGGGGCTTCGTGGTGGTGGTGAGGGAGTACTTGAGTGGGTAGAGAAAAGAGAGAGGGGCTGTGGTGCCCGAATCCGAGCGGCGGTCGGCGGCGGCACTCCGACCATGGAGAGGGCAGGAGAGCACTAGGGGAAGAGGGATGTTGTCTGGGAGATTGCTGGGGAAGAGGGAGAGCGGGAAGAAGCCGTAGGAGAGCTCGGGAGGGCCTCTAATTAAAGGGGCCGTGGTGCACCATGGACGCGGCCTACGGCGCACTCGGGCGGGCTCCATGGAGGAGAGAGGGGAGAGGTCTAGGAGGGGGCCGGCAGCTTGCCGTGTCCCAGACGTCGAGGCGGCCTCGTGAGACACGCTGGGGAGGCCCTAGGTGGCCGGAGGCGGTTGGCAGGGGGTGGCTACAGTGCAGGAGCGCACTGTAGCACGCTCCAGAGCATGCAAATGGCCGGCATGCCATTTTTTGGCAAAGTGGGCACGGCAAAGCATGTCTGGTAGCTCTAGGGAGGAGTAAAGAATGTGGGGAAAGCCTTGGATGCCTTGGGTGGCCACTGGAGTGAGGAGGGAGGTGAGGAAGAGGGGTGCAGGGGTTGTCCAGAGGGGTAAATGAGGTGGTTTCACCCCTCAATCATTGAGCTGGGATGCAACCATTGTTACTGGAGGTAGAGGAGGACTAGGAGGAGATGTGGTAAAAAGTTGAGCTCAAGGAGAATAGTGTAAGTGGTCAAAATGGTGATTTTTGAAAAGTGACAACAGGTGTTTGATGCAAATTTTGGCAAGCAAATTAACTCCACTTGACATGAGAATTAACAGGATCAAGTGTCACACATAATTGAGGTTGACCACCAAGTTTGAGTCCATTTGGAGGAAGTTGCCAATGTAACTTTGGTAAACCCTAGAAATCAACAGAAATGGCTTTACCAAGATTTAGTCATGCAAATGTATTCTCCTTGATGCACCACTTGGTGTAGTGTCATCATTTGAGGTTATGAACATGTCCACAAAAGTTGAGATCAAAAGGAGAAAGTTGCCAATGTAGAGTTGTTCAAATTTGGTTCTGAATAGGAAGGGTTTTGGGGTACTTTGATCACGATAACATTCTCTCCAACTTGTGCCATTTGGTCTAGATGAATAATTAGACCATTTGAGCATGTTCACAAGGTTTGAGAACATTTGGACATGTTTGGCAATGTAAAGTTGCTCAAACTTCAAAATGGACAGAAATGGTTTTGAGGAGATTTCATGGGGTTATACTATTCTCCATGACATGATACTTGGCAAGATCATCAAACATGTCATATGTGACATGCTAGAATTTTCTTGGAAATGCTGGGGAATATTTCCTGTAGAAATATTTCAAATCCTTGAAATGGGCAGAAATGGTTTTTGAGGGATTTGACCAATATTTTGAACATGACCATGTGTTCAAACTCTTATATATGGACAATATATGTCCATTGAGTTTCCCTGATTTTGTTAAATATTTTTGAAACAATAAAATAATTTTTCCCTATTAAGATCATTTCTGGCCTTAAGAAAAGGCTTTTAAATAAAATAGGAAAATAACTTTTAAAATTATATTTTTGTGGTTTCTGGGTATCCTATATCTAATAGGAGTCAAATATATTTTTGGAAAGATTTTTACTGCCCTTAATTAAGTACTTGCAGTGCAAGCCTTAACTCAGGGGTTTTTGGCAAACCAATTTTTGAAAATACTGTTGGGCCAAATTATTTTGCGAGAAATTATTTTTATGTCCTATACACATGGCATGATCATTGGTTCAAGAGTTTGGAGCAATGAGATGAAGTATAGGAGTTGAAGGATTTATTTGATTTTTCGAGCTCTTGCAAACAACAGACAAAAATCCAATCAAGGCAAGGTCCAAAACACTCAAAAGTTTTTGTCAAACCACATTGTCGGTGTCAAAACCGGCGGATCTCGGGTAGGGGGTCCCGAACTGTGCATCTAGGCCGGATGGTAACAGGAGACAAGGGACACGATGTTTTTTACCCAGGTTCGGGCCCTCTCGATGGAGGTAATACCCTACTCCTGTTTGATTAATATTGATGATATGGGTAGTACAAGAGTAGATCTACCACGAGATTAAGGAGGCTAAACCCTAGAAGCTAGCCTATGGTATGATTGTTGTGTATGGAGTTGATTGCCTACGGACTACAACCCTCCGGTTTATATAGACACCGGATAGGGTTAGGGTTACATAAAGTCGGTTACAATGGTAGGAGATCTTGAATATCCGCATCGCCAAGCTTGCCTTCCACGCCAAGGAAAGTCCCATCCGGACACGGGACGAAGTCTTCAATCTTGTATCTTCATAGTCCAGGAGTCCGGCTGAAGGTATAGTCCGGCTAGCCGAACACCCCCTAATCCAGGACTCCCTCAGTAGCCCCTAAACCAGGCTTCAATGACGATGAGTCCGGCGCACAAATTGTCTTCGGCATTGCAAGGTGGGTTCCTCCTCCAAATCCTTCATAGAAGATTGTAAGCACCAAGAGTAGTGTCCGGCTCTGCAAAATAAGTTTCCACATATTGCCATAGAGAGAATAATATTGACACAAATCAAATCTGCTAACGTATTCCGCAGTGTGTCATCACACTACGGACAAGTCTTTTACTCTAATCGTTTTCACTTTTCCACCTCAGCGTATTTTGCGAGGCGGTTTCCTTGGCACGTCTTGTCAAAGCAGAGATCGTGTGCCCCCCTTTTACGGGATTCTCATCAATACGGACGTGGGTAACCCAATCGTGCCCGTTAGCACGTTTTCTCGATTAAAGGCGAGTCCCAAACGGTTACGGGGAGGGCTCCTGGTATTCAACCTCTTATAAAGAGACCAATGCCTTACTCCTTTTTCCAATCTCAAACGAGTTCGCCCATCGCCTCGAGTTCCAACACCCTAGGCTCTAGATTCCAGGCGCTTCGGACCTTCGACAATGTCCGGTTCCGACCTTCAAGGCCGATGGATGCCCTCCTCCGTCACGGAGGAGGACGTGAGAAAGATGAGAGAGGCTAAGTTCTTGACCGCCGAAATTTCGCATAGATTGCTTGCTCAAAGGCAGGCTATTCCCAGTCCCCAGCCCGGTGAGAGCGTAGTGTTCATGTCTCACTTCCTTCGAGGGTTAGGCTTCCCGATGGATCCCTTCGTGAGGGGGATGCTGTTTTATTATGGGCTGGAATTTCATGACTTAGCTCCGGAGTCCATCCTCCACATTTCCTCATTCATCGTTGTGTGTGAAGCGTTCCTTCGTGTTACTCCTCACTTTGGATTATGGCTCAAGACTTTTGGAGTGGAGCCGAAGATGGTCGAGGGACGGCACGCAGAGTGCGGAGACGCTGTCATAAGTAAGAATGCTGATGCTCCATGGCCCGAGGGCTCCTTTCAAGAGGAGCTCAGCTTGTGGCAACGAGAATGGTTCTATATCACCGTTCCCAGGAGCGCCAAGTAGGCGGCACCTCCAGCCTTTCGTTCGGGTCCCCCATCACGGCTAGCGTCATGGGTCAACAAAGGATTAGATTGGGGGTTATCCAAAGACGTGCCCCTGTTACAGGGCCGAATTAAGGATCTCTTGGAAGGAGACCTCAGTTTGGTCAAGGTGACACAGGTCATGCTGATTCGCCGAATATTGCCCGGCAAATGTCGCCCCCTTCGCCTGTGGGAGTTTAATCCAGAGGGACCGCGAGCTCTCCAGAATTTTATGGGCGCAACGCCCGTGGAGATGTATAGACTGTTCTTCGGATCACAAGAGATGTGTCCAGATTTAAACGAGGACACAGGCCTAAGCTGAAATCTCCCAGATACTCAAGTAAGCAACCTTGTGCTCGGACCTTCTATCCGTATAATTGTCATAAACTTGCCCCTAAAAGAGTTGTCCTTTTAAACAGGAGTGGATAGCGACGGCAAAGCTGATCAGGTGTCCGGCTCCCGTTCCCGAAACCAGGCCGGGTCCCGTGCTTGTCAGGATTTTGAAGATAATGCCTTTGGAGGGAAGTGAGGGGAAGGACAAGGGAACTATGGCCTCCTCAAAGGAGGCTTCTCCGAAGGGAGGAACCGACAATTCCTCTCCCAAGGGGAAGAAGAGGGCCGCCTCTGACGACTCGGAGACCATGGCCTCGAAGCGGGGAGAAAATCCTTGTCAGAGGGTCCGGCGCCGGGGAGTTCCTCGGTCGAACTATGCCCTCAAAGGGATCAGCCCTCCAGCGAGCCATAAGTAGAGAGAGGTTTTCCTTTTGAGGGATGAGAGAAATCCTTGATTTATATCTGAGAAGATTAACTGAAATTTTACCTTGTAGATCGGACCTCCGCCCTTCTCAGCAGAGCTCGTCTTCGGGGGATCTTCTTCCGGAGATGATGGAGAGCGGGACGCCTCCCCCTGCCGTACCGCCTAGCGAGGTGGGCGACCCTGAGGTGTCGTCGCAGAGGGTTTCTCCGAATCCGGCAGGGGCGGAAGATAGCTATGTGGCCCCCCAAGGCTCTCCGCGTCCCGCCTTCGAAAGAGGCCATAGGACAAGTCCGGCACCGTCTGGTGCTCGGCCAGAGGAGCTAAAGATTCTGCTAGGGCGAGCTTCTATCTCAAAGGAGCACCGTGCATTGATGGGCACGGTGATTGAAAGGATTTCATCCACAGAAAGCGGATTGCATGAGGCCGTCAAAAGTTTACTGACGGGTTTTGAGGTACGTTAGATAATGTACACTTTTGTCAGTTGTGCATAAGTAAGATGCGCCCTGTGTAGATGGTAGCCCCTGAGAGTCTGCGCGTTGTCAAGAAATGACGGCACGCAGAGGATCATAATCCCAGGTCTAAGATGTCGCCTTTGAATGTATGTGGCGAGGTGTCCGGAATGGAGCCGAACTAATGATGTGGCCGAACTAAAGCGGCAACTGGACGTGGCAGATGCCGACATCGCGCTTGTCAACAAGCGGCTTGATGAGGCTCAAGTTATGTAATTCTTTGGGCGGCATCAGGTAAGAGGAGCTTCATGCCAGTGTCTTACAATGTGTGTGCTTGATGCAGATGGTACGGCCGCCGTGGAGAATCTTAGGGCAGAACTTGCTCGAGCTAAGGAGCAAGCCAGAAAAAGCGATGCGGCTGCCGAGAAGGCCCTTGAAGAGCTGAGAGCCGAACAGGCTGCTCACTGCCGAAGCAAAGAAGAGATGGCCGAGATGGCCGAGAAGTTAAAGAGCGCTGCAGACCGTTGCAAACTTCTTGAGAAAGAAGAACGGGCGAGACAGACGGATTTAGAGAAGGCCGTCGCCGATGCCAAGGACGCTCGCTCTGCGATGAGAGCTGCGAAGGAGGAGCTGCGTCAGGCCGAACAAATTGCGGCTGGAAAGCCCTTTATGCTGCGGAGGAAGTTTTGTGATCCGAAGTTTGCTCCGTTGGACCGGATGTGGAGTGTGGAGGACACCTATCTGGATTTGGTAGCAAGTGCTGCTGATGCGACCGAACACTTTCGAGATCTAAAAGATCGCGAAGTGGAAAGCTTTTCTGGTCACAGTTCCACAATCCAAAGCGTCCACTGGCAGTGGACGATCGTCTGGCTCAATGGGCCAAACTGAATAGATTGTCCAGACTCGCCATGAAGTACGTCATGGGTCATCTGTGGCCTGGGAGATCAAAGCCGAAGAGTTATTTCAGCTTGGTGCAGCAATTCCTTGACGCGGTGCCGCGTATAAATGCAATGAAGAGGTCAGCATGCATAGAGGGCGCTAGGATGGCTCTTGCCCGTGTTAAGACATACTGGGAAGAGATGGAGACCACTATTGTTGCGTCCCGAGATTCGGACAAAAGCCGAGTACCCTCCGAGCACTATTTTCAGGAAGTTCTTGAAGGCGCTCGTGTAATAGAGACGCAGTGCCCGAAAGATGCTATGTTATGATAGCATATGTAATTTTAAAGTAATACTTTGATAAACTGTAGTGGCCTTGTTTATACTTGTGCCTCCAAGTATTGGGAACACCTCCTGTGCGTCC
>NC_041384.1:194084527-194193372 GCF_002162155.2 Triticum dicoccoides | reverse complement strand
ATATATATATATATATATATATATATATATATATATATATATATATATATATAGAATCTGAAAGATGGCAGTCGTTGGCTTCAGCCCCCACGCACATAGTGCGGGGGTGCTCGCAGAAGACGCATTTTCACACTTAACCCAACGTCTTGGTCCTACAAAGGAGGTGATAGCGCAGCGGGCCAGGCAACCGGACTATAATGCTTTAACACTTTCACTTAGCCATAGGAGTTTGACAATGAGACTATTTAGGTAGCTCCTTGGTGGCAACTGCGCTCGTCCGAGTTTGGGGCGCGTATGTGCCTAACCGGGAAGCGGCCCTTCGTTAAAGTGGAGGAATCCGATAGATTCCGATAGGTCATCGAGTGGCTGACCAATCTCATGCTACATCATGACAGTCAGTTTTCGGCTTTCTCTACTGAGGTGCTCGCCCGGCCGAACCGGGGCACAATTGCAGTAGTTCTCCTGGTGCTACCTTAGCCGATAGAGCGGAACGTAAGGAAGCCGAACTCAGGAGCCGGGCAACCCAACATTTGACCAAAATCATGATTCGGAGCTGATACAAATAATGCCAAAACTCGCGACGCCGAACACTCCCTAAGGTGTTCGGTCTTTATGAGTGCGGGCGAAGCAACACTCTTTATTAAAAAAGCCCCTAGTGTCCAGGTACGTGCAAAAATTCTGACGTGGCCACATGCCAAGACGCCAGCCTCCTCCTTGGTTATATCAGAAAGAAAAAACCAGGGGATGTGTAGCAACAAGAGACAGTAAAAAAGGTTTATGCAGGGTCTTAATCTAAAAAGAATCCTTTAGGACGGGTCCCTACTGCACGTCTGCGCCTGTGTCTCCGTTGTGCCGTATCCTGGACGGGCGCCGCACGACGTTCATCTGTAAAAGAGAGGAACTGAGTTGAAAATGGGTCGTGCTGAAAAAGTTTAAAATAAGCAAAGTATAAAGTAAGATATATAAGATTGAGCTTTATTGTCTCTTATTGTATATGCGTGGAGCCCCTAGTGCGGGGGTATATGGCTTCTAGGCCTGCATCAATGATGATTTTGCACCGAACTCGTCTATCCGCGTTCGTGGTCTTGAATGACCTATTTTGAAGTTTTTTGGCCGGTGAGGCCATTTTGCTGTGGGGCTGTCAAAGCGGCCGCACAGTCCTCCACTTGGGGAGGAGCACTTTAGTGCTTCCCCTTCAAAGAGATGATGCCCCGTGGACCAGGCATCTTAAGCGTAAGGGATGCATAATGCGGTATTGCGTTAAAGCGAGCGAAAGCTTTGCATCCCAGTAGTGCTTGATAGCGACTTGAGAACGAGACGATATGGAAGGTCAGCTTTTCGCGGCGGAGGTTATCGGCAGAGCCGAATGTGACTGTGAGCCAGAGAAAACCCGTACAATGGATGTCCGGGCCAGGTATTACCCCTTGAAAGGAGGTTTTGCTGCGGTGGATTCTTGCTGGGTTTATGCCCATGTGCTGGATTGTATCCTGATATATCAGGTTTAGTCCACTGCCGCCGTCCATAAGGACATTTGAAAACTGGAGTCCGCCAATTATTGGATCGAGTATCAAGGCAGTCCAGCCTACATTCTTAATATTCCTAGAATAATCTAGCTGATCGAAGATGATCGGTTTTGACAACCAGTGGCAGGACCCTTTGGGAATGGGCCATGTGGTGCGTACCTTTACGGGCGCCGCACGTTTTGTTATGTGAAGTGAGTTCACTGTTTTTACTTCTTGTGGGAAGTTCTTTTGTTTCCTGGTGCTCTGCTTTTGGGGTTCGTCCTCGTCTTCGCTTGGTGTGTCGAGCCCCTTGTGTTTGGCATTGAGTCTGTCGGATTGTTTGAAGACCCAACAGTCTCTGTGGGTATGGTTAGCAGGCTTCCTGGGAGTACCGTGTATCTAACATCTCCTGTCCAGGATTTTATTTAGGTTGTATGGATCATCCCTATTATCCTGGGGGGGGCGATTTTTCCTGATTTTGTCGTGAGCCTTTGAATCCAGCATTGACTGTCGTGCTCTTCGGACTTTTGTCCTTAGTCCAGCGACGGTCCTTGTTGCATCGCGGTTTTCCGTTTCCATCCCTAGTTTCGGATGTACTTGGGTCACTGGGGCTGCACCTTGCCAACCAGCTGTCCTCCCCTACACAAAAGCGGGTCATGAGGCTTGTTAGCGCGGGCATTGTTCTTGGCTTTTCTTGGCCGAGGTGTCCGGCAAGCCATTCGTCTCGGACGTTATGCCTGAAAGCTGCTAAGGCTTCGGCGTCCGGACAGTCGACTATCTGATTCTTTTTAGTGAGGAATCTATTCCAGAACTGCCGAGCTGATTCTCCGGGTTGTTGAGTTATGTGACTAAGATCGTCTGCATCCGCAGGGCGGACATAGGTCCCTTGAAAGTTTGCTCGGAAAGCATCCTCGAGCTCTTCCCAGCTTCCAATTGTGTTTTCGGGAAGGCTTTTAAGCCAATGCCGGGCTGGCCCTTTAAGCTTAAGGGCTAGATATTTTATGGCGTGAAGATCATCTCCTCTAGCCATGTGTATGTGGAGGATATAATCCTCGATCCAAACTCCAGGGTCTGTTGTTCCATCATATGCCTCTATGTTTACGGGTTTGAATCCCTCTGGGAATTCGTAGTCCAGGACCTCATCGGTGAAACATAGGGGGTGTGCGGCGCCCCTGTATTTGGGTGTGTCGGATTCTGATGATGGTTTCATAGCGTTGCTTACGAGAGCTTGCTTTCTTGGCCCATAAATGGACCTGACTGGGCCATGGTGCGAATCCTTAAGTGGGTCGCATGCCAATTTAGGTGCGGTGCCGCTTGCCGCTTTATGGGGTCATCTATCCGACCGCGTGGCTTTTTCATTTTTTGAATGCGAGGGATCTAGGGCCTCTTCGTCGAATTCAAGCAGTAGCTTTCTTTTCGGATAACTTTTAGTGCGGCGACTGTCGCCGTACTTATCTGTGGTATTGATTACTTTGCTCCATCTAATCCGGAGTGCATCTTCCGCTGTTTTTAGATTCCGCTTCTGCTTTTTTAGGCTGCATGTAGTTGCAATGAGCCTCTCTGGAGATTCTTCTGCTCCATAGGTTTATTCGGTGTGAGGTCGTCCGGAATGCCATTTTTGCCGGAGGAGGGATATTCGGTTTCTCTATCCGTGTTGCCCTGTTCGGACGGTTGCTCTAAGGCTTGCTCGTCGTCTACCGGCTCGTCCTGCTCTATGGCTGGGTTTTTGTCGAGGCGGGGCTTGGGTCAGCGTTTACGCCGACGCTTTGATTGCTTTTCGGGGGGTCGATCTCCCGTCCCATCCCCTTTTTCCTCGTTGTCGCTTCCTTTAGGGGCATCCACCATGTACACATCGTGAGATGAGGTGGCTGTCCAATGCCCTATGGGCGTTGGTTCGTCGGTATCTCCTGCATCGCCATCCATGATGTCGATGTCTCCGGAGTCGAAGTTGAGCATGTTGTTTAAATTGTCGACAGTGGCTACCAAGTGGGTGGTGGGTGGGCTTTGAATTCCTTCATCGTCCGTATCCCATCCTCGCTGACCATAGTTCGGCCAGGGCTCTCCTGATAAGGAGAGAGACTTGAGAGAGTTCAGGATATCGCCACAAGGCGAGTGCTGAAAGATGTCTGCGGCGGTGAACTCCATTATCGGCGCCCAATAGGATTCGATTGGCAGGGGCGCGGGGGGTTTGGAGTCCGGGGAGGAGTCCGGATCCTCGGAGTCACGGGTCGTGCAGAGTGCGGGGCTAGCGTTCGGCTTGATCGCTTTCGGGATCGCAGCCCCCGAGGTGACATCCAACCGCTCATCCTCAATTGGCGCAATAGGCTCCGAGTTAGGGGTCGGAACCGATGCATGTGCGGCCTCCAAGACACTGTCCGGAGGCAGAGCTAGATCATGCCCCTCGAGATAGTGCGGCGCGCTTGGCCGTGGCTCAAACCCGTCGAAGATCAAGTCTCCGCGGATGTCAGCCATGTAGTTTAAGCTTCCAAACCTGACTTGATGGCCAGGGGCGTAGCTTTCGATCTGCTCCAGGCGGCCGAGCGAATTGGCCCGTAGAGCGAAGCCGCCGAAGACGAAGATCTGTCCGGGGAGAAAAGTCTCTACCTGGACCGTATCGTTGTTGATGATCAAAGGAGCCATCGGGCCTAAAGGCGACGACACAGAGGAACTTTCAATGAAAGCACCAATGTCGGTGTCAAAACCGGCGGATCTCGGGTAGGGGGTCCCGAACTGTGCGTCTAGGACGGATGGTAACAGGAGACAAGGGACACGATGTTTTTTACCAAGGTTCGGGCCCTCTCGATGGAGGTAATACCCTACTCCTGCTTGATTAATATTGATGATATGGGTAGTACAAGAGTAGATCTACCACGAGATCAAGGAGGCTAAACCCTAGAAGCTAGCCTATGGTATGATTGTTGTGTATGGAGTTGATTGCTTACGGACTACAACCCTCCGGTTTATATAGACACCGGATAGGGTTAGGGTTACATAAAGTCGGTTACAATGGTAGGCGATCTTGAATATCCGCATCGCCAAGCTTGCCTTCCACGCCAAGGAAAGTCCCATCTGGACACGGGACGAAGTCTTCAATCTTGTATCTTCATAGTCCAGGAGTCTGGCTGAAGGTATAGTCCGGCTACCCGAACACCCCCTAATCTAGGACTCCCTCACACATTTTATCATGATTGTTAGCTTAAGTGTTGTGGCATGAAAATCAGGGTGTGACAGACCTATCCCCCTTACAAGAATCTCGTCCCCGAGATTCCCAGACTAGGCGCGGAAAGGAATACGGAAACTAGGATTTGGGGTAGTCTTCACGTCCTCATACTGCTTCTGCTTCCGTTTGGTGCTCCATTGAACCTTGAAGTACTCGATGGGGTGGCTTCGTGTTTGTCGTCCTTCTTGATCCAGATTGCAATTGGGGTCTCTCGTGTAGGTCATATTGGGCTGGAGGTCGATGGCTCGGTGATCGATGTCCTTGTAGAGGTCGGGCTAGTTAGGAAGTTGGAAACGTTTCTGAAGTGGTGTCGTGTGGAAAAATGTTGTGCACAGTGGGTGACTCAGGTGATAACTCTAGCTGGTAGCCGTCTATTCTTCATCTTGTGGTGATCTTGGAGAGGGCCGATAAATCTTGGTGTGAGCTTCCCTTTGACATGGAAATGCTTGGTTCCTCCGAGAGAAGTGGTTTGCAGATATGCCTGGTCTTTGATGCGGAGGTATACTTCTTGAAGATGGTGGTTGGTGTAGTTCTTCCTCCTAGACATGACGATCTTCAGATGTTCCTTGACCAGCTCAACGATTCTTCTTCCGTCTTCGGGTAGACAAGTATGTAATCAAAGAAAGATGACAACTAACTTGTCCAAGCACTCCATGAAGTATATGTGGTACGTAAAGTGGGCTGAGGCATTGGTGATGGTCACAATTGAGCATTGGCCAAGGTCTTATTGATCAAGAGCCAAAGCCCAAGGTTAGGATCCGACCATGTTGTGGCTTGGTAGGGCTTAAGGGTTTCAAGGACTCTAGTGTGCGAGTGAATGTTTATCATCCCATCCTTGAGCACGGTTTCTGAGATGCCAATTGTCCCATATCCTCAATTTGGTCTTTCCTATGGCATCGTCGGTTCTGGTGCTATTTTAGGATGATAATGTGCTCGTTCACTATGTCCACTAGTTCCATAATGAACCCAGTGATAAGCAAGGTTACAGAGGCTTAATAGGTTCTCTTGCAATTCCGTGGGATAAGTACATGGTTAAGGACTCGAGCTGGGGTATCTTGTGAAGTCTCGAAGGGTCTAGGAATGGGTTTCTAGTCTGGGGGGGGGGGGGGTTAAACATAACTCTACAAGGATTTACTTGGTCGAGGAGGCTATAGAAAAGTTCTTCAGTGCTAGTTGGTTGTCGAGGTAGAATCCTTGGTGTACCTTGTCTTGCTGGTCTTCAGTTGAGGAGAGAGATGAGATGGATAAGTAGCATAAAGGGGGATGCCTGAAGGGGGTTCCATAGTGCAGGTGCAAACAAACAAGTGTCAAAAAGGGCCAAACACAAACAACAAAATAAGGCAGGTGATATAGTTGCGTACTTGTTGCCTAGGGCAAAAGTGCGACTTATATCAAAACACAGAGAAATAAAAACAAGCAACGCACAGTCATGGTTCTATTAGAACCATCATACGGACTCGATTGTGCATAGGGGGGTACACGACTCATCCTACCCTAGGGGTTCTCGGACTTAGTAGTCGTGCCTTGTGCCTCGTGCAGTCTTCTGAGTTTTCCTCAGGTGTTGCTACGTCTCTTGTAGTTGTTCGATGAAACGATCCAGGTTGAGCCTGAAGATTCTTCAACAACTTCTTGCCTGTTGAAGTGATGGGGTGAAGGTGGCTCCTCATAGCAAGCATTAACTCGGTCTTCTGTTGTCTTCTTAATCATGACAATCCCTTTTTGTCTTCTAAGGCGTCGATGGTACCAAGTAGGTAATCCCTTATGCAATGATATTAACAAGGCATAGTAGAGGTCCAACATGTCGGTTACGTTGATGACAACATTGACACCAAGAGCTGGGGATGAAGAGAACCGTTTTATACTCACTTTAGTGAGGCGGACCAAATGGCGAGGTTCTCATCCACCGGTGGTTGCCGATACAACATCGGTAAGCACATCGTTGCTCTATTAGCGATGCATATCATGATCTTGCATATTCTATGCCCTGATCATCATAGGCTAAGGTTGCATCATCTTGGGGCAGTGTCAAGGGTGTCACCATCTCTTGGGTCTTCAGGTCCTCATTCCTCGAGGATGTATCTTCTGTTGGTATCGTCTTGTTGTGATGTCGCCAATCTTGTGTTCAGGAGATGTGGGTGAATGTCTGGCAAGGCATCTTCCTTCTAGATTATCCACGAGGATTACAAGGAATCCAGTGGTTAGAGGCATAAGGGTTCTAGCGACCAAAGGTTTTGAAGGGGAAGAGATCAATAAGGAAAGTATACCTTAGTTTTCGAAAAACTGAGAAGGGAAGAGAAGTATAGATAGTTTTGAAAACTAGTAGTAGTTTTGGAAATAGTTTTACCCTAACTAACGACCATGCTAACTAAGGCTTCCTACAGTCAGGATGGCTCTGATACCAGCTCTGTGGGGACCCCGACTCATAAGTCGTGATCACCGAATGCACGTGTACAGTGATCCCAGAGATCAATGCTCACTGAACACACAGAAGCTGAATAACAAGAGTCTTACATCCATACATACCGTCTTACATAAATTATGACCATTATGGTCCAGTCTTGAGTATAACTTTGCAGTGGAAATCTTCGTCGATAACTTGGACCCATGCCATCTGCCTTAACCCTACAGGCATTCTGACTCGGAACACTACAAGAAAGTTGTTAATACATGACGGTCCTGGTCTGTCACAAATCAGCCAAAAACTGTCATGCGTGCCCACCCATGACGGATTAGAAATCCGTCATGTATATCGCATCATAATTTCACATCTAACCTTCCATGACGGTTACTGGCCGTCAAGGATCTTCCCCAGGCCCGCCCAGCCCAAACTAGGATATGACGGAACAGACCGTCACCGATTTACATGACCTGGAATCAATGTGGACCTAACATGGCACCTACATGGATCTGACGTGGAGGCGAGCATGGGCCCAGTTATGGTTTTGGTCTAATAATTTCGTTCCAGTCAGACTAATAATTTCATTCCACTCCACCCCCATTAGCTCCTTTTTTAGTCCAACCTGTTTTATCAATGCATCACAATTTACAAAGACAACAAATTATATTCATTCAAAAAATAGCATTTGTTCACAAGACAATACAAATTTCCAACAATCTGGTCTGATTTCCAAAAACAAAATTAATATCAAAACATCACAAGCATATCTAGAAGGCACTATAATCATTTAAAAAAAATTGAGTAACATGACTCCGTTGAAAAAGCACTACTGGGTGATTTTAATCTCCAACACTACACAAGCACTTTCAGGCAGCTAATTGGACCCAAGTAATCCTGCTGAAAAACTTTAATCTCCAATAACACGGACTAACTGCAAAATCTGCAAAGAATCCAAAACACATCAGAATTATAATAAGTTATAACAGCCAACTCCCAAATGAATACAAAGAGCAATAATTAGTTGATTTCCCAAGCAAACATCTGATGCACACACCACTACTATATTAAGGTAGCATAAAAATGTGGGCAACACACGCTAAGAAAAAGAAGAATAGTAATACTGGAGGCATACCTTCTTCATCAATTAAAAGTAATTAGGTCAATAAACTAGCCTTTTGCATGTAATGTGAAATAAAAACCACTCAAAGTCAAGAGCATTTTAGCCAATTAAATGATCCACTTAGTACGATAACCTTCACATCTAGATTAACAATACCTGGGAATTGTGAAGAACAGTAACATATGTTGGAATAAAAAAACATGCATTCTCCAATTTACTGATTTGCCTTCATGGCATACAAGGTACATAATTATCTCTGCCCTCACTTCAGTATGAGATGGGATGAAGAATTGAGACAGAGCATGTGTTGAAATTGTATATATGCCACTTCCTGATTATTATCTTTACTAGCAGGATTACTAGCATATTCTCTATTCCTGATTATTATCTCAATCGCTTTCTATAAAGAGCCCCCATTGAAAATGTATCAAGTATATAATTCAAGGGAATATACCCTGATCTCATTTTTTTGTATAGTTCTGGTTGTATACTGAACATTTTAGTTTAAAGATTACTAGCACACCGTTAATTAATTATTCTTTCCAATAGGCTTTCACCAATGACATGGTGCGAATAATACCGAGAAATAGAGAATATGCTAGAAATAACACTGAAATTTTGAAACTGAACAAATGCACGATGTAGCAGATCGAACACTCTTAAATCTAAAGCGAAAATAATATACCATCTATTAGGTATCTTAAAGAAAAAGCATGCAATCTCCACTTCCATCGCTCCTTCAAATTGCAATTTTGTGAATACGCATTTCCAGAAATACAATAGTACGAAATCCAGCACTTATGCTGTAATAAGCAAAAAAAACTCAGCATCATTTAAACTCCTTGCAAACCCCAAAAAGAAGGGAAAACAAAAGTATTATTCGTCAATATATTAAGAAGTCAGGCAATAATTGAATAAGACATCAAGGCAGTAATGAACAAGTCAGGTAATCAATTCTTCTTTCTTTCATTGTTACTTACGATTTTGTTTTTGGAACAGAAGTATGGACACACAAAGTATACTCGAGAGACAAAAGAAGGTAAACAAACTCAAAAAGTTAATTATTGTTTACAAGTAACGGCGTCAGTGCCTTTTTCGCCATTTTGACTTTTGACCCATACTATATGCAGAGTAGAAAACCTTCATGGACATTAAAGAGGTACAATCAGGTAGAAGTGGAAGTGAACTGTTGCTAAAGAAAGCCAAGCATGGTTTTCTTGCATTTTTAATTGTAGTTCTAAACATATCCTACTCTACTTTCGAACTACCCATGATCTCTACCTATTAATTGGAGCATGCTAGCTGTAACTCAAATATCTAGACATCTCTTCTACCTGCGACCTTTTTGTATCTAATTTTGTATCTAAACATCTCTTCTACCTGCACAAAGTCCAACCTTTTAGTACCACCTCTCCTAGATTCACACATGAAAAAATGCATCGTATCTACAAACTGTAAAATGGATTGCCTAGCTCTTGTATATATGATATGTATGTGAATCGGTTCTTAACAGACTATGTCACCGATATATTGAGACTTCTGTTATGTGTTCCCTCCGTCTAGATGTGAAGGACAGGAGAGACACAATCAATTGTACAACTCAAATATCCTCCCCTTCAAAACATACAGACCACTTCCCCTTATTAGATAAAAGAAATAAACAAACAGCTACATCAACAAAAAGATATTCATATACTTTGCAACAACATATGCTGTTACCTACTTCAGAGAAAAATCAATTTATCAATCCATATGGCGCGGCAGCAAGACGCTAGTATGTTGTATGCTTGCAGAACAGGAACTTGTTCAGAACAGTGACCTGCAGTATAGATTGCATTTAACAGTGTTGTTGAACCTGCAGTTTAGATGATGGGTTCAGGGAACTTCTTGTAAACAAATGTAAAGGTTCATTTACTAGCTATCCAGTCATTGAGAATCAAACTTCTCTGATTTTGAATCAGAATATGTGTGTAAAGGGGAGTTTGTTTGCATGCAGACATACATTATGCTACACATAGGCTGCAATTATCTCTCACCAAATTTTCACTCTATTCTACTCTATTCAGCCTATACTGCCGACTCACAAAACAATAGTTGGGACTATCAATGCCATGGCTACTGAATTCCTCTAAACAACACTTCTGTACTTGTTAAATTACTCGAATGTAACTATCCCCTGTTTTCTGGAACCAACAATTTTTAAATCTATGATCCATAACTAAAAATGCATTAGTAAACTGCAGGGCCATGCTAGGAAATCGGGAAGGTCTTCCTTGGTATGAATGCACCAAGTGCCTTTTCCAAACTCTAGGCGTTCCTGACATCTTTATGTATTGGGTGAGAATTAGATGGCAGAACCTATAACAATTGGGTGAAAATTAGATGTTCAAATACTTACAGGAACCGATAAATATTTAGGTTGAATCATTGCTTGTTTACTTATACAGATGAGCACGTTCAGTCAGGTAAAGCCCATCCTAACAAAAAAAAGATGCAGGGGGGAGAGAAAGATGGGGTTTGAGGTGCTCACCTGGGCAGGGGAGGGCCTGAAGTGGTCCAAATGCTGCAAAGGAGGTCGCCACAAGATGCATAGCCGCGCCAGAGATGTGGTAGAGGAGGTTGGGGTTGCCGCCGTGCAGCCCAACGCGGGTGAACACACTGAGCTAGGAGAAGCCATCCAGAAAGTGTAGAGGGCGCGAGTCCGCGCGGTGTGCAATGGAGCGAAGCCGCCGGAGACGTGTCGACGATGGACGCGACCTGCAGCCGAAACCCCAGCCACATGATAGGCATCGCAGGTGAGCACAGGGGAACTGGAGCGGTGGATCCAACTGGCTTGGAGGATGAGGGATCAGAGACCAGCTCATCTATGTGTTGCGCGGTGGTGGAGTCACCGGAACCGGTGGGCATTGGCTGCAGCGTGGGGGATGCGGCGGATCTGGTAGCTACTGGTGCTGCGAGGTGAGAGGAGAGAAGGGGGAGGGCCAGCGGTGAGCAATGACAGGAGGGAGGCGAGGAGATGGTTGGTGGCGGCGATGTGGGAGGGACGATGGGGAATCAGGAGGGGGCTGCGGAGGAGGGAGGGGATGAGGGTTAGGGTTAGCCTTTTGTATGGGTGAAGTCTAGGCGGGCTTTGGAGGGCTTGCAGGGCTCTGTCGGGCCGTCCATGTCAGTTTCTGAAAACGTCATCAGAAATCCATCATGGATTAACAGGTTTCTTGTAGTGGAAGCGTCCCAGCTCGTATGTTCGTCACCAAGGTACTCTTCATTATATCCTGTTCTTTCATGCCTGGCCAATAAAATAACCAGTGGCAAGCTAATGAGTACTTTGAATGTACTCGCAAGCAACCCATGTTTTGGTTCAAGATACAACAATGCATGATATAGGTAAAATTTTGCGGAAAGCTAGTTTTGAGTGCAATGACATGTTCAACAACTTGTAAGACATGCATCGGGAGAATTCAATTAACCATGAGGATAGGTTACAGATATCAATATAAATAGAGTGGGCATCAACCCAACTCAATCATGTCAAGTCCTTTGACTTGACCCAAGTAGTTCTTCCCACATAGACACACTGGTTTGTAAACAAGTGGACGTAGCCCAAGAGCGGTTACCCAACTATCCTTGACCGTGGACACGGCTATTCGAATTGTTTTACACTCTGCAGAGGTTGCACACTTTACCCACAAGATCCGGGGAACTTCCGTGTCATCCACGACCCGCGGTACCTCAAGTACCCGGGGTAAGCACCCGATCACTATCTTTCCCTAGACGACACTAACATAGAGTCCACTCGATTGGCAGTAACCCCCGTGCCCAACATTTCACATCTTAAAATTGTGGAGCCTCGCTCCCATTTTCATCACATACCACAAGCACGGGGTACCAACGGTGTGTTCGGTGCCCTGGGAAGACAGTCATGGCCGCCCTACCTGGCACGACCCCGTCCCGAGAGAGAGCACCAACTCTCCCCCGTCACTAGTAATGCGGGCTCCAAGCTAGTATCGGCCTAGGTAATCAATAATGCCCTTTCCCATACAAGGGTAGAGTGGTTGCGCATGTAAGGTTGGAATAACGGTCGCAACTTAAACCAATCCGTTTTTGAAAACAACACACACACTTGCCTCGGTACACCACTTCGTCATCAAGTGGCTACCCAACACATCATCTCCCTCGGGCATAAGTGGCACCCGACGGGGCTTTCGGAAAGTCCTTTGAAAATACTTTGCCTCCATCACGATGCATATACCCGTCCCTTTTTGCGTAGCACTACTTAGCATCCTATCTACTCCCACCGGCATAACCCTCATAAGGAGGTAGGGTCATGCACAATGCAAGTATCAACGAGGAAGTAATAGAGGCAACCCATTAAAGTGGTTACCATCTCATCATGATTCCGATGCAACACTAATAAAGTGCTATATGACATGCATAAAAAGGGTTTCATAGACATGGTCAAAGGGCTGCTTGCATGTTTTAACAAAGTCTTTGAGGTCTTCAAATATCTCTGGTCCAACTCCGAGCATTTCGTCTACTTCGTCAACTATCGTCGAAAGCAACCACAATAAGCAACAACAAGGTAGAAAATAAAAGTTCTCTAAAATGTGACTTGGACTTTTCTAGGATACCTCTAGTCATATGAGGAATGACCAAAGTGATTTCAATGGAATTGGATAAGTGAATATTTCTAAACGTTTTGATATGATGGAATCAAGGGGTTTATGGATTTGCAAGAAGTGTATAGAAACATATTTTTGAAAAATGAGCAAAGGCACCCATTTAAAAAATCATGATTTTAGAAGCATCTGGGAGTTGGTTTCACTGGATTTGGAGTTCAAATGAATTTCCTATGAATTTGCAAAGTTGACAAATATGAAGAAATGGCTCATTATTTTATGTGGATAGAAAGTCTTAATAAAAATGTTCATAAGCTAAGTTATGAACTTAGAAGCATCTAGGAATTTTAATCATGGCATTTGGATCAAATTTGAGCCCTCTGGGATTTTCTGAAGTTTATCACAGAAATGGAAAATGGTATTTTATTTAATTTGTGTGAGGAAAATTGTTCTAGAAAAATGTGCATGCTGCACCAACAGGTAGATCATGATTTATGGAGTCACCAGAAATTTGAATCATTCAATTTGGAGTTAATATGAATATTTGGGAGATTTTACAAATTTCTGGAAAAGGAAAAGACAAAGGAAGTGGGGGGGGGGTATACCTATACCGCGCACCGAGCGCAGCATAGCACCGCAGCGCACTGGGCCGGCCCAGTGGCTCGGCCATGCGGACGACAGGGTGACGCCGAAGGCCTATTATGGGAGTACGCTTCCCTGCCGGGAAGGCGGTTCCCGCAGATCCCGCCTCCACTTAACCCGAGTGGGTCCGGCTGGACATGTCGGCACAGGCTGACCGGTGGGGTCGCCGGTCCACCGGCCGGCCTTCTTCTTCCTCGCGTGGCCTCCCGTTCCACAGGAACAGAGGGGAGAGGCCGAGCTCGTCCCCGGCAACGAGGGGCGCTGCTGCGGGTGCCCGGCGCACCGGCGGGCTCGGGTGACTGCGCCGCGCCCGCTCCCCCTGTCAGCACGTCCAACGGAGGACGAAGGCGAGTGGGGCCACGGCCACGGCGGAGGGTGGCGTTGGCCATTGCCGGCTTCGAGCGCAGGGGCGTCCCGAGGAAGGATGGAGGCGATGGGGGCTTCGTGGTGGTGGCGAGGGAGTACTGGAGTGGGTAGGGAGAAGATAGAGGGGCTGTGGTGCCCGAATCCGAGCGGCGGTCGGCAGCGGCACGCCGGCCATGGAGAGGGCAGGAGAGCACTAGGGGGAGAGGGATGTTGTCTGGAAGATTGCTGGGGAAGAGGGAGAGCGGGAAGAAGCCGTAGGAGAGCTCGGGAGGGCATCTAAATAGAGGGGTCGTGGTGCACCGTGGACGCGGCCTACGGCGCACTCGGGCGGGCTCCATGGAGGAGAGAGGGTAGAGGTCTAGGAGGGGGCCGGCAGCTTGCCGTGTCCCAGACGTCGAGGCGGCCTCGTGAGACACGCTGGGAAGGCCCGAGGTGGCCGGAGGCGGTTGGCAGGGGGCGGCTACAGTGCGGGAGCGCACTGTAGCGCTCTCCAGAGCATGCAAATGGCCGGCATGCCATTTTTTGGCAAAGTGGGCATGGCAAAGCATGTCTGGTAGCTCTAGGGAGGAGTAAAGAATGTGGGGAAAGCCTTGGATGCCTTGGGTGGCCACTAGAGCGAGGAGGGAGGTGAGGAAGAGGGGTGCAGGGGCTGTCCAAAGGGGTAAATGAGGTGGTTTCACCCCTCAATCATTGAGCTGAGATGCAACCATTGTTATTGGAGGTAGAGGAGGAGTAGGAGGAGATGTGGTAAAAAGTTGAGCTCAAGGAGAATAGTGTAAGTGGTCAAAATGGTGATTTTTGAAAAGTGACAGTAGGTGTTTGATGCAAATTTGGGCAAGCAAATTAACTCCACTTGACATGAGAATTAACAGGATCAAGTGTCACACATAATTGAGGTTGACCACCAAGTTTGAGTCCATTTGAAGAAAGTTGCCAGTGTAACATTGGTAAACCCTAGAAATCAACAGAAATGGCTTTACCAAGATTTAGTCATGCAAATCTATTCTCCTTGATGCACCACTTGGTGTAGTGTCATCATTTGATGTTGTGAACATGTCCACAAAAGTTGAGATCAAATGGAGAAAGTTGCCAATGTAGAGTTGTTCAAATTTGGTTCTGAACAGGAAGGGTTTTGGGGTACTTTGATCAAGATAACATTCTCTCCAACTTGTGCCATTTGGTCTAGATGAATAATTAGACCATTCGAGCATGTTCACAAGGTTTGAGAACATTTGGACATGTTTGGCAATGTAAAGTTGCTCAAACTTCAAAATGGACAGAAATGGTTTTGAGGAGATTTCATGGGGTTATACTATTCTCCATGACATGATACTTGGCAAGATCATCAAACATGTCATATGTGACATGCTAGAATTTTCTTGGAATTGCTGGGGAATATTTCCTGTAGAAATATTTCAAATCCTTGAAATGGGCAGAAATGGTTTTTGAGGTATTTGACCAATATTTTGAAGATGACCATGTGTTGAAACTCTTATATATGGACAATATATGTCCATTGAGTTTCCCTGATTTTTGTTAAATATTTTTGAAACAATAAAATAATTTTTCCCTATTAAAGAGCATTTCTGGCCTTAAGAAAAGGCTTTTAAATAAAATAGGAAAATAACTTTTAAAATTATATTTTTGTGGTTTCTGGGTATCCTATATCTAATAGGAGTCAAATATATTTTTGGAAAGATTTTTACTGCCCTTAATTAAGTACTTGCAGTGCAAGCCTTAACTCGGGGATTTTTGGAAAACCAATTTTTGAAAATACTGTTGGGCCAAATTATTTTGCCAGAAATTATTTTTATGTCCTATACACATGGCATGATCATTGGTTCAAGAGTTTGGAGCAAGGAGATGAAGTATAGGAGTTGAAGGATTTATTTGATTTTTAGAGCACTTGCAAACAACAGACAAAAATCCAATCAAGGCAAGGTCCAAAACACTCAAAAGTTTTTGTCAAACCACATTTTATCATGATTGTTAGCTTAAGTGTTGTGGCATGAAAATCAGGGTGTGACATAGGGTTACACAAGGTCGGTTACAAAGGAGGAGATATACATACCCGTATTGCCTAACTTGCCTTCCACGCCAAGTAGAGTCCCATCCGTACACGGGACGAAGTCTTCAATCTTGTATCTTCATAGTCCAACTGTCCGGCCAAAGGATATAATCCGGCTGTACGGATACCCCCTAATCCAGGACTCCCTCACTCCCGGATAGAGTAAAGAAACCTAAGATCGAGTTTATCCCTTTTCGCCTCTTGCAGGAAAACAAGCAGGAACTATGCAAAAAGATATCGAGTCTGGAGCAGGAGATCGATGACCTAAGGGACCAAAATTCTGTCCTCAAGCATAAATTAAGGAAGAAGCCTACGCCATCAAAAAAACCTTCACCTTGTTCACCAAAAAAGGAAACATAATCACATGGGTATGAGCACTCCCCTTGGCAACTGCAAAACATAATCACTTCTATCTTTACCATTTTTCTTAGTTCGATCCTTATGATGATATCTTGATCTAGTAGAATAAAGTTCTTAGTATGATCTAGTTGTGAGTTTTGCTTTATCATCCTTCTATGTAATCGAGTCCGTAAGCTATATATATAATAAAGATTAGTGTTAAGTCAAGGGCTTGATTATTTCGCCATGTTCTTGAGTGAATAAAAGAAAAGAGAAAGAAATAAAAAGAAACAAAGAGATCATATATATGGATCTTATGGAAAGTAATGAGCTCACATACAAAAAAGTATGATGAATAAAAGTTGTTGAGAGTTGACAAACATAGTTTTGGTCATCGTTGAAATTAATAGGAAGTAATAAAGAAAGAGAGATCTTCACATATAAATATACTATCTTGGACATCTTTTCTGATTGTGAGCACTCATTAAAATATGACATGCTAAAGAGTTGACGTTGGACAAGGAAGACAACATAATGGGTTATGTTTTCTTATATCTGAGATAAATTATATTCTCTTGGATCATCCAACATGATTGAGCTTGCCTTTCCCCCTCATGCTAGCCAAATCCTTTGCACCAAGTAGAGATACTACGTGTGCTTCCAAACACCCTTAAACCAGTTTTGCCATGAGAGTCCACCATATCTACCTATGGATTGAGTAAGATCCTTCAAGTAAGTTGTCATCATTGCAAGCAATAAAAATTGCTCTCTAAATATGTATGATTGATTGGTGTGGAGGAAATAAGCTTTATACGATCATGTGATATGGAAGAAATAAAAGTGACAGACTGCATAATAAAGGTCCATATCACAAGTGGCAATATAAAGTGACGTTCTTTCGCATTAAGATTTTGTGCATCCAACCATAAAACTGCATGACAACCTCTGCTTCCCTCTGCGAGGGCCTATCTTTTACCTTTATCTCCTACCTTACATAAGAGTCATGGTGGTCTTCACCCTTCCTTTTTACATTTTATCTTTTGGCAAGCACAACATGTTGGAAGGATCCTGGTATATATGGCTAATTGGATGTGAGTTTTCATGAACTATTATTGTTGACATTACCCTTGAGGTAAAATGTTGGGAGCCAAAACTATAAGCCCCTATCTTTCTCTGTGTCCGATGAAAACTCCATACCCATAAGTATTGCGTGAGTGTTAGCAATGGTGAAAGATTAAATGATAGTTGAGTATGTGGACATGCTGAAAAGATCTTATATTGACTCTTTCCTTTATTATGATAAATTGCAATTGCTCCAATGACTGAGATTATAGTTTGTTAGTTTTCAATGAAGTTTATAATTCATACTTGAAATAGTGATTGAATTGTTACTCTAGCATCAGAGATCATATGACAAGAATTATATAAGTTGTTTTTCTAAGAATGATCATGATACCCTCATGTCCATATTTTATTTTTATCGACACCTCTATCTCTAAACATGTGGACATATTTTTCGATTTCGGCTTTCGCTTGAGGACAAGCGAGGTCTAAGCTTGGGGGAGTTGATACGTCCATTTTGCATAATGCTTTTATATCGCTATTTATTGCATTGTGGGCTGTTATTACACATTATGTCACAATACTTATGACTATTCTCTCTTATTTTACAAGGATTACATAAAGAGGGAGAATGCCGGTAGCTGGGATTCTGGGCTGGAAAAGGAGCAAATATTAGAGACCTATTGTGCACAGCTCCAAAATCCCTGAAACTTCACGGAAGACGTTTTTAGAATATATAAAAAATATTGAGCGCAAGAAGTTCACCAGGGGGGCCACACCCTAGCCACGACGGTGGGGGAGCGCCCTACCCCCCTGGGCGCGCCCCCTACCTCAGGGCCCCCTGGTGATCCTCCGATGTCCATCTTCTGCTATATGGAGTCTTTCGATGAGGAAAAAATCATAAGCCATCTTTCTGGATGAGACTCCGCCGCCACGAGGCGGAACCTTGGCGGAACTAATCTAGGGCTCTGGCAGAGCTGTTCTGCCGGGGAAACTTCCCTCCGGGAGGGGGAAATCATCGCCACCGTCATCACCAACGCTCCTCTAATCGGGAGAGGGCAATCTCCATCAACATCTTCACCAGCACCATCTCCTCTCAAAACCGTAGTTCATCTCTTGTATCCAATTCTTGTCTCCAAGTCCGGGATTGGTACCTGTGGGTTGCTAGTAGTGTTAATTACTCCTTGTAGTTGATGCTAGTTGGTTTATTTGGTGGAAGATCATATGTTCAGATCCTATATGCATATTAATACCCCTTTGATTATGAACATGAATATGCTTTGTGAGTAGTTACGTTTATTCCTGAGGACATGGAAGAAGTCTTGCTATTATAGTCATGTCAATTTGGTATTCGTTCGAAATTTTGATAAGATGTATGTTGTCTCTCCTCTAGTGGTTTTATGTGAACGTCGACTACATGACACTTCACCATTATTTGGGCCTAGAGGAAGGCATTGGTAAGTAATAAGTAGAGATGGGTTGCTAGAGTGATAGAAGCTTAAACCCTAGTTTATGTGCTGCTTCGTAAGGGGCTGATTTGGATCCATATGTTTCCTGCTATGGTTAGGTTTACCTTAATACTTTTGTTGTAGTTGCAGATGCTTGCAATAGAGGTCAATCATAGTGGGATGCTTGTCCAAGTAAGGGCAGCACCCAAGCTCCGGTCCACCCACATACCAAATTATCAAAGTACCGAATGCGGATCATATGAACGTGATGAAAACTAGCTTGACGATATTCCCATGTGTCCTTGGGAGCGCATTACATCATATAAGAGTTTGTCCAGGCTTGTCCTTTGCTACAAAAAGGATTGGGCCACCTTGCTTCACTATATTTACTTTTGTTACTTGTTACTCGTTAGAAATTATCCTATCACAAAACTATCTGTTGCCTATTATTTCAGTGCTTGCAGAGAATACCTTGCTGAAAACCGCTTATCATTTCCTTCTGCTCATCGTTGGGTTTGACACTCTTACTTATCTAAAGGGCTACGATAGATCCCCTATACTTGTGGGTCATCAACCCCCGCCTTGCTGCAGGTGCAGTGGCCGCGCAAGTCGAAGCCAGAGATTCCGCCTCGCTACGACGGCGCGGTGGATCCGTCGGCTACACAACCTTCTTGTTGTAGATGCTGTTGGGCCTCCAAGTGCAGATGTTTGTAAGACAGTAGAAAATTTCCCCTCAAGTGGATGACCTAAGGTTTATCAATCCGTGGGAGGCGTAGGATGGAGATGGTTTCTCTCAAGCAACCCTGCAACCAAATAACAAAGAGTTTCTTGTGTCCCCAACACACTCAATACAATGGTAAATTGTTTAGGTGCACTAGTTCGGTGAAGAGATGGTTTTACAAGTGCAACATGGATGGTAGATATAGGTTTTTCTAATCTGAAAATATAAAAACAGCAAGGTAACTAATGATAAAAGTGAGCGTAAACGGTATTGCAATGCTAGGGAGCAAGGCCTAGGGTTCATACTTTCACTAGTGTAAGTCCTCTCAACAATAGTAACATAATTGGATCATATAACTATCCCTCAACATGCAACAAAGAGTCACTCCAAAGTCACTAATAGCGGAGAACAAACGAAGAGATTATGGTAGGGTACGAAGCCACCTCAAAGTTATCCTTTCTGATCGATCTATTCAAGAGTCCGTAGTAAAATAACATGAAGCTATTCTTTCCATTCAATCTGTCCTAGAGTTCGTACTAGAATAACACCTTCAAACACAAATCAACCAAAACCCTAATGTCACCTAGATACTCCAATGTCACCTCAAGTATCCGTGGGTATGATTATATGATATGCATCACACAATCTCAGATTCATCTATTCAAACCAAGACAAAGTACTTCAAAGAGTGCCCCAATGTTTCTACCAGAGAGTCAAGATGAAAACGTGTGCCAACCCCTATGCATAGATTCATGGGCGGAACCCGCAAGTTGATCACCAAAACATACATCAAGTGAATCACGTGATATCCCATTGTCACCACAGATAAGCATGGCAAGACATACATCAAGTGTTCTCACACTACAAGGATACCCTCTATAAAGCAACAAGTATTGTACAATGTTTTGACTATGTGTTGCAAAATTCACAAGAGTTACGCATATAAAGCATTGTAGCATATGCGTTGTAGAATTGCAGACTTGCAACTGGTGATCCCATTTTAGTACATAGATTGGAACCGGGGCACAACTCCAAGTAAAGCCCAATGCAGCCTCTTGTCTAGCCCAGCCCAAGTTGGCTTTCTGGATAATTTTAGGTCGCTCCCAGTCCCCAACATCCCCTGTTCCTCTCCTGACCTCCCACGCCGCCCGCCGCCCCTGGTCAGTTCCCGCACCTCACCTGCCCCCTATGATCCCCTCTCTCGGCGTGCCGTCCCTCACCACTCCCTTGCGACCCTCTGTCCCGGTGCGCTGCCCCTCCACACTCCCCTGCGAACCTCCATCCAGGTGCGCCGTCCCTCATCTCAACTCCCCGGCGACCCTGCATCCCAGCGCGCCATCCCTTGTCACCGCTCCCCTGCGACCAACGGTGAATCCAAGGTACGACTCGCCTCCCTTCTTCACCACTCCACTGTCACCCTGCATCGCGGCGCGCTGCCCATCGTCACCGCTCCCCTGAGACCCTGCATCCCAGCGCACCGCCCCTCGTCATCGCTCCCCTGCGACAACGGCGAATCCAACGTACGGCCATGAACATGCTCAGATTCTCCTTTTTCCCAATTGTATATCGTATCATTGATGGCGAAGAGCAGAGAGACCAGGGGTGAGATTAATTCTGCTAAGGTTCCAATCGCTAGATAATTACTATGGGAGATTCTGATTGTGTGACGAGTTTCTTTGAACATAAACGTGGCGCATAGGCATGTGTTCTCACACAGCAGGTCTCAAACAACCGGCTTAGCCCTCTTTTCATAGTATTAAGTTCGTTTCCATGTCTATTTTTGTGTCTTGGTGTTTAATTTTGTTTACAATCTGGGCAAACTGAAAAAAGTCCAGATTACTAGGAAAAAAAGAGTCGACATTCATGCTATTGTATTTATGGTTGATACACTAGAAGAAAATGAATTTGAACCTTCACACACTTTGTGAATTATCTGACTTTTATAAATGAGACTCCTAATCCATCTAAGTGTTGGCTAATGTTTTTCAGGTGGCTTATATAGCGTCAATGAATATGGTGTCAGTAAGAGGTTTATGGCGCTGTTTGGCAGTAGCTTTTATTGTTGTCGTGTTCCTTCTCTTCGATTCAAACAATCTTCTCGATTATTGGATGACACAAGGATTGAGCCTTGCTTGCACTTATGATGTGGGATGATGGTTATGTGTGTAGCCCTGACCAAACTCTAGCCCCTCCAAAGTCAGGTGCAGGAGTTCAGGTTCATTCTTCATCAGTTTTAATGCCAAATATTCATATTTGGATGATACTTCCTGACCAACGGGTGGTTTATTTGTTGCATACTATTAATGGATCAGCACTTGGATGGTTGGATTGTGATGTGGACATATTATTGAATAGGTCCAATATATAAAAATATGAGTAAGCATAAGATCATTGCCTACAGGTTTGTATTCGGTCAGAACATGCATATACACCATTTGCGCCAATTGCTTTCTTCATGCAATTATGCAACTGTTGACATTTCACTCATGTTGCGATATTATAAGGGAATTTAACTAAATTTAATCTGCTTGTCTGATTTATATCAATATTCTTTTTTAAAGATGGTGCTACGTAATTGTTCATTGGTGATTGACCTCAACAATCTGGTGTTTCCAATATGTTGGTGTTTGATCGAGGTGCAAACCGAATTTTGATTGTTTAGTTTTAGCAGCCTTACTTAGGACTATTCTCGTTTCATCTTCCATATGGAGGGACTATCATAGCATTTATGAAGCTTTTGTAATTCCTTTACGAGTTCTTTCCTTACGTTGCATTGATAACTTTGATTTTCTCTAACATGCATGATCTAAAGTATTCCTGAAGAGCCTGGAAAATCATAACGGAGACATATCTCTTGCTACTGTTGTAAGTTGTGTTCTTAAATTTGAACTTGATGGTGTTGAACTTACAAATGAATTCTGGGAAGTGCATGTCAATATGGCACTTGTGAAGACTTGATATTTGGTACAGAGTCGCAAACTGCAATACTCTCGGTAATGTAGACAAAAAAAAGATTGCATGGCCTTCAACCTTTATACGTGACCAATATCCTACCTCTATTCCTACTTGCATCATGTCAATTCGTTTTGTGTTGACAATTCATTTTGTTTTTGTGTTCCTACTTGCATCATGCAAAAGATAAATGGATGATTATATGGGTGCATGGCAAGTATACTGCAATGGTGATGATGATGTTCCTGATCATGATGATGAAGATGGATGCTTACAGTTTTAGTTAAGTTCTAGGGATGATGTTCTTCGGTTAGGTTTTTGTTAAGTTGTATGGATGTTGATGGATGCTTTCAGTTTAACTTTTGATGTCAGGAAAATAATTGGATTATGCATCACATTTGGATGATGTTCTCCTGTAATATCCACTATTGTAATCCAACATTTTTATCTAATATATGATTTGTTCCTCCCGTGAGTATATTCTGTCATTTTTTGTTCACTTGAAATAAATAATCATCACCATTGCATGGGAGTATTAACTTAATTGTTAGCAATATAATTATTAAATCTTGAAGTGTTGGAAATTCTTCATTGCCAAGCAATGAAGATTTTGGTCCCTCTACATTAAGCAACAACGTATAAAAGTGTTGTAGAAGTCTGTTTTATGTGTTGTAGTCTTGCAACGGTCCCTTTTACTAACGAAAATATAAGCGTTGCATTATGCGCTAGCAACACTGGATAAGGCTACGCATCCCAATCCGTTGGTAAAGGCACTAGCAACGCATATATAGAATTTTAGATACGGAAAATTGCATTGCTATAGGAGGGGTCATGTTGTAGTGTCAAATCCTTAAAGACTCAATCCGATAAGATAACTTCAAAGGGAAAACTCAATCCATTACAAGAGATTAGAGGGGGAGAAACATCATAAGATCCGACTATAATAGCAAAGCTCGCAATACATCAAGATCGTACCACCTCAAGAACACGAGAGAGAGAGAGAGGGCGGGGGAGAGAGAGAGATCAAACACATAGTTACTGGTACATACCCTCAGCCCCGAGGGAAAACTACTCCCTCCTCGTCATGGAGAGCACCGGGATGATGAAGATGGCCACCGGAGAGGGATTCCCCCCTCCGGCAGGGTGCCGAAACGGGTCTAGATTGGTTTTTAGTGACTATGGAGGCTTCTGGCGGCGGAACACCCGATCTATTGTGCTCCCCGATTTTTTTGGGTATATGGGTATATATAGGAGGAAGAAGTACGTCGGTGGATCTCCGTGCTATCCACGAGGCAGGGGGCGCACCCCCCACCCTCATGGGCAGCTCGAGACTCTCCTGGTCCATCTCCGATACTTCATGGGCTTCTTCTGGTGCAAAAATAAGTTCCGTGAAGTTTCAGGTCAATTGGACTCCGTTTGATTTTCCTTTTCTGTGATACTCTAAAACAACGAAAAAACAGAAACTGGCACCAGGCTCTAGGTTAATTGGTTAGTCCCAAAAATAATATAAAAGTGTAAAATAAAGCCCATAAACATCCAAAACAGATAATATAATAGAATGGAACAACAACAAAATTATACATATGTTGGAGATATATGAGTAATAGCGTCCTCACCGTGGCTGGAGACACCAAGGAGGTTGTGACAGCACTCAAGCTTGCCTTCAGTGCCCTTGCGGCAGCACGCTCGGCCAATGAGGCCACTCTGAGAGCCAAGGAGGCCGCGCTAGCAAAGAAGAAGAAGTTGTTCACTCAAGATCGGGCCGAGATGAAGCAAATACCGGTCGAGGAAGGTGGGCCCTCAGGAGCCACCTTCACCATAGGCGCCAACCTCGACCCGGATCAAGAGGAGGCATTCGTGAGGTCCTACACGTGAACAAGGAGGTATTCGCCTGGGAACCCAAGAAGCTGGTAGGGGTCCCGAGGGGGTGATCGAGCATCACCTAAGTGTGTGCCCCAATGTGCGCCCTGTGAAGCAGAAGGCGCGGCGGCAGTCAACGGAGAACCAGTCCTTCATCGTCTAGGAGACGCTTAAGCTGGAAGCAGCAGGCGTCATTCGCGAGGTCCGGTACCCGGAGTGGCTGGCGAACCCCGCCGTCGTGCCAAAGAAAGGCGGAAAGGAGCGCATGTGTGTCGACTTCACCAACCTCAACAAGGCGTGCCACCAAGGCCCATTCCCGCTTCCATGCATCAACTGGATTGTCGACTCCACCGTCGAGTGCGACCTGCTGTGTTTCCTATACGCGTTCTCGGGCTACCACCAGATCAAGATGGCAGTGGACGATGTGGAGAAGACGGCCTTCCTGACCCCGTGCGGGGTGTACTGCTACACTTGCATGCCGTTCGGAATGCGCAACGCAGGAGCGACCTTCCAACGGCTGATGCACATCGCCCTAGGTCAGCAGCTCGGGAGAAACACTGAAGCCTACGTCGACAACATCATGGTAAAATCTCGGGAGGCAAGAACTTTGATTCAGAATCTGGAGGAGACCTTCGCAAGCCAGCGCTAGGTGGACCTACGGCTCAACCCGGAGAAGTGCGTGTTTGGTGCACCCTCCGGCAAACTGCCGAGCTTCCTCATGTCCCATAGGGGGATTGAGGCTAACCCGGAGAAGGTCAAGGAGATAAAGGTCATGAGCCCACTGCAAACTCTCAAGGAAATGCAGAAGCTTGCAGGCTGCGTGACCTCTCTTGGGCGCTTCACCTCCAAGTTGGGGGAGCACGCCTTGCTGTTCTTCAAGCTGATGAAGAAGAAGGACCCGTTCGAGTGGACCCCAGAGGCCGACCTGACATTTCAAGACCTTAAGAGATACCTGACCAGCCCGCTGGTGATGGTGGCGCCTCACCCCCTCGAGCCCCTGGTGATTTACCTTGCCGCTACTCCCTACTCTACTAGCGCAGCACTGGTGGCGGTCCGGGAAGAGCGCCAGGCCAAGGGCCCGCCATGCCGTACCGCACCTCCAACCGGGGCGATACGGCACCAGGAGGATACTGCAGAGGCTGCGACAACATCAACAAATGATTAGGCCCGGCAGGGCGGCGTCCTCGGGCCTACACAGGCCCCAATGGAAGACAAGGCTCTTGAGGTCCCATCACCTCAGGAGACGCCCCGACCTCGGGCAAGTGCAGGCTCCATCGACGCTCCCGCCCTCGTCGAGCACCCAGTGTACTTCGTTAGCACAGTGCTGCGGGATGCGAGGGCGTGATACCCCATGCCATAGAGGCTTCTGCTCGCGCTCTTGGTGGCCTCATGTAAGCTGCGCCATTACTTCCAAGGCCACCCGATCAAAGTCATATCGGCTTACCCACTAGAGAGGGTGCTCCGGAGCCCTAATGTCGTGGGAAGGGTCGTCGAGTGGAATATCGAACTTCAGGCATTCCAACTTGAGTTCAGCACAACTAGGGTCTTCAAGGGGGCCGCCCTAGTTGTCTTCGTGGCCGAATGGACCGATGTCCCGGAACCTAAAGATGGCAGGAGCCCATCTCTCTCGCCAGGGATTGAAGCACCAGATGGTTGGGTCATCTACTTCGATGACGCCTTCGCGTGCCATTGCGCGGGGTCTGGGGCCGTGGTCATCTCGCCCACCCAAGATAAGCTCCACTACGTCGTGCAACTCTGCTTCCAGAGAGCGCGAGAGGGTCTCCAAAAACATTGCGGAGTACGAGGGGTTGATCATCGGTCTCAAGGCAGCGGCGGCCTTGGGAGTGAAGCGTCTCACCATCAAGGGTGATTCCCAGCTCCTCGTCAACTTATCCAACAAGGTGTATGAACCAAGGGACGAGCACATGGAAGCAAACCTCATGGAGGTGCATAAGATGGACAAGAAATTCTTGGGCCTAGAACTACAGCACGTCCCACGTGGCACCAACAAGGAGGCTGATGAAATTGCCAAGAGGGTGTCAAGGCAGTTAGCCCAAGAACCTGGTTTCTTCGAAGAGCGACTCTTCAAGCCTTCAGTGACCCCAGCGGCCGTGGAAACTACATCACCTCTAGAAGAAATCCCTCAGTCACCAGCCTCGGGAGCCCCCGCTTGCGGCCCGGACTCAGGAGTGCACCTGCTCCTGGTGCTTGAGCCTCAGGAGGGGTGCTGGACCGAGGAATTCAAGGCATATGTGGTGCATGGGACGGTGCCAGAGAAGGAGGAAGACGTGGAGCGTGTGGCCTGGCAGGCTACGCCATACTGCATCCAGGTCGGTGAGCTGTACAGAAAATGACCAAATGATGTTTCCTTGAGATGCATCTCCAGGGAGCAGGGGAGCAAGCTGTTGGCTGACATACATGGTGGAGACTGTGGGCATCACTCCTCATCGCATACCCTGGTTGGCAAGGCGTTCCGCAGCGGGTTCTACTGGCCCACGACACTCAACGACGCGACCGAGCTGGTAAAGTCCTGCGAGGCCTGCCAATTCCACGCTAAGCAAATCCATCAGCCAGCTCAGGGCCTCCAGACCATCCCGCTCTCGTGGCCATTTGCGGTCTAGGGACTGGATATCCTAGGCTCGTTCCCTCGAGATCCTGCGGGCTACCTCTACCTCTACGTCGCCATCCACAAGTTCACCAAAAGGGCAGAGGTGGAGGCCATTCGCACCATCTCGGCCGGGTCCGCAGTTAAGTTCATCAAGGGCCTCGTGAGCCGGTTCGGGGTCCCTAACCGCATCATCACCGACAACGGTTCGTAGTTTAGTAGCAATCTCTTCAAGACATATTGTGCTAAACTTGGAATGCAGATCTGCTATGCTTTGGTTGCACACCCCAGGAGCAATGGCCAAGCCGAACGCACCAATGCGCAGGTCCTGAGAGGCCTCAATACTAGGACCTTCAAGAAGAAGCTCGAGGCCTGCGGCAGGGGCTGGCACGACGAGCTCCAGTTCGTGTTGTGGTCCATTCACACCACCACCACCAAGCCAACAGGCGAGGCCCCTTTCTTCCTCGTCTATGGAGCAGAAGCGGTTCTTCCTCATGAGGTTAGGCATTCCTCCGCGCGGGTCCTGGCGTTTGATGAGACGCAACAGGATGCCATGCGGGGGATGGACCTTGTGCTGGGGGAGGAACGCCGCCGTGAATCCTCGCTCCGAGCGCAAGATACCAGCAGGCGCTGCAGCGGTACAACTGTCACAGCGTCTGCTCCAGGACGCTCAAGCTGGGTGATCTCGTCCTGAGCCGGGTTCTCTCCAGGAAAGGGCTGCACAAGCTCTCGCCCATGTGGGAGGGTCCGTTTAGGATCGCCCATGTCTCTAGGCCTAGCGCCGCGCACCTGGAGACGGAGCACGGGATCCCCATCCAGAACGCCTGGAACATCCAGCACCTCCGGAAGTTCTACCCATGAAGCAAGGCCCAGTGCCTGTGAAGGTCTCCGCTCGTGACACTCTCACGTAATAATGAGTGGGGTTGTACACGCCCCGGAGTCTCTGGAGTGCTGCTCTCGGGCCTCGGGGGCTCTCTCCCACGTCCTAGTGGTAGCACTTAGGTCCGCGCTGGTGATAAGACTAGACTAGGTGCTGGACGCGGCTGTTCATTTGCTTTCTGAAGTTGGCTTGCCCCTTTGCCTTTAATGAAATTTGGAGTTCTGGCGTTTCTTGTTGGTTTGGTTGAACCCCCTCTTCTTTCTGATTCTTCCCTCGATCCTTTGTTTCTTCGCCAGGGAGGGCGGAAGTTACCCGACGCTCTCCCTCGCACGCTCGGCGAGGGGGGCTAGACAAGCAGTACACATGTGCGCACGTCCCTGGTCTCCGCGAGGCGTCATCGTGTGCGCTTGTGCTCGGTGCATCCCCGTTTTAGTCCGTTCTGGTGAAGACACAAGTTTGTCCATAACCAGCCCATACATGAGGCTTTGCGCAAGAAAGGCTATGGATTTCTTAATGAATTTTTGCAGCTTCACGATGTCACCCAAATCAACCGCGGGGAAGCCCCACCAGATACCCAGAGCCGCGCGCCCTCATGAGGTCAAAGCTGCCCTGGATGCATCGAGCTAAGTTACCCCCTCTACACCCATATAAGGCATAGATCTCACAACACCACCCAGAAACAATAAACGCACCATAAAAGCAACATAAGCACCACGGTTCATTACACGCCCTCACAGGGCCCCGAATTCGTTTATGACAATGCAGGGGAAAGGGAAGAAGAGGACAAGCAAAAGCGGCTCCTACAACGCGGCTACTCACGAGGGTGGAGAGCCTTCCTCGCGCTTCACCGGGGCACGACGGCGGGATGACCCGCCACCATCCTCGAAGCGGGCCCCGACGATGTGGCGGGTGGTTGTAGCCGCCGCTGTGGGAGCTTTTGCCGGAGGAGGAGCTACTGTAGCCGGGCGAACTACGGTCGGCGCTGAGGGGAAGGTCGTCCTCGTGCTCGTCGCGGCCATCGCCAAGGCCAAGCACCTCACCACCGTCGTCGTCTTTAGGGCAGCATCCAACACAGCGACTGTCTTCCCCGAACACCCTCATGAAGAGGGTCGCTGCGCCGTCGTACTTGAAGTGGAGGGTGCACCGCCTGCCCAGGCCGCACGCGCGGGCAAACGTCTGCCAGCCGCGGGCCAGGGCTACGTATCCCGTGGCGGAGATCTCCACCCCGACCCACGAGGCCTGGCTACAGCAGTCGTCCGCCTGCAGCAAGAGGCCACCGAGACCTGAAGCCGCCAGCTCTCCGGCAAAGAAGTGTGGAAGCTGGAGCCAGGTGCCAGTCGGGTTCTCCGACCACACAACAAACTCCGGCAGCACCTACACAGAGTGGGAGAGTGTTCGGGGAGGCCTGGCGACCATGGTGCGCCTCCCCTCTTCGACGGTACCGCCACGCCCCAAGCGACTTCCACCGAGAGGAGAAACGCCGCCTCGGGCGCACGGAGCAGCACCGGACCCTGAAGAGATCCATCCTCAACCACGGGGAGCCGTAGTAGGGGTCGAGGCATGCTTGTGACGGCGACCACGCCCCCTCTTAGGCGGAGCAGAACCAGGCCCCTCTTGGCGAGCCTTTCCCTTCTCCGCGGCAGAGAACCTCTTCATCAGTGCCATGGATGTCGCGGCTAGCAGTAAACTGAGGAAGAAGGAGCAAGCGGAATGGGAAGATATGGGCGACGGGGGCTCCGCCCCCCTCCCCATTTATAGTGGGAGAAGGCCAACCGACGACCCCCACGATCGCAGGTAATGATGGCTTTTCTACATGTACCAGGGACTCGTCAAGTCGGGCAGTTGCCGAGGCAGTGTGGGGATGCGAAGACACCCATGTCCTGTCAGTCGCTACGCGTCAATCAAGACCGCATGCGATTGGGGCCCGCTGTGCTCTGCACTTGTCCCTTGGCTTCGCCTTGAAGCCAAGTCCGAGCGCGCCTTGGGCCCGGGGGCTACTGTCTGCGTTCTGGGAACGAGGGTCCCCAGACTTGCCTGCCTGTGGCCCACGGTGTGGCTCCTCCAGCAGCCTGGTACGGCCCATCTTCACCAGCAAACACTCAAGACCCTCATGAAGGGCTAAGCCTCACGAGGAAGACGACCCAAGACCTCCTTAGGGACAGCCTTGCTAGGCTGGCTCATGAGGAGCGGAGAGATCAAGGTGAGGGGCACCTCATGACATTCCTGTGACGTGAGCCATGATGACCAAGCCCAGGAGGGTGCCAGGCGGGCACCAGCGGGCGCAGAGCACCAATTGCCTCTTTGCTACTAAAGAAGCAGGCACAGACGAGGAGTCCCGAGGCATTAGGCAAAGGTTTCCATATGGGTGCAACAAGACCAACACCAGCTGGATGGTGGGAATGAGGTCATCGCGGAACTCACGACGGCATCGCCACCAGAGCCTTTGGCAGTCAAAGACCACCTTTTGTCAGGATAGCTTGTACTAGTTGTCCCCCTTGAAATTTGCCGTTGTGGGATCCCTTCTCGCCTAATATTTTGGACGAGGATCAGGGCCTCTATAAAATAGGGCTAGCCATCACCATAGGAAGGGGACGGATCATTCAGATCATCCTCAACCACCCAAGCTCACCGAGCTCGAGAACACCTCTCCTCAGGAGGTAGTTCTTCCCTTGTACTTGTTCATCCACAGCCTACAAGGCAATCCACCACACCACACTGGAGTAGGGTATTACACCACATTGGTGGCCCGAACCAGTATAAACTCTTATGTCCCTTGTTCTTGGAGTTTGGCGAGCTAGGTTTGGAGATTGTGGATCTGGGGGGGGAAAGATCTTTGTGCGCACCCCAGTGTTCGAACCTTAAGGGTTTTGCCGGAAGCCGAAATCCTACAGCTACCATATGGGTGATCGGCATGGACCTGATTTCCCTCTGATCGGGTTTAAGCCCAATCCGATCGTAGTCTATTACTACTGCCAAGGCGGCGACGTGATCAAGTAGCACGTTTAAAGACGAAATATCTGTTGGGATCCATCTTTTCAGGGTGTTCGAGGCCGACGTGAAAGCAATGATTAGCAATTCCGAGGGCCGCCGTTGGCTTAAAGGCCATGTGGACGCCCATTGTGAAACTGCCGAGCTGGAGGAGTTGTCCCGGAGCTAGGATTTCTCCCGAGGTAATGTCATCTTTAATGACGAGGCGAGCCATCGATCCCATCGTCAACAACACAATGAAACTCTGAATGAAAGCACCAATGTTGGTGTCAAAACAGGCTGATCTCGGGTAGGGGGTCCCGAGCTGTGCGTCTGAGGATCGAGGGAAACATGAGACAAGGGTGACACGATGTTTACCCAGGTTCGGGCCCTCTTAATGGAGGTAAACCCTACTTCCTGCTTGATTGTATTTGATGAGTATAGGGGTTACAAGAGTCGATCTACCTCGAGATCGTAATGGCTAAACCCTAGATGTCTAGCCTATGTGATTTGTCTTAGCCTCTATAGACAAAACCCTCCGGTTTATATAGACACCGGAGCGGTCTAGGGTTGTACAGAGAAAGGAAATAATGCATCTGAATGCTAAGCTTGCCATCCATGCAAAGGAGAGTCCCACCCGGACACGGGGAAAGGTCTTCTACCATGTATCTTCACGGCCCTCCAATCTGGCCCATACCAAATTGTGCGGACGCCCTGGACTCCCTCACACGCTACCTGGAATTTTCGATTCTTGCAACCTTGCTCCGGCAATGCCGCCTTCCCTTTCGGCCCTCAAGGAGCTTCTTACACGCCAAAGGGGACCTCTTGAGCATCGTGCCTCAGGAGCTCTTACCATACCTCGGGCCGCTCACCTCCTGGAATTGACCATGGAATCGCGACCTAGCATACCAGCGACGGCTGAAGCCCGCCTAGGGACTAGGACATGCTGACGTAGAGCACGAAGCTACCGCGAGAACGAAAAGGAGGAGCAATGCCAGAGCAAGACATACAAGTGCAAGCTCATACCAGGAATAATAAACATCAAATCAAAGGCATTACAAGATATTTTGCATGCCCCCGCGAGGGTTTGTCTTGATTACTCGCATGGAATAAAAGAAGAAAAACTTCAAGGAGCCCTGGCTACGGGCAACACCGTCGACGCCATCATCAACAGTGGGCCACGTGAGGCCGACACCAACCCCATCCAGATCATCGTCGACGTCGAGATCTCGGAGGCAGGTAGTTGTCTTCACTTGACTCCGGAGACTCGTTAGGCTCTGGAGAGTCGCTGGACTCCCGGGAGTCATCACTACTGCTGGAGGAGTTGTCAGCAGGACCGGAAGTAGGTTCAGCGCCCGCTACCGCGCCATGCTGGCGGCTTCCCCCGGGGCAGCACTCTAGGCGGCGGCCTTCCTCGTCGAAGACCTTGAAGAATAGCATCGAGGCACCATCGTACTCGAAGTGGATGGTGCGGGCCCCATCCATGCGGCAGGCGTGAGCAACCTCGCCCCATCCTCGGGTCATGAAAAGATGCCGCTCGGAGGGACGGCCTCGACCTCCGCGCCCATGGCTAGGCTGCAACACCCGGCGTGCTGCAGTCACAACTCTAGCGCCCCTCCCTCGGTGGCATCTCCTTAGTGAAGAACCGCGGGAATCAGATCCAAGTGCGTGGCGGCATTTCCACCCATATCACGAACTCACGCGAGGAGCCTCAGCCTGGGTTCGTGAGCCGGCCGGCCGTGCAGCCTCAGCATGGCCACCATGGTCATAGCCTGCATGGCGCTGGGCGCTGCCGCCCCCTTTGGGGCCCTGCGCATGGGCGTACAGAGGGAGCGGGAAGCTAGGCATTGGCTGCTCGTACCAGGGCTGCGTCACCTCCTGTCTCTCCCCGGCATCGCGAGGGCGGCTGAAACTTTTCTTCGGCGAGAGCAGTCCAGGCTCCTCCCGAGGGGCCTTTCCCTTTTCCGCCATAGAGAACCTCCTGATCGGCACCGTGGGAGCTACAACAAGATGGAGACACAAGAAATAAGAAGAAGAAGCGGACTGCGAGAACACAGAGATGAGCAAGGGGGCTCCGCGCCTCCCCTCATTTATAGCCGGAAGGAGGCCAACAGCCAGCCTCGACGATCGCATGTAATGATGGTTTTCTCTACATGCAGCAGGGTCTCGTCAAGTCGAACGGTTGCCGAGGCAGCATGGGGAATCGGAGACGCCCACGACCCATTAATCGCCATGCGTCAACCGAGGCCGCAGACGGTTAGGGCCGGCGGTGCTCCGCGCTTGCCCTTTGGCTTCGTAGTGAAGTCGAGCTCGAGCGCACCTTGGGCGCGGGGGCTTCTGTTGGCGACCTGGGAACGTGGGTACCCAGACTTGCCTGCATGTAGCCCACAGCGTGGCCCCGTCGATGGCCCGGTACGGCCCAGCTTCAACATCAACTACCCCAGACCCTTGCGAGGGGCCAAGCCTCGCAAGGCATACGACACCAAAGACCTCCCTGCGGGGCAGCCTCACCAGGCTGGCTCCCGAGGAGCGGAGATATCTATGCAAGATGCACCTCGCGAGGTTCACATGTCGTGAGCCATGACGACCAATGCCAGGCGGGCGCTAGCGGGCGCAGTGTACCAGTTTCCTCTTTGGTGCTAAGGAGGCAAGCACAGGTGTGGGGTCCAGAGGAATCAAGCAAAGGTTTCCATATCGGTGCAACAAGAACTAGACCGCCAAGACGGCAGGATGGAGGTCATCGCGGAGCCCACCGCGGTGTCACCACCAGAAGCTTTTGCAGGCAAAGACTACTTTTGTCAGGATAACTTGTACTAGTTGGCCCCCTTCGAATTTGGCCGTTGTGGGATCCCTTCCCGCCTATATTTGGGAAGAGGACCAAGGCCCCTATAAATAGGACATAGCCACCACCATAGAGGGGAGGATCAATTCCACCCTGACCAGCTCACCAGCTCATCGAGCGCAGGAACACCTCACCTCCTGAGGCTGTAAGACCACTGTACTAGTTCATCCTCAGCCCCTCGAAGCAATCTACCACAAATCTAGAGTAGGGTATTACACCGCAGTGTGGCCTGAACTAGGATAAATAGTTGTGTTTCTTGTCCCTTGGGTTCATCGAGCTAGGCCTTGGAATTGTTGAGCGGGCAGACTGGGGAGGAGGAGTTCTTCACACGCACCCCAGAGTTCAAACCTCTCAAGGGTCTGCGGCACCCAGAATTCGACAAGATTTTTCAATTGCGAATAGTTATTTAGAAAACACCATGGGCAATGACCTCAGGCAATGCACACAGTTTCTAGGAATAAACCATGTTGGATCAATGAAGAATCACACACGACTTCCTCTTGAAAATTGTTTGCATTAGGCCACCTTGCGCAAACATTTACCACATAAAAAGTGTGTGTGATGGACAGCCTATGCCACACAGTTTCTTCTATGCACCGTGCGTGATGCATTCAATAACACAAATGGTAAAATTGTTAATATCTTCTGCAATGGCAACGCTATCACAAACGATTTAATGGGGAAAATTGTGTGTGATGTACATGCGAACGAAACGTTTTCCTCGGTGTGACTGTGTGGGCTGTATATACTAACGGAAATGTACTTCCTAGATTGACTGTGTGGGATGTACATACTAACGGAAACATATTCCTTGGATTGGCTGTGTGGAATGTACATACGAACGGAAACGTTTAGCCGGGACTGACTGTGTGGGATGTAATTATGACTATAAACAATTTGGCATGTATAATTGTATTTTTTTAGGATTTTTTTTCCTGTGCCCCTGGTTCCTTAGATTTACTCATTCATCCCCACACTCTTAACCTTTGCTCACTTTTCCCCACTCCCTTGTCCGAAACCCTCATAAATGGTCACAACGGAGGATGCCGCCGGGTCAAACCATTGATCGTTAACTCTGACGAGTGGGGCCGCGCTGTACTCTGTCACCCGTTGGAATTAACAAGTGGGGTCACATTGAGACATGTTAGATGAGCTTGTCTGAGGGATACCCTTGTCTGAACCTCGAGCCACTACAACACCACGTCGCTCTGCCCCCTCCACCTTCGTCATGCCCTCCAACTACTAACCCCTTTTCGCATCCGCTGCCGTCGTGCCCTCCGGCAGATCTACCCCCACACGCCCCTCAGGATTAAGCAGCGATGTCGGGGGAGCAGGTTCTCAAGCCCATCGACCGTGGAGAGGATTGGGTGAAATCGGCAGCGGATAAATCATGGATTACACCTCGGTAAGTGTCGTTTCCCCTTTAACTGATTTGTTGATTCATAAATTCGGCCCTATTTGACAGCTAATCGTGTGAATTGATCAAATTTCGCTGAATTGTTCCCAGCCTAACTGTAACTTCCTTATTTGAATCGAATAGGATTGATCCTGTGCTTACTTCTCGACTGGTGGTTAGGATGGAAGTCAGTTTGCTGTGTGATAGAAACCCACATATGATTACTGGATTTTTCTATCCAATGGTGGTAGAAACAAGTATGCTGTTCAAAGATTTGCTCGCGGTGCTCCAAAATTCTTCATATGGGTGGAGCCCTACCGATGCTGTTGAACTAAAAAATTTTAGCAATACCGAGCAAAAATTTCTCCCATTAACTTGTGATGAGCATCTTGGGTTGCTCTTCAGTTTGAATACTGAAAGACGCTTCGGTAAAATTCTTATTGAGGTGCTTCAGCCACCCAATGAACGTAACAAGGGGAAGGTTGTTCAGAAATCTTCTGTCTCTGCTAATAGTGAGCGCCCCGGCACTCCTTGTAGGTCAAAACCAAGCAAAGCTAGTTGTTCTGAAAATCAAAATATGTCAGCTGCCACTTCTTGTGCCGCTTCTCCTGTCGCTGCTGCAACCAATGTAGAGCAAGATGCAGAGCCAGACGAAGAGGTGCCTCGAAATTATGATGAGGATGAGAATATGTTCCCTGATCTTGTAGATACTGTTAGTAAACGAGCAATGGAAGATGAATATCAGCAGGAACCTATCAGCCTTGCTAGATTTGATGACACTGCCAATGAAGAGAGGCATGAGAGCATTGACAGCCTAGTTTTAGATGAATATGATGGTGAGGACATGCCAACAATTGAGTGGAACATGGAAGATCCTCAGCTAGCTATCGGCACCATATTCCAGTCGATGGTAGACCATCGTAATTCAGTGACTACATATTGCATTCTCACTAAAAATACATATGTGATTGATAGGATTGAGCCAACAAGGTTCAATGTTCATTGCCCATATGATAGGTATAGATGGAGGTTGCATGCATCACATATGTTGAGGAACAAGTTCATTCAGGTTTGTGTATTTCTGTTTATACCGATTCATTTTATTTTCAGATAATTGTGTAATGTTTTCTAACAATATTTTGTTTGGGTCCCATTTTGTTTTAGATAAAAAGAACCCACACCAGCACACTTGTCCACCTAGAGGGAGAGGAGGGGAGGATAAACAAAGCTAGCAAAGACTAGGTGGGTGGCAGATGCAATTTTGGATTGGTTGAGAGAAACACCAACACTTGGTCCAATAGGACTCCATGGGAAGCTATTTGAGAAGTACCAGATTGATATACCTTACATGAGGATTTTCTATGCTAAGGAAATGGCTCTTTACATGATTAATGGTCCTTGGAATGAGAGCTTTCAATTGCTCTACACATTTAAATCCTAAGTGGAAGCTGCTAGTCTAGGGAGTGTTGTAGAGACTGACAAGCATACCGTTACATACAAAATAAAAGGGAAGTCATTTCAGAAGGAGTGCTTCAGGAGGGCTTTTGTTTGTTCCAATGCTTGTTGGCAGGGGTTTCTTGATGGTTGCAGGCCCTATTTCGCTATTGATGTAAGTGCTTTGAACGGAAGGTGGAGAGGACAACTAGTGGCAGGTTCGGTAGTTGATGGACACAACTAGCTATTCGCAGTTGCACTTGGCATGGTGGAGGCAGAGTTTGAGGAAAGTTGGGTCTGGTTTCTGCAATAGTTCCGCAACCTTATAGGTACACCCCCAAGTTTAGCTATACACATAAATGCTTGCAGGGGTTTGGAGAGTCCAGTGGAAATTGTATTCCCTAGAGTGGAGCATAGGGAATGTATGCGACACCTAGCACAGAATATCACAAACAAATTCAAAGGTAAAGTTTATGATGAGAACTTACGGCCAGCATCATACACATGCAGTGAGAGGAACCATGAGCATCATCCGAGAGTGTTGTATGTTCACAATCCTCTGGTGAAGGAGTACCTAGAATCCTAGATGCACATCATGGAAAGTTGCGGTCAAGAAGCAAATTCAATGAAATCTGTGAAGTAGACTATGTGACTAGTAACTTGGTAGAGTGTTCCCATGCAAAGATCAAGTCATTGAAAGGGCTTCTAATATGGAAAATATTTGATAAGATTTGGCAGATGATCATGATAAAGATGGCTCTCCGCAAAATAATTGTAGAAGCAGAATATGTTGGACACCTTATGCTCCCATCTCGTATTAAGTCATTGCATGCCAAGGCAAGAGGACTAAATATGAAATGCATTCGAGCGGCGACACACGAGGCTGAGGTAACATATATTGACAGTAAAAACAGGCAATGGAGATATCCAGTTAACCTAGCAACTAGGGAATGCAGCTGTAGGCAATGGCAGCTCCATGGGAAGCCATGCATACATGCCCTACATATGATGACTGTTATAGGTGGTGAAGATGGTGAAGTTGATCAATACATATCTGAATATTTTTTGTTGCCAAATTCAGGGCTGCTTATGCTTCCAATGTGCCTGCACTCTTGGGAAAATGCCAATGGAGCATAGTAGATCCAGGGTTCAAACTAAATTTTCATGTGCTGACTAGACCACCAGGAAGACCAAGGAAGAACAGGATCCAAAGAGGTGAAGAGGGTCGTGTAAAAAGACAATGTAAGTGCAAAAAATATGGAACCCTAGGGCACATTGCTAGGCTATCTACCAATACAATGGATGCTTCATTTGGAGAATAGGAGCAATGGGCTGCAACAAGTGCAGAGGAGAATGCAGCATTAGAGCAGATTGAAGCTAATACAGAGGAGAAAGAAGCAGCAAAGAAAATTGTAGCTAATTTAGAGGAGAATGAAGTCACTGAATTAGCATTGCAAGCAACTTGGTATGTGTGCAACAACCTTCCCTTTTTGTGCATTTATTCTCTTTTTACGATGGGTTATAATCTTTTTTCTGTTTGACCTAGCTCTGGCAAAGGAGACAAAATGCCAAGAGAGAAAGAATTAGAATATGAAGCCATGGCTTATGAAGGTTTTGAACCCCATCAACTTGTCAATGAAAGTTCTCCGTCAACACTTGGAAAGCCACCACTCGAAGTGAAGATCAGAAGGAAGAAGAAAAAGGTGGATATCCCACCTAGGGAAACTAGGAGCAAGGTTGTTAAGCCGTCTCGGAACACAAGGAGTAAGGCAAAGATGTGGACTTCGAACGTTGAATGCAAGTTGTAAACTTTGAACTTTAAGGATTTGTACTAAGGTTTCTGTCAACAACTGTGAAAACTTGTAAGGTTTAATAATCTTATTCGTACTTTGATGTGAAATTTGAGGCAAAATTTAAATTTGAACCAACGCTTGAACTTCGATCTGTGGTGTGATGTTGCTATGTTTGTTGAACTATTATAAACATTAGGTGGCCAATCCGATCTCTTTTGAGTGGTAAAACTTATAGTCATGGGAAATGTGCTCCAAATGTGCTCCGAAGCTAGGGTAAACTGCCCCATTTGTAATCAAGTATTTTTTGGACCTACTCCAAATGAGCCAAATATTTTTTATTAACACCTATTCAGTTTATATAGTGTAGATTCGAAGTCTCGCTATTTATTAAATTAATCTTCATATTTATACATTTTTTTGAAAATAACGTGATTTAATAGAAAACCTTTAAAAACACGTTTAAAATATGAAAAATGAAAACTATGTTCAGATCCTTCGTGTTCACTTTGAAATGAAGCTTTTGTGATTTTTTGTTTTTTATTATTTTTTCAAAAAACCTACCTCCTTTCCTTGAACTCTCTGCAACGTTGTACGTGATAGCTCATATGTGTGAAGCTTTTTCGTGAAAATGTCCATAAAACAAGTTTATGATTTTTTGTTTGTAACAAGTCACATAAGACAACATTGTGCGCAGGTTATATATTTTTTTGACTTTTTTTAAATTAATGGTGCTCATTTAACCATGATCGTGCCAGCTAGTTTTTTTAAAATGACCGTCGACCAAGTTTAGTATTTTTCCTTGTTAGTGTGTCTTATAAAACGACGATTCATGAAGGTTTCATATTTTTTGGATTTTTTTAAATTAGTTATGCTTAGTTCAATATTGGGTAAACACTAGATAACCCCGTTGACCAATTCAAAACCCCTCTAAACCTCGTGTGGTTTCGACTAACCCTAGCTTCGAACATGAGTCGTCCGATCATACCCTAGCGCCAAGCGACAACCCTCAGATATGGTCTTCTAGAAAGAATTATGAGCCCATGCTGCATGCAGGCTCCGCGCCATTCAATCACAAGGACGGCTCCGCATTGTTGGATCCTTGGGCGATCCGCGAGAGGCAATCCGCGAGACGTTGGTTGTGCTTGCCCAGCATTACCTCCCCTGTCTTCTTCTTCTTATACGGCGACTAGAGGAGCCACTCGTCTGCTCCTTCTTCTCCGGCGACTAGATATGTCGAGCTCCACTTCAGCCTCCCGCCACTCGTGGCCCTAGTATGGTCCAGTGCCCATGGAGCGATGCCCCGACCGCCCATGCACCGCATCACTGAAAAGGTTGACTTTGAGGGAGGACAAGAATGGCAACTTTGGGCGCGAGTTCGTGAAGTGCGAGGGCAAGCCAGACGGGCAGGTTAGATCTCATGATTTTTCTTTAACCCTTTCTTTTTCTCTTTGCTTCTAATTCTTTTTCATTGGATCTGAGGTTTAGGGCTCATGATTTCGTTTCAGATCATGAAGAAATGCACACATTTTGAATGGATGGATGACTACATTCGGAGGCTTCAAGGGGAGGGCTTGCTTCAATTCAACGGGGTCGCAACCCAGGAGGTCAATCTGCTGTCCGCCAATCACAATTTGGTCTCTAAAAGTGCTGCTCCGATAGTTTGGGATGCAGATCTGAAGGGGGAATTAAAGAAGATGAACAAGAACTTGAGGTGGATGATTCACTTGAACAAGGAGGCAAATCTGATAGCTTCAGAATTTTATTTTTGTATAGTTGCTCTAGGATTTGCTTACTTGCTGGTCATCACTCATTAGAGATGTTATTTGTGTCGTGTCATGTGATCTACTATTTGCTTAAGGATTTGCGGATCATGTGCTCTCTGTGTTGCTTAATTTGTGGATTGTGTGCTCTCTCTGTTGCTTAAACTATGTCTCTATCTCCATCTCTAAATCTCTGTAGGTGTTAGTTTTTGACACCTTTAGTTCTGTTAGACAACACCAAGGGCAAGAGGAAAAAACGTAGTTATTGGGACCAAAATGAAACGTTGGGCCGACGCATTGCATTGACTGTCAAAGGCCCATAATGATTAAATAGGCCTAGAAAAATAGTGCATGTGCTAGCTCTGTTTTTCCGCTGGTTTTTTGCTTGATTGTTTTGTTTGCACCTACAGAGATTGAGTGCACGTTGGTTACGTTACAAGAATATGTTACATCGTTTGAAATTACACAACAATTGATATTGCCACCAACAAGTAAACGATTACTGTTTTGTTTCATGCAATATGGCCACCAACAAGTAAACAATGGGCTACCCTTCAAAAAATATTTTCATCCTGCCAAATGGCCACAAACTATTCAAAAATTAGCTTCTTTTTGTTTATACAATATAGGTATCCCACAATATATACGGGCACCAACAATTCAAAAAAATTATCCTCTTTTTCTTCTTATTTTCAAGATCAACATGGCTCATTTTTCCAGATTTAATTTCCTTTTGACACCTCAACTAGTCCATTAGCAGCCCGTGCCAAAACATGGAACCAATAAAACCTATAATATAAGGGCCAAAATTATTTACATCATGCCAAATGGCCACAAACTATTCAAAAATTAGCTTGTTTTGTTCATACAATATATGGAATAGGGCCACCAACAATTAAAAAATAGCTTTTCTCCTTCTTTTCAACATCAACATGGCTCATTTTTCGAGCATTAGTTTCCTTTTTGACACTTCAACTAGTCCATTAGCCGCCTGTGCCAAAAATTGACCCTAAAATATAAGGGCCAAAATACAAATATTACACGACATGAATATAACAAGACAAATGGGCTACCCTCCAACCATTTTCACAAGCCTAACCCCAAAACTTATTGGTTTTCATTGAGGGATACCCTTTCATTGATTGACTTAGCAGAAGGAGAGGTTACAAAAATGGATATGTTGGAAGAGAGTTTACATGTAGCCGTCTAGGGCTCGGCTACGGCACCATATCCATCTAGCGATATCTCACATCAAATAAGGGTAGAACCACTGACATATAAAAGTAGCAAGCAAAACACAGATAACCAATGACATATCAAGTAAGGGTAGGAAGCATAACATAGTTCTTAGGGGATAGGGTTCCCAACATGATATAACACGACAGAGATAAAAGTTCATGGTACAACCAATGACATAATTAAGATAGAAATATATAAAAAGCCCTAACACCCTAGGGCAAGACAAATTTCATGGGACCGGGCCTTCACCACCATCTTCACTACGTCTCCTCTTCACTGCTCCTCCTTCATGTCGTCCTCGCCGATGTAATAGGGGAGGTTGTGCATACCTTTGCGGGTGGGGCAGATGTTGTTGAAGTCCATGAAGATGTTGTAGGTGGTGAATCCAATGAACTCGCACCAAAACAACTTTCCGAGGAGGTAGTACGCATTAAATCTGTTGGTGAAGTTGACGATGAGCCCTATCGATGGAGTGGTGGAGTTTGGACGCACTTCCTCCAGTCGGAACATCACTGGCGAGCCCGCCAAGAGGTGGACGAAGCCCGCACCAAGGAACCACTTGGCAAACTTCTTTGCACCCCTCTAGTGTGAGAACGCCCAGACACGTTGCGTCATCTCCACGACGACGCCGATGGGATACCGCCTCTTCAGCAAGGTCGATGGGAGCTCGAAGGTGTGGCTGTTGTACTGCATCCTCACCTCACTTTGAGAGTGCTCTTGGTTTGGGTGAAGAAGAGAAGGGGCGGCGCAAATGGATGTGTGGAGAATAGGTGGAGGGGTGGGTGGTTTAAATAAGGGGAAGGGAAGGGGAGTGGCACCGGCCGCGCTCTGGATTTGCTACGTTCAAACGAGTCGCATCGATCGATCTGCCACTTTAATTGACAACATGTTTTAATTGCCACGCTGAATATATGCGAGTGGATCAGAAAGTCTAAAACAATGTTCTACATCGAGGAGACAAGCGTGCGAGAAGAGAAGAACCAATGGCAGCAACCGTCCCTGCGTCTATGGCGGCTCGCGTGCAGAAAGAGGCTCGGTCAGCGCATCGTGGTGGCGGGCATCGGCGCATGCAGGCAGGCTAGGTACATGCACGCATAGCAGGCTAGCTGGACATGTTGTGCATGCGCAACAGGCTTCTGTTGTGGCGGCACGTGTAGGGCCCAACAGTCTAGCCACAGCCCAACAGGCGAACATTGGCACTATCCCATGCGGCCCCAATTGTGAGGTCCAATGGGCGACACAGTCCAACACGGGACCAGTCGTCAGAGTTAATGGTCAAAGCACTGACCCGACGCATCCACCATTTCTGACCATTTCTGAGGGTTTCAGACAAGAGAGCGGGGAAAAGTGAGCAAACGTTAAGAGCATGGGGATGAATGAGTATGGCTAAGAAACCAGGGGCACAGATGTAAAAATCCCTTTTTAATGCAATTGCACATATAATAGTATTTGATCGCTCACCCGTCGCACACGACCTCATTTTGCCGAGCGTGTGTGGCCGGAGGGCCTACCCCTGAAGGTTTCTGGGTTGTGTGGGAAGGACCCTCGTATCGCACACACTCACTTGGTGACGGTTACAAACACCATTGCAGAAAGGGGTTAAAAACCGTTTGTATAGCACCTCGTTGTACCAGTGAATAAAAATATAGCTCCAAGTAAATTTATCGATAGTTGGTAGAAGAAAGAGGGGATGTCTTCCGGGGCATCCCCGAGCTTAGTTGCTTGGGAGTCCTTGAATATTACCTTGGGGTGCCTCGGGCATCCCCAAGCTTAGCCTCTTGCCACTCCTTATTCCTTCATTCATCATGATCTCACCTAAGCCTTGAAAATTTCAATCACACAAAACTCAACAAAACATTCTTGAGATTCGTTAGTATAACAAAGCAAATCACTACTTTAAGTACTGTTGCAAACCCCTTCATATTTTGTGTTTGCATTATACCTACTGGATTCTAACTTCTCCATGGCTTATACCCCCTGATACAATCCATAGTTTCATCAAAACAAGCAAAACAATGCATCAAAAATAGAATCTGTCAAAAACAGAACACTCGGTAGCAATCCGAACATTGACCATACTTTTGTAACTCCGACAATTCTGAAAAATTAGGACAATGTGGGAAATTTGTATATAAATCATGTGTAAAAAATTAGAAATTTATCACGCTCCAGCAAATTTTTCACACTTCTGCTACTAGAGGAAAACGTTATGTGTCAACGCAAATGATTTACTTGGCATAAACACTAATTAAAGTATAAAAACACAATCATAACAGTAGTGTAATTGTGTGCACACAAGAAAACTGAAAAAGATTGGGTTGTCTCCCAACAAGCTCTTTCTTTATAGCCATTAAGATAGGCTTGGAAAATTAATGATGCTCACATAAAAGACAAGAATTGAAGCACAAAGAGAGAATCATAAAATATATGACAAACACACTTAAGTATAACATACTTCCTATGCATAGGCATTTTATAGGGGAAAAATTATCAAGACAATAAATATCTACCATATGCAAGGAAGAAGAAAGAAATGATAACCCATAAGTATATGGGATCGTTTGTATCCTTTTTCGATAATAAGAGTGTCGGACCCTATGAGGAGCTAAAGGTAGAACAAATATTCGCTCAAGATCTATCAACCATCGATACAACTCTATGCACACTTGACGATTGATTTACCTAAAACAAGTATGAAACTCTTTTGTAGGTGTGATGCTAGAACTACTTTGCAATAATAAAACTAGGAGTAATTTGCGAGATAATAAAATTTAGTTGTTTAGTAGAGAGTTTTTTGTTACACAAGAAAGTTATTTGTCCCTAGGCGACCGATAACTAGACTGGTAATCATTATTGCAATTTTATGTGAGGGAGAGGCATGAGCTAACATACTTTTCGTACTTGGATCTATGCACTTATGATTGTAACTCTAGCAAGCATCCTCAACTAGCAAAGTTCATTAAGGTAGAACCCAACCATAGCATTAAGTATCAAGTCCTCTTTATCCCATACGAAACAACCCCCTTACACGAGCGTAAGTTTCTGTCACTCTAGCCACCCACCATAAGAGAACCATGAACGTATTGCAACACCCTACAGCTAGGATCCCTCATGTTTGCGTGACACAGAGGGCACCATAGGACAACACCAGATAAAATATACAACTCAAGCCAATCATGATCATCAATCAACCCATAGGACAAACAGATCTACTCAAACATCATAGGATAACCACATATCATTGGATAATAATATATAGTGTTGAGCACCATGTTTAAGTAGAGAATTACAGTGGGAATAGATAGGTTACACCACAACATAGAGGGGGAGAAAGTTGGTGTTGACGGTAGCAAGATTGTTGATGTAGATCGTTGTCATGGTAGTAAGATGTGTTGCGAGGATCCTAGGCACAAATGTTGGTAAGACCTTGATGAGAATGGAAATGCTCAAGTTCTTGAGAGCACACTCAATCACTAGGTTATATCCTCGATATCAATTGGGATGTGCCTCCCGGTTGCCGAGTTGTTCTATAACCATAGGTTCCTTTCCGAACTGAGTATGCCATTTCCCCGAACCCCTTCAAACGATCATCGTGAATTGCTCGATCTCCAAGGAGATCGTTTCCTGTGGAATATCCTTTCGTCGTCATTGAGTTAAGTGAAGATCTCGAGAGCAAGGATATCAAGATCAACATGAAGCAAGGAATCAACGTTCCTATGAAGGGCAGATGGATCGTGAAGGTTGTAATAGTTCGAGTTCCCTCTTCCTTTTACCCTACGCTCGAATCTCGGGACGAGATTCTTGTTTAGTGGGGGTGAGTTGTCACAGCCCTAGATTATTGCTTGTATTAGTTGCATCATAGAGCACTCATGCATCAAGTCCAAATTTCTGAAACTTGGAATTGAGGAAAGTGGACGCCCCAAAATCTTAAATAAAAGAAGGGAAAAGAACACTCGAAATCTCATTCTTTGTTTCCAAGATGTCATTTTGCAATGTTTGAGAATTTTGGCAAGAGCTATATATCAAACCAGAATTTAGGAACATTTTTAAGGATTTATTTTGGGGACTCTGAATTTAAATCATTAGCTATTTGAATTTGAGTTATATTCTTATAAATAGAATATAATTTCAAATATCTTTGAAACATTTTATGTGCATTTGGAGATGTCCATTCTGCAACATAAAATTATTGTCACTTTTTGAAATTGTTTTGAATTTTGAACAGTGGCAGAATATTAAACAACAGAAAACATAACAGAAAAATAAAACAGAGCAACCTTACCTGGCACTCACCTCGGCAGCCCACCTGGCCAGTCCACTTGGCGGCCCAGCCCACCAGGGGCACCGCTGTCTTCAACCTTTGCCAATAGGCAGAGGCGAAGTAGCACGCGCGCATGCGGAGGCCTCCACCTCCTACTTCGCGGTGGCAGCCTCCCCGACATCCTCGCGACGCCACGGAGACGACCCGAGACCCCTCTCTCCTCTCCCTCACTCGCTGCTCTCCCTCCCCTCCCCTGGATCCCTCTCTCTCACCACCGAGCGAGCTCGCCGATGCCGATCTCCGTACCCGCGGCCACCGCCACCGCCTCGCCTCTCCGAGTTGTCCACGAGCTCCGCCTCATCTGCCTCTTCCTCCTCGACGATCTGCCCGGCCTCGGATGCGCTGCTTCATCGCCACCGTCACCGGCCACCGAGGCACCTCGTCGGTCGATTCGCCACTACCAGTGCGCCCCTGAGCTCCCCGACCACCCCTGCAGACCCGCCGTGAGCCCGTGTTCCTTTCCCCTCTACTCTCGTGCCCACGCTCGACCCCTAGCTACGTTCCCACCGTGGCCGAAAGCTTCTCGCCGCCGGCCATGGCGTAGCTGTGGCCACAGCCGTGCAAGCTCACCACGGAGCGCGTCACCATGCTCAGCACATCACCTGGTGGCCGTAGCACCCAGCTGTTCGCTCCGTCGTGCACCACAGCCCCATTCCCAACTTTGCCCGAACTCCGGCCATGGCCGCGAGCTCGCTTCCGGCGAGCTCGAGCCACCCTATGGCCCCCTACTGCCTCTATTGGATGCGCGGGAGGAAGGGCTTCAGCCTGGTGCCCTAAGCGAGTCGAACCGTTGCCGAAGCAGCGTTTCCGGCGAACGCCCGCCGCGGTTTTGGTCGCTGGCGGCTAATCTCCGGCCGTGCTGACGTGGCGAGGTTATTTAGGCGTTAACCACCTCCTAATCAAACCGCTAGAGTCAATGACAGCCGGGCCCCACTGACTAACTAATCGACTAACAATAATAGATTAAGGTTAATCTAATTGCAATGGGCCCACGCGTCATCTTTGACTATGCTGACGTGTACATTGACCCGGAGCCACTGGTCAGCCTCTGTCCCTTCCCTATTACACTGACGTGCGGGTCCCACTTGTCATGTTTGACCTGGACCACCTCTGTTGACTTGTCGATGTCACACCGACGTCATGCTTATGCAGTAAATGTTTTCTGGAATTAAAATAAATCAGAAATGATTTATAAATTTCAGAAAATACCCCAAACTTCTAAAATTCATAGAAATTCAATCGTAACTCCAAATGAAAAGATTTATATATGAAAAATGATCAGAAAAATCCAATCTATCCATCTGTACCATTTTCATGCATGTTAGAACAACTTATAGCTACTGTTTAGGACAAATCAAATGTATGGCATTTAAATAACCATATGTGGAGTTTGAATTTGAACCTAGTGTTCAAACCAACTCCATTTAACTTGTTGCTACTTGCATTAGCTCAATCAACAGCATATTGCCATGTCATGATCATGCATTATATTGTTGCATCGCATTGATTGTGTTCTTCCTTGCTTGCCGGTAATTGTCCCCTCTCAGTAGACGACGTTCCGACGATGTGATCGATGACACTGATGAAGAACTATACTATCTTCAGAAGTGCCAGGCAAGCAAAACCCCCTTGTTCATTCCGATACAATCCCACTCTCTCGCTCCTGCTCTCTTATACTGCATTAGGACAACAGCGATTCAACTGTTACATACTGCGGTAGTTCAACCCCTTTCCTCTGCATTACCTGCCATTGCCACAGTAAATAGATGAAACCCTCTAGCATGAGTAGGAGTTGTTTGAGCCCTGATGTGCCTACTCATTCATGCTTGTTTGTCATGCCTGCTATTGCTTAGAGTTGTGTCAGGTCTGATTCATCGAGGATGAATTGGAAAGTTGTGAACATGTCCTAATGTTTAGAGCTAAGTGTGTGAACTCGATTTGGTAAAGGTAGCGGTGAGAGGCCATGTAGGAGTACATGGTGGGTTGTCTTATTGCAGCCGTCCTTAGGAACTGAGTTCTGTGTTTGTGATCCATGAACAGTTACTACCACATATTGGGCTCCGGGTGCTCCAAGCTCTCTTGACTTATTAATCAACCTGATCTCTGTCCAGGAGTTGCAACTAGTTTCTGGTGTTTGTATGTAGTGTTAGTAGTCTACCAAGTAGCACCCGGTACAGGTGGGCTTGGGAAAGACTAGGCAAAGTGGCACGGTGTACCAAGTGACACCCCGGCCGGATCTCCTTGCGGATGGAACCCGAATAGGCGACAAACCTGGACTAGAGACTTGTTGGTTAGTCAGGTCATGGCCGACTCTCTTGCCAGGCTTCCGCTTGAAGGTTGCCGAGATACACGATGTGTACATGGTGGTAAGTGGTGAGAGCGTGTGTGAAGAAGTACACCCCTGCAGGGTTATCATTATCTATTCGAATAGCCGGATTCCTCGGATATGGAAACTTGGACCCCTTTCATAGTTCATAGACAAGTGAAAGTGGATACTCTAAAACTCGCAAGATAAGCGTGAGTGTTATGGATGGTATTCTCGCAGGGAGACGGGAGCGGATCCATAGTGGTGTATTGGTATGGTGAATTTGTGGACTCGTGTGCGCCACCTCAAAAGAGTTACTTGCAATCGTAGTTCAGGTTAGCCACTGAGTCAAAGCTGGCTTGCTGCAGTTAAACTCCACCACCCCCTTTGTTGATACCGATGCATATGTAGTTAGTTCTGATGTAAGTCTTGCTGGGTACATTTGTACTCACGTTTGCTTATTTTATGTTTTAAAGAGAGACTTCAGTCTCGCTAGTAGTTCCACATGGACTTCAACGTTTAGCTTGTTACCTCAGCTACGATCTTGTACCCTTGGGAGGGTCTTGTAGATAGTTAGGCTTCTAAGCCTTCTTCAATTGTATTTGTCTGTACTCAGACAAGTTAAGCTTCCGCATGTGCTTGTTGCTTGTATGCTCTGTATGTTGGGTCATGAGACCCATATTTGTAATATCTCGCTCCTCGGAGCCTAATGAATAAATACTTGAGTCGTAGAGTTATGTTGTGATGCCATGTTGTATTTACACATATCGAGCATATTGTGTGTATGATTGAAATGCTTGGTATGTGTGGGATCCGACAATCTAGTTGTTTATCCTTGGCAGCCTCTCTTATGGGGAAATGTAGTCTAGTGCTTCCATGGGACATAGTAGTCCGCTACAGCCTGGTTCACCGGAGTCCTGCTAGCCCAGCACTACTGCTCGGGACACTTGACTGGCCGGCATGTGTTTCAGTTCGTTCATGTGTCTGTCCCTTCAGGGAAATGTCACGCGGTGACATCCGGAGTCCTGCCTAGCCTCCTACAGCCCGGGTTCCCGGAGTCCTGCTAGCCCAGTGCTACAGCCCGGATTCACACGCTGCTAACCGACATGCTGGATGTGATTCATGTATGCCTGTCCCCATTGGTTGGTGCCGCTTTGGGTTCACGACTAGCCATGTCAGCCCGGGTTCTCTGTCATATAGATGCTAGCGACACTATCATATACGTGAGCCAAAAGGCGCAAACGGTCCCGGGCCATGGTAAGGCGACACCCGTGGGAATACCGTGCGTGAGGCCGCAAAGTGATATGAGGTGTTACCGACTAGATCGATGTGACTTGGAATCGGGGTCCTGACAGCTTTGGTATCAAAGCCTGACTGCCCGTAGGATTACCAAGCCAAACTAGTCGAAGTCGAGTCTAGAAATGCTTTAGTTATATAAGGGAATTGATTGTGGATGGGAATGTAAGGCTCTTTTTACTCCTTTACCTTATGCCCTTCTGATATGAGTCATCCTCTTCTCTTCTACGGGGATTAAGAACTAGGCTTCTCGTCTATCTATCTGGATCACGTGTTACTAATTCGTAGACTTAGAGGATTGTTGGATTTAAGCCTCAGCTCAGTTTCTACTACTTCTATGTGTTGACAGTTGATCTCGGAACCTTGATATTGTGATTCTGAGTGGTTATACCATCATTTCTGTAGAATGTCCCAAATCTTTTTGAGCATTTACAACCGTTATGCTGTCCGAGCCATCCCAGGTTTCTAAAATAGTCTGATGCATTTGCAAATCCCTTCTTTTCGTTTCTGATGTCCCTTTGGGCTAGTTCAACCACACTAATCGGTGAGTTGAGGTATTTTATTTCCTCGACATATATGTTGGAGTTATTATTACGACCCTAGGTGTCTTAGGAGATTACCTAGTAAACTAGGCATGTTTTGTGTTCCCGGTGTGATGATTCTGGCCACCATTCTCGAAAGCATCCCGTGATGTCATTTAGTAGTAGGTATTCTATTACTGGGTTCTTGAACCTGAGATTCACCCTACTTACTTCATGTTGATATTGTTTGCTAGTTCCTTTAGGATATTAGTAACCTTGTGATAGTCCTCGAGGTCCGTGGTATATCATTCTTCCTAATACCATGAACCATCCTTGGCGGAAGTTTGTTGAACCAAAAGATCACAATAAGAGTGTTCTTGACGAGTTCTCGATTCTATGATGTGACTCTGCCAGTTCTACCTTCTTTGCATGGGTTATCCGGAAGAAATATGTTGAACTTGGTCCGACATACTAATCTATGCATCCACAACTCAAAAAAGATATATGTTCCTTTGAGTTGTCCCTCTTTAGTTGTTTTCTGACCTTCGTCTATCAATTGATAGTCAAGAGTATGCGTGCCTTCATTCATCAATGCCTAAAATTCTTGTGGCCCGTCAGGCCATTCTATTTTGGAATGACTAGGAGAAACAAACTCCAGTACCTTATCCATTTCTAGGATTGGGACAAAGCAGTTGTAATCCGCAGATCAAAATGCCAATCTAGCTTTTGCTCTGTTCTACCGTGGAGTGTCACCTTCTTTCTTATCAAGAATGTCATGAGAATTGCACCACCTCTTATGAATTCTTGATTTAGTGATACTTCTTGCCGTCATTGTTCATTCCTCGGTTCTGTGTTATTGTAACCGGAATGCCGACAAGTGAATCGTGATGTGTGAAATCAATACTCCTAGCAACTTCGTTGCTTCTTAGTTAATAGGCAGTACTCTCATTCTTAGCATGCTAGTTATTGAATCATCATCCTAAGATTGATCATGCTACCTAGTCGTTATTTCCGGTGCACTCTTCAATCAATGAGTTAGGATTATTCAATCCCTTGCTTATTTGATCATATCGTCTTGCTCTGAAAAGCAAGATTGTTGTCGAGCTTAATAACATATCGGTGGATCGTGATGTTCCGAATATCCTCTCAGAAGTATTACCAGGTTTTTACCTGACCGCTATGTTGAGCTTGTGATCAAGTTGGTTTCCTATAAACCACCCCTTCTCCAAGAATCTGTGTTGGATACCCCTGAGCTAGTTGGTTGAGCTAAACAATAACCTGGAGAGTTGGAAGGTGAAAGCTTGTCCGACTTAGTTCATTCCAAAGGTATATCTTTTGTGCGTGTGTGTTGAAGGAAGATGATATCTCCACCAATTGGTCCTGGTGATCAGTTGTCGGATCTATTGCCTTGTCAAAACTTTGACTTGAGTATGGGCTATCGTCAAGTCAAATCAGAACCAACGATGTTCGTAATGTTGTCTTACTCATGGTTGATCCCTCGAGCATACACCACTACATCTTTTGGTCTAACCAATACTATCACCGTGTTCACATGATGGTGGAAGTCTAGTGATATGGAAATTCCGATGAGTTGCTGTTGAACCCATCAGCAGCATTTTGTCTCCCCCATGACTCATGTTGAACATCAACTTGGTGTTGGAAACTTGTGTAAGCATTTCTTCGTGTTTCGTTCATGAAGCATATGTTTGGATGAAAGTAGTGACTTGCTCTAATTCATGTGCATCTGATGTAAGTTGCCGCCATGGATTCGAGAAAGTCAATGTTGCTTCCTCTGGAATCATCCCAAGTCATTCATGCATATGTGCAAAGTATTCTGTGGTTTGTAGACTTGCAACCTTCATTCCATATGTATTCCCTAGCACCCCAAGCCACTGATTGATTTGTTCAAGGAAAAGGAGTTTGTTGTGTTAATTCCAGATCATGCACAAGACTCCGATATCCTGCATGATGGTTCCCAGTTAGAACTTGGTAGTGCTTTGTTGTAAGACTACTACGTGGTCATGCTTGTCTGGGACAACGTGTTCACATGTGTGTAGCAGAACCAGCTCATGTTTTGGAGCTTGCTATCGTAGTTCATTTCCCGAGAATCTCGCAACGTCATCTCGTCGATTTGTGTTGCAAACTTTCATTTTTCTTTCTAGACTTGATGAGTCTGGAATGTCCTGACCCCAACTAGATCTGAATCTCAGGCGGATATTATTGTTGGAACGTTTCCAAGAACTATACTAATGGTCTCTCAGTAACCGGTAAGTGGATGTCGTGGCCAACACACCCAGCTGGAAGACCTATTATTGTAGTATGTAGATTGAGAAAGTTGGCCACCTCCCCATAAGGATTTTGTAGGATTTACTTCCGTAGTTTTCCTTATGGATTCTTGTGCTCCCGAAGTCTGACCTTTACTTGATGGCCATGTTGAGCTTTTAAGCACGACAATGGTAGCTAGAACATCAAGGAGAACATTGGAAGAGGAGTGCTAAATGTCTCTCAGTCAATCATCCAGATTTCGTTCCCTTGGCCTCGCTAAGGTGAAATATGAGAAAGTGTTGTCTTCCTTTGCATCTGCATTATCCATCACTATTCATCATGGTAGTAAGATGTGTTGCCAGGATCCTCGGCACAGATGTTGGTAAGACCATGATGAGTATGGAAATGCTCAAGTTCTTGAGAGCACACTCAGTCACTAGGTTATATCCTCGATATCAATTGGATGTGCCTCCCGGTTGCCGAGTTGTTCTATAACCATAGTTTCCTTTCCGAACTGAGTATGCCATTTCCCCGAACCACTTCAAACGATCATCGTGAATTGCTTGATCTCCGAGGAGATCGTTTCCTGTGGAATATCCTTTCGTCGTCATTGAGTTAAGTGAAGATCTCGAGAGCAAGTATATCAAGATCAACATCAAGCAAGGAATCAACGTTCCTATGAAGGGCAGATGGATCATGAAGGTTGTAATAGTTCGAGTCCCCTCTTCCTTTTACCCTACGCTCAAATCTCAGGACGAGATTCTTGTTTAGTGGGGGTGAGTTGTCACTGCCCTAGATTATTGCTTGTATTAGTTGCATCATAGAGCACTCATGCATCAAGTCCAAATTTCTGAAACTTGGAATTGAGGAAAGTGGAAGCCCCAAAAACTTAAATAAAAGAAGAGCAAAGAACCCTCAAAATCTCATTCTTTGTTTCCAAGATGTCCTTTTGCAATGTTTGAGAATTTTGGCAAGAGCTATATATCAAACCAGAATTTAGGAACATTTTTAAGATTTATTTTGGGGACTCTGAATTTAAATCATTAGCTATTTGAATTTGAGTTATATTCTTATAACTAGAATATAATTTCAAATATCTTTGAAACATTTTATGTGCATTTCGTTATGGCCATTCTGCAACATAAAATTATTGTCACTGTTTTGAAATTGTTTTGAATTTTGAACAGTGGCAGAATATTAAACAACAGAAAACATAACAGAAAAATAAAATAGAGCAACCTTACCTGGCACTCATCTGGGCAGCCCACCTAGCCAGTCCACTTGGCGGCCCAGCCCACCAGGGGCACCGCTATCTTCAACTGCTGCCAGTAGGCACAGGCGAAGTAGCACGCGCGCACGCGGAGGCCTCCACCTCCTGCTTCACGGTGGCAGCCTCCCCGACATCCTCGCGATGCCACGGAGACGCCCCGAGACCCCTCTCTCCTCTCCCTCACTCGCTGCTCTCCCTCCCCTCCTCTGGATCCCTCTCTCTCTCACCACCGAGCGAGCTCGCCGACGCTGATCGCCGTACCCGCAGCCACCGCCACCGCGTCGACTCTCCGAGCTGTCCACGAGCTCCGCCTCATCTGCCTCTTCCTACTCGACGATCCACCCGGCCTCGGACGCACTGCTTCATTGCCACCGTTGCCGGCCACCGAGGCACCTCGTCGGTCGATTTGCCACTACCAGTGCGCCCCCGAGCCCGCTGACCACCCCTGCAGACCCGCCGTGAGCCCGTCTTCCTTTCCCCTATACTCTCGTGCCCACGCTCGTCCCTAGCTCCGTTCCCACCGTGGCCGAAAGTTTCTCGCCACCGGCCATGGCGTAGCTGTGGCCACAGCCGCGCAAGCTCACCACGGAGCGCGTCACCATGCTCAGCACATCACCTGGTGGCCGTAGCACCCGGTCGTTCACTCCGCCGTGCACCACAGCCCCATTCCCAACCTTGCCCAAACTCCGGCCACGGCCGCGAGCTCCCTTCCAGCGAGCTCGAGCCACCCTACGGCCCCCTGCTCCCTCTATTGGATGGGCGGGAGGAAGGGCTTCAGCCTGGTTCCCTAAGCGAGTCGAACCATTGCCGGAGCAGCGTTTCCGGTGAGCGCCCGCCGCGGTTTTGGTCGCCGGCGGCTAATCTCCGGCCGTGCTGACGTGGCGAGGTTATTTAGGCGTTAACCACCTCCTAATCAAATCCCGAGTCAATGACAGCCGGGCCCCACTGACTAACTAATCGACTAACAATAATAGATTAAGGTTAATCTAATTGCAACGGGCCCACGTGTCAGCTTTGACTATGTTGATGTGTACGTTGACCCGGACCCACTGGTCAGCCTCTGTCCCTGCCCTATTACACTGACGTGTGGGTCCCACTTGTCATGTTTGACCTGGACAACCTCTGTTGATTTGCTGATGTCACACCGTCGTCATGCTTACGAAGTAAATGTTTTCTGGAATTAAAATAAATCAGAAATGATTTATAAATTTTAGAAAATACCCCAAACTTCTAAAATTCATAGAAATTCAACCGTAACTCCAAATGAAAAGATTTATATATTAAAAATGATCAGAAAAATCCAATCTCTCCATCTGTACCATTTTTATGCATGTTAGAACAACTTATAGCTACTATTTAGGACAAATCAAATGTATGGCATTTAAATAACCATATGTGGAGTTTGAATTTGAACCTAGTGTTCAAACCAACTCCATTTAACTTGTTGCTAGTTGCATTAGCTCAATCAATAGCATATTGCCATGTCATGATCATGCATCATATTGTTGCATCGCATTGATTGTGTTCTTCCTTGTTTGCCGGTAATTGTTCCCTCTCAGTAGACGATGTTCCGAAGATGTGATCGATGACACTGATGAAGAACTATACTATCTTCAGAAGTGCCAAGCAAGAAAAACCCCCTTGTTCATTCCGATACAATCCCACTCTCTCGCTCCTGCTCTCTTTTACCGCATTAGGACAACAACGATTCAACTGTTACATGCTGCGGTAGTTGAACCCCTTTCCTCTGCATGACCTGTCATTGCCACAGTAAATAGATGAAACCCACTAGCATGAGTAGGAGTTGTTTGAGCCCTGATGTGCCTAGTCATTCATGCTTGTTTTTCATGCCTGCTATTGCTTAGAGTTGTGTCAGGTCTGATTCATCGGGGATGAATTGGAAAGTTGTGAACATGTCCTACTGTTGAAAGTTGTGAACACGATTTGGTAAAGGTAGCGGTGAGAGGCCACGTAGGAGTACATGGTGGGTTGTCTCATTGCAGTTGTCCTTAGGAACTGAGTTCTATGTTTGTGATCCATGAACAGTTACTACCACACATTGGGCGCCGGGCACTCCAAGATCTCTCGACTTATTAATCAACCTGATCTCTGTCCAGGAGTTGCAACTAGTTTCTGGTGTTTGTAGGTAGTGTGAGTAGTCTACCAAGTGGCACCCGGTACATGTGGGCTTGGGGCAGACTAGGCACAGTGGCATAGTGTACCAAGTGGCACCCGGATGGTGGGCTTGGGAACCCTGCTCACATCGTTTGGGGCTGTGAGTGACACCCCGGTCGGATCTCCTTGCGGATGGAACCCGAATAGGCGATAAACCTGGACTAGAGACTTGTTGGTTAGTCAGGTCGTGGCCGACTCCCTCGCCAGGCTTCCGCTTGAAGGTTGCCGAGATACACGATGTGTACATGGTGGTAAGTGGCGAGAGCGTGTGTGAAGAAGTACAACCCTGCAGGGTTATCATTATCTATTTGAATAGCCGGATTCCTCGGATATGGAAACTTGGACCCCTTGCATAGTTCATAGACAAGTGAAAGTGGATACTCTAAAACTCGCAAGATAAGCGTGAGTGCTATGGATGGCGTTCTCGCAGGGAGACGGGAGCGGATCCATAGTGGTGTATTGGTATGGGGAATTTGTGGACTCGTGTGCACCACCTCAAAAGAGTTACTTGAAGTCGTAGTTCAGGTTAGCCACTGAGTCATAGCTGGCTTGCTGCAGTTAAACTTCACCACCCCCTTTGTTGATACCGATGCATATGTAGTTAGTTCTGATGTAAGTCTTGCTGGGTACGTCTGTACTCACATTTGCTTATTTTATGTTTTGCAGAGAGACTTTAGTCTCGCTAGTAGTTCCACGTGGACTTCGACGTTTAGCTTGTTACCTCAGCTATGATCTTGTACCCTTGGGAGGGTCTTGTAGATAGTCAGGCTTCTGAGCCTTCTTATATTGTAGTTGATTGTACTCAGACAAGTTAAGCTTCCGCATGTGCTTGTTGCTTGTATGCTCTGTATGTTGGGTCATGAGACCCATGTTTGTAATATCTCGCTCCTCGGAGCCTAATGAATAAATACTTGAGTCGTAGAGTTATGTTGTGATGCCATGTTGTATTTACACATATTGAGCATATTGTGTGTATGATTGAAATGCTTGGTATGTGTGGGATCCGACAATCTAGTTGTTTATCCTTGGTAGCCTCTCTTATGGGGAAATGTAGTCTAGTTCTTCCATGGGCCATAGTAGTCCGCTACAGCCCGGTTCACCGGAGTCGTGCTAGCCCAGCACTACTGCTCAGCACACTTGACTGGCCGGCATGTGTTTCACTTTGTTCCTGTGTCTGTCCCTTCGGTGACATCCGGAGTCCTGCCTAGCCTTCTATAGCCCGGGTTCCCGGAGTCCTGTTAGCCCACTGCTACAGCCCGGATTCACACACTGCTGACCGACATGCTCGATGTGATTCATGTATGCCTGTCCCCATAGGTTGGTCCCACTTTGGGTTCATGACTAGCCATGTCGACCCGGGTTCTCTGTCATATAGATGCTACCGACAATATCATATACGTGAGCCAAAAGGCGCAAACGGTCCCGGGCCATGGTAAGGCGACACCCGTGGGAATACCGTGCATGAGGCCGCAAAGTGATATGAGGTGTTACCAGCTAGATCGATGTGACTTTGAATCGGGGTCCTGGCAACGCGCCGAAGTCGATCGGGATGATGTCATCCTCGACAAATAGCCGAAGTCTTCTTCATTCAAGCAGGCGGACGAAATGGTCAAATTTCAAGTACACCCAATGGACTTAGCTAAAACAGCGTCCATGGGGGCAAACCTCGGTCCAGAGATTGCCGAGGCTCTATACAATTTCCTCATGGAAAACTGGGACATATTTGCCTGGCACCCTTCCAACATGTCGGGGATACCCCACAGGCTCGCAGAACACAGCCTAAACATACTAAAGGCCAACAAGCCTGTCAAACAAACACTTCAGCGTTTCTCTGAACCCAAGTGTCAAGCAATGGGTGAGGAACTAGCTAAACTACTAGAGTATGGGTTCATCCGAGATATAAAACACCCTGACTTGCTGGCCAATTTGGTCATGGTACCAAAGAAGGTAGATCCTTACATTTGTGTGTCAACTTCAAAGACCTCAATAAAACCTACCCCAAGGACCCCTTCCCCCTACCACGGATTGACCAGATTGTAGATGCCACAACAGGACACAATTCGCTGTGCTACATGGATGCTTATTCAGGATATCATCAAATAAAGATGAAAGAAACTGGCCAGGCAACAACATCATTCATCACACCTTATGGGCCGTTCTACTTTAACATGGCTCCCTTGGGACTAAATAATGTCGGTTCCACATACCAACGCATGATTCAAACATGCTGTAGGATCGAAAGTATGTCTAGAGGGGGGGTGATTAGACTACTTGACCAAATAAAAACTTAACCTTTTCCCAATTTTAGTTCTTGGCAGATTTTAGCTATTTTGGGACAAGTCAAGCAATCATCACATAATTCAAGCAAGCATGCAAAGAGTATATTGGCAGCGGAAAGTAAAGCATGCAACTTGCAAGAATGTAAAGGGAAGGGTTTGGAGAATTCGAACACTGTTGGAGACACGGATGTTTTTCCCGTGGTTCGGATAGGTGGTGCTATCCTACATCCACGTTGATGGAGACTTCAACCCACGAAGGGTAACGGTTGAGCGAGTCCACACAGGGCTCCACCCAAGGGCAACGGTTGCGCGAGTCCACACAGGGCTCCACCCACGAAGGTTCCACGAAGAAGCAACCACCCACAAAGGGTCCACGAAGAAGCAACCTTGTCTATCCCACCATGGCCATCGCCCACGAAGGACTTGCCTCACTAGCGGTAGATCTTCACGAAGTAGGCGATCTCCTTGCCCTTACAAACTCCTTGGTTCAACTCCACAATCTTATCAGAGGCTCCCAAGTGACACCTAGCCAATCTGGGAGACACCACTCTCCAAGAAGTAACAAATGGTGTGTAGGTAATGAACTCCTTGCTCTTGTGCTTCAAATGATAGTCTCCCCAGCACTCAACTCTCTCTCATAGGATTTGGATTTGGTGGAAAGAAGATTTGAGTGGAAAGCAACTTGGGAAGGCTAGAGATCAAGATTCATATGGTAGGAATGGAATGTCTTGGTCTTAACACATGAGTAGGTGGTTCTCTCTCAGAATATATGAGTTGGAATGATGTGTGTGTTATGATGGCTCTCTCACTGAATGAGAAAGAGGTGGAGGGGTATATATAGCCTCCACACAAAATCCAACTGTTACACACAATTTACCAATCTCGGTGGGACCGAATCAGAAAACTCGGTCTGACCGAAATAGTAAACCTAGTGACCGTGAGGAATTTCGGTGGGACTGACATGCAACTCGGTAGGACCTATTCGGTTAGGGTTTGGGCATAACGTAATCTCGGTGAGACCGATTACACAAACTCGGTGAGACCGAATTTGGTAATTAGCTAACCAGAGAGTTGGTCAGGCAAACTCGGTGGGACCGATTTGCTCTTTCGGTGAGACCGAGTGGAACTCGGTGAGACCGAAAAGTTACAAAGGGGAAACACTGAGTTTACATTGCAATCTCGGTGGGACCGATTCGCTCTTTCGGTGGGACCGAAAAGTTACGAAAGGGAAACAGAGAGTTTGCAACCCCATCTCAGTGGGACCGAGATCCTTATCGGTAGAACCGAATTGCTAGGGTTTGGCAGTAGCTAATGACAAGTGAAACTCGGTGGCGCCGGATAGGAAGAATTGGTAGGACCGAGTTTGGCTTAGAGTTTAGGTCATATGTGGATATGGGAAAGTAGTTGAGGGTTTTGGAGCATATCACTAAGCACATGAAGAAAGAGGCTCATTAAGCAACACCTCATCCCTCCTTAATAGTATTGGCTTTTCCTATGGACTCAATGTGATCTTGGATCACTAAAATATAAAATGAAGAGTCTTGAGCTTTTGAGCTTGAGCCAATCCATTGTTCTTAGCATTTTGAGGGTTCCACTTTCACATCCATGCCATGCCAATCATTGAGCTTTCCTGAAATAATTATCTTGGAATAGGATTAGCTCAATGAGCTATATGTTGTTATGAATTACCAAAACCACCTAGGGATAGTTGCACTTTCAATCTCCCCCTTTTTGGTAATTGATGACAACATATAGATCAAAGCTTCGACAAAAGATAATAAGCATGAAATATATCGTCGCTTTGAGAAGTATGTGATAAGTAAGAGCTCCCCCTAAATTTGTGCATATTTAAAATTTGCTTTGGACTGCAAATGCACAAAGAATTAGAATTATGGGTTACTCTTCCATGTCACATACATCTTGGTGGAGCGCTAAAAAATGATAAGATTGAAATACATGCACTCATCACCAAGAATAGTGAATGATCACAAACGATAGATAGAATGATAATATTTAAGCAAGCATTAAGCAAACATTAAGTGTAGCTTATGATCAAACACATGATCATCGATGTCTCACAGGCATAAGGACGTAGTATCTCACACACAGGCAAACAAAGTTCGAAAAACCACCAAATAAAGCAAGAGAGAAAAGCAACACTCTCTCTCTCTCGAAGCCTATGATCTATACATCTTCTCCCCTTTGGCAACAAGTTACCAAAAAGTTCCTAGAAAATGCATAGCACTAGATCGACGCTCAGGCTTGATCTTCAAGTGGTGGTGGAGTCCGGAGCACTCCAAGGACGAAGCCTTCGGTAGACGTGGTCGGAGTCGAGGCTGAAGTGGATGCTGGAGCTGGTGGAACTGAGGCTGTGGCTGGTGCAGACGTTGTAGCTCTGGTGTCAGCAACTGGCAGTGCATACGACCTCGGACCTCGTGGCACCCTCGCAAAAGCATGAGTCGTGGTCCTGCCTCTCCTCTCATTCATGTCCTCCTGGAGCTGCTCCACGGCAGTCTGTATCTCTGTTACCTTGATGTCCAAGTCATAGAATCTCTGTTCCATGATCCTCTCTAAGCTCGCCTGGTTCTGAGTCAGGGTGGCTATACTCTGCTCAATCCGCAGGGTGGACGCAATCAAGTAACTGAGCTGCTCTTGTTTGGTTTTCAGGAAGTAATCAGATGCCTCCGCTTGAGTAGGCATCCTGGCAGCTTTCTCCTTCTTCGCCTTCTCCTTCTAAGCTTGTGCATGGACAGATGATGGTTCATTCTCAGTCATAACAACTTCATTGTTCTCAAAATCTGGACGGATGGGCAGGTGTTCCTTATCCAACAAATATACGCCCGTGCCCCTGAATCTGAGGGGCATATCCACAGCTCCTCTTCTGATCTGCCGCAGTCCTTTTGATTGTTTCCACTATGAGGCTCATGACTTTGAATTTTTGAGGCACGTCAAAGACATGAAGCAAATTGATCGCATGACCTCTGATCATCTTGTGATCTCCAGACTTGGGCAGAAGGGTGTGCCTAAGGATCCAGTTGATCGTAGGGAATCCTGATAGCAGATAATGCACTGAGCCAAACTTGAATGTGTCAAGTGCTTCATTCGGAATCTCCTTGTACATGTTGGACATGGAGTTGTGGTCCATCTTTTTCTTGGCATAAATGTCCAAGTCATCTGCTTGCTCCTCTGGGGCATTGATTAGCTTCGCCCATTCCTCAACAGTAGAGTGGTACCTCGTACCCTCATACATCCATGTAATCCTCCCATCTGGATAAAAGTGAGCTGTGGAGTAGAACTGCATGATGAGTTCCTCGTTCCACTTTGTGAGCTTCTGCCCAACAAAGTCCTCTACTCCACACGCCTTGAAGCTGTCCTAAACTCCTGGGTAGTACTCTTCATTGTCCTTGATATAGGTCCAGTCGACCCATCTCATGTCACATACAATTAGCTTCTTGTCAAGTAGCACTGTCTCATAGAAATCCTGTTGCTCCTTGGTATGAAACCTGTAGTCCACTGCAGTCCTTCTCCTAGAAGCATATGGATCTGCTTCTCTCCACTTCCTGAGCCTTGAGTCTCTCCTGCGCTTCATATCCTCAGCCACAGGATGAGCATCGTTGTGGTCTGGGATCTTGGGCTTGAGCTTCTGAAGGACACTCTCTTCCTCTTCCTCAGCAACAGTCTCAGGCATTGGGGCCTTGTTCTTCTCAGTGGCTGGGATGCTTCTTGTGTTTCTCTTTGGTGCACTCTTAGGCTTAGATGCAGCCTTAGGTGCTTCCTTGGGCTTGGATGCAGCTCCCCCTGACCTTATGGCATCTCCCATAAGTTTGGCTGCCTTGGGCGCTGGTGCAGCTGCCTCTTCTTCCTCCTCCTCTTCAACCATGATGGAGGCCTTCCCAAGCACTCTAGCCACAGTCTTCTTCACTCTTTCTTTCCTCTTCTTGCCCTCAGCTGCAACGGGCTCAATGGGAGCAGGCTTCTCAGTTGAGGCTCTAGCCTTTGACATGGGCTGCCTGCCTGCTGGCCTTTTGATTTTCAGGACTGGCTTTGAGCCTTGAGCTGGCTCAACTCTCTTGGAAGTGGCCTCTTCCTCTGCCACATAGTCCTCATCTTCAGAATCTGAGGTTTTCTTCTTCCTTTGTCTCGTGGCAGCTTTAGGCAGGTTGCTGGGTGTGCTCCTGCTGCCATCATCTGAGGAACTTGAGGGGCTAGTGCCCTCACTCAGCTGCACTTGCTGCTCTGACAAGTTTTGGCTGTCACTCTGGTCTAACATGCTGCAAACTGACTGTTGACCCTGTGAATAGATTATAGAGGAGATAGAGTGGATGAGCATCACAAAATGCAGAGATTTTTGCAAAAAGAATGATCCAAAAACTTAGTTTTAGTTTCCCACTAAAATCATCTTAGATCTACCGATTTTCAAACTCGGTGATACCGAAGCAGTTTTGGAACCTAAACTAGTGAACTCGGTAGGACCGAGTCACAGTTCGGTGGCACCAAGACTGCTAGGGTTTCACTGAGTTCAAAAATTGGTCACACCGATAGTAATTCTCGGTCAGACCGAGTTTTACTTGTGCAATGGCATAAGCCAAATCGGTGGGACCGAGTTTTTCAACTCGGTGGGTCCGAGATGGTTTCGGCGGAAACCTAAACCTAGAATTTTCGTATCAAACCTAATCTATGAGCGTTTTGACTGGATAGAAGTTTCTCAATCGTGGCAAGAATCAATACGATGACAATGTGCTAGGAATCAGATTGAGGAATAGCACAGAGATCAAGTCCATACCCTAGTTCGGCGGGGACTTGCTACGGCGGCAACGGCGGGGCAGAATTCCCGTTGAAGGCGACGGAGACCAGCGACTGGAGGCTGCTGGCGGCGAGAAGACGATCCGGAGACCTCGAGGGCAGAGCAGGCTATCGCGCGGGCGAAGGGGTTCGGAGAAATTTCCAAATTTTGCCCGTGAGTATATATAGCCAGACCCTATCGGTGTGACCGAGTGGAACAACTCGGTGGCACCGAGATTCATAACTGCGTGCAGTTACTGAAACTCGGTGAGACCGAAAGGTTCAAATCGGTTGCACCGAGATCGAAAACCTAGATCAACTTAATGATCTCGGTAGGACCGAAAGTGGAGTATCGGTCAGACTGAGAATCATAAAGAGGTTTTGGAAGTTTAAGTCTATGACGAATCGGGGACTCCGAGCGCTCCTCACACAGAGTGGTTCGAATCTGACTTGATAAAATTTTGTGATGCAGCATGAATAGAGTTTGAGACGAGAAAAGCATAGATAGCTAGAGGAGGTTCTTAGGCATTCTTGTCCATCCACTTGGCAAAAGAAGATAAAGCCAAACAATCAAAACAACAAGTGGATGTCCTCGAATGAGTAAAATATGCAATCAGCATGCTCACACAATAAGATGGCAAATGAAATATGTGGCAAGGCATGCACAACCAATTCTAGCATCTATCAAGAAATTTGCGATGACTAGGTCATCTATATATGAGTATATTGACTTAGGAGTCAAGTGAGAACACTTGATCGTAGGTCATACTCATCGTTTAAGCTCAAGTGGGGTTACCACTTTTACATAAAGCATTGTTTTGTTCACATCTTTAGAGTTGCTTTAGCTCAAGTCTTAGAGTAAAGCTCCCCCTAGATGTGATATCCCCCCTAAGAGGGATGAACTAACCTTGGGTTTTGTCGATGATGACTTCATGTAGATATTGAAGATGTGGATGCTCAATGTTGATGTAGATCTCTTGGAGCTATCCATTTGAGTGAATTGCACTTTCAATTACCTACATGGGTTAGTCCCACAAGGAACAAACAAGGATATCCATAGACATAGAGTGATGCACACAAAAGATGATGTCCATGAAAACTTTTAGGTTACCTTGTCCCTTGTCTTACCAACAAGAGGGTTTGTGACTCCTTGAACTAGTGCAAGATGTGGAAGTTGATTGCACTTGTTCTTGCCAAAATGATAAGAGTGAAGTATGTTGGCGGAGTCACCCTCAAGAACTCTCTAGTTCTTCTTCTTTTGGATCCACATCATCTTGATGGGAATCCTTGGAGTTGTAGTCGTACATGATGAAGTGGAACTTGAAGTAGTCTTGGGAATCCACTTGACTAAGGTCTTAGGAGCTTCTTCAAATGCATCAATTTCCTCTTGAAGCTTGTCCTTGCCTTTTTGCTCGTAGTCTCGTGGTGGAAGATCATCTTGAGCTTGTGTCCCATTGAAAGAAGTATACTTCTCTTGTTGAGGGACAAACTTCGTCTTGGGGTATTGATCTTCTTCCCATTCAACTCCATTGGCATTGAACTTTCGTTCAAAACCAACACCTTGATTCTTCCGGTGCAATCCTTGCTTGCGCACAATTTCCTCGAATTGCTTACTCCCGGCAAGGCTTTTGTACACTCCTTTCTCTATAATTCCCTTCAATAAGCTATTTTCTTGCTCAAGTGTAACTTGGCTAAGAGAATCATTAGTGGAATCAAGAGAACTACTAGAAGCAACAATATTGGATTTAGCATGATCATTGTTACTACTAGAGGAAGAATCTTTCTTGTTAGACTTGACTTGAGGCATGTAAGTGGATAAGAGTAAACGCTTGGCAATGTAAGAAGAACTTTTCTTGCGGAGATCATCATTGATTGCCTTTAAGAACTCATGCTCTTGCTCAAGATTGAGCTTTTCAAAGCATAGTTTCTCATGAGCTCTTAAAAGTTCTCGATGATCTTCGAAGATAGTGTCATGAGCTAACTTTAGAGTTTTTAGTTCTTTAGTTAGAGCCTCAATCTTCTCCTTATCATTGTCATTCGTTTTATCTTTATTAGCATGATTAATTGGTCTTTCATCATAGTATTCATCACTAGAGTTGTCACCAAGCAAATCATCACCTAACAAGTCATCTTCATCACTATTGAAATCAACATACTCGGGGTGTGTTACCTTAGGACCTTTGGCCATGAAGCATCTTCCAATTCCTTCATTTGGTGAGTCAAATATGTCGTAGGAGTTGGTTGACACAAGTGCTAGACCGGCAACACCTTCATCTTGAGTATCTTCGGAGTCGGAGTGATAACTTCTCTCGGAGTGACTGTCGGAGTCGGAGCCGGATACCCATTCACCAACATGAGCTTGATGTCTTCGTCTTGTGTAGCTCCTTGATGATTTTTCCTTCCTTTCCGAATCCTTGCTTCTCCGTGAGTATCTTCGTTCATAACGATCATCTTTACTCCTTCTCTCTCTCGGTGGTGATCCTTTGCTTCTTCTTTTTGGAGAATCTTCTCTTCTTTTGTAGGGAGCCGTACACTCATTGGAGTAGTGTCCGGGTCTTCCACAATTGTAACAGTTTCGCTCTCGACTAGAAGATCTTTTGTCATTGTAGGACCTTGACTTGGAGCTTCTATCTTTGCTTCTACTCTTGTAGAACTTGTTGAAGTTCTTCACCATTAAGCTCAATTCTTCATTGAAGTCTTGTTTCTCACTTGATGATGTAGGGGCTTCACATGAGGCTTTATAGGCACCACTTGATTTGTTGTGAAGTTCCTCTTTATCCTTAAGTGACATCTCATGAGCAACAATTCTTCCAATCACCTCCGTTGGCTTGAGATCTTTGTAATTGGGCATCATTTGGATCAATGTGCACACGGTATAATATTTTCCATCCAAGGCTCTTAGGATCTTCTTGATGATGAATTTATCGGTCATCTCTTCACTTCCTAAGCCGGCAATCTCATTTGTGATGAGAGCAAGCCTAGAGTACATTTCAGTGACACCTTCACCATCCTTCATCTTGAACTTGTCAAGTTGGCTTTGAAGCACATCCAACTTGGATTCCTTGACGGAGTCGGTACCTTCGTGCATATCAATCAAAGTGTCCCAAATTTCCTTTGCATTCTCAAGGCGGCTGATTTTGTTGAATTCTTCGGGGCACAATCCGTTAAAGAGAATATCACAAGCTTGAGCATTGTATTGCAACATCTTCAACTCATCAGCGGTAGCTTCACGGTTTGGTTCTCTCCCATCAAAGAAGTCACCTTGCAAACCAACACACACAATAGCCCAAACAGCGGGGTTATGTCCAAGAATATGCATTTTCATTTTATGCTTCCAACCAGCAAAATTAGTACCATCAAAGTAAGGACCTCTACGGTGATAATTTCCCTCGCTAGACGCCATACTCTCCTAGGTTGTGAAACCAAGGCTATGACCACCAAAAGCTATGGAGATCAAGCAAATGGAGACCAAAGCTCTGATACCACTTGTAGGATCGAAAGTATGTCTAGAGGGGGGGTGATTAGACTACTTGACCAAATAAAAACTTAACCTTTTCCCAGTTTTAGTTCTTGGCAGATTTTAGCTATTTTGGGACAAGTCAAGCAATCATCACATAATTCAAGAAAGCATGCAAAGAGTATATTGGCAGCGGAAAGTAAAGCATGCAACTTGCAAGAATGTAAAGGGAAGGGTTTGGAGAATTCAAACACTATTGGAGACACGGATGTTTTTCCCGTGGTTCGGATAGGTGGTGCTATCCTACATCCACGTTGATGGAGACTTCAACCCACGAAGGGTAACGGTGGCGCGAGTCCACACAGGGCTCCACCCAAGGGCAACGGTTGCGCGAGTCCACACAGGGCTCCACCCTCGAAGGGTCCACGAAGAAGCAACCACCCACAAAGGGTCCACGAAGAAGCAACCTTGTCTATCCCACCATGGCCATCGCCCATGAAGGACTTGCCTCACTAGCGGTAGATCTTCACGAAGTAGGCGATCTCCTTGCCCTTACAAACTCCTTGGTTCAACTCCACAATCTTGTCGAAGGCTCCCAAGTGACACCTAGCCAATCTAGGAGACACCACTCTCCAAGAAGTAACAAATGGTGTGTAGGTAATGAACTCCTTGCTCTTGTGCTTCAAATGATAGTCTCCCCAGCACTCAACTCTCTCTCATAGGATTTGGATTTGGTGGAAAGAAGATTTGAGTGGAAAGCAACTTGGGAAGGCTAGAGATCAAGATTCATATGGTAGGAATGGAATGTCTTGGTCTCAACACATGAGTAGGTGGTTCTCTCTCAGAACATATCAGTTGGAATGATGTGTGTGTTCTGATGGCTCTCTCACTGAATGAGAAAGAGGTATAGGGGTATATATAGCCTCCACACAAAATCCAACCGTTACACACAATTTACCAATCTCGGTGGGACCAAATCAGAAAACTCGGTCTGACCGAAATAGTAAACCTAGTGACCGTTAGGAATTTCGGTGGGACTGACATGCTACTCGGTAGGACCGATTCGGTTAGGGTTTGGGCATAATGTAATCTCGGTGAGACCGATTACACAAACTCGATGAGACCGAATTTGGTAATTAGCTAACCAGAGAGTTGGTCAGGCAAACTCGGTGGGACCGATTTGCTCTTTCGGTGAGACCGAGTGGAACTCGGTGAGACCGAAAAGTTACAAAGGGGAAACACTGAGTTTACATTGCAATCTCGGTGGGACCGATTCGCTCTTTCAGTGGGACCGAAAAGTTACGAAAGGGAAACAGAGAGTTTGCAACCCCATCTCGGTGGGACCGAGATCCTTATCGGTAGAACCGAATTGCTAGGGTTTGGCAGTGGCTAATGACAAGTGAAACTCGGTGGCGCCGGATAGGAAGAATTGGTAGGACCGAGTTTGGCTTAGAGTTTAGGTCATATGTGGATATGGGAAAGTAGTTGAGGGTTTTGGAGCATATCACTAAGCACATGAAGCAAGAGGCTCATTAAGCAACACCTCATCCCTCCTTAATAGTATTGGCTTTTCCTATGGACTCAATGTGATCTTGGATCACTAAAATATAAAATTAAGAGTCTTGAGCTTTTGAGCTTGAGCCAATCCATTGTTCTTAGCATTTTGAGGGTTCCACTTTCACATCCATGCCATGCCAATCATTGAGCTTTCCTGAAATAATTATCTTGGAATAGTATTAGCTCAATGAGCTATATGTTGTTATGAATTACCAAAACCACCTAGGGATAGTTGCACTTTCACATGCCTAGAGAAACACATCAGGGAGACCGTCGAGGCCTGGATAGACGATGTGGTTGTTAAAACCAAATACGTTGGACAGTTGGTCGACAACCTCCGCGATACATTCTCTAGCCTACGAGAATATCAAATTAAACTCAATCCAGAGAAATGCATCTTTGGAGTCCCGGCTAGAAAACTCCTCGGCTTCATCATGTCGAGCCGAGGAATTGAGGCCAATCCACCAGAAATACGAGCCTTGGACCACTTGGAGGTACCAATAGAGCTCAAACACATACAAAAAACTTGAAGGATGCGTGGCGGCCTTATGTCGCTTCATATCAAGACTCGGGGAGAAGGCCTTGCCTCTATTCAGGCTATTAAAACAAACAAAGACATTTAAATGGACCAAGGAAGCCGCAACAGCTCTTGAAGACATCAAAACTCTCCTCGCCACCAATCCCATCCTAGTGGCACTAGGTGTATGTGAGCCGGTGATATTATACATCTCAGCCACAAACCAGGTGGTCAGTGCAGTACTCTCGGTCAAACGAGACATGGAGAATCACAAATTCTAGCTCCGTAAGAGCATATATTATGTCTCCGAAGTCCTAACCCCATGCAAGACACGCTACCCTCACTACCAAAAAATAGCATATGCCGTCTTCATGCCACACGAAAACTTCGGCACTACTTTTAAGTGTGCTTGGTGACTGTGTAATCCAATGTCCCATTAAGTGCCACAATTAACAACAGGGGTGCAACAGGGCATATAGCCAATTGGGCAATAGAGCTCTTACCCTTTGAAATCACATATCGACCGCGCCGAGGTATTAAACCTCAGGTGATGGCCGACTTCGTGGCCGAATGGACAGAAGTTGAACTCCCTCGAGAGTACAACACCTACTCGCATTGCACCATCTACTTTTTTGGTTCCAAAATGCTTGCTCGCCTAGGGGCTGGCATTATAATCACGTCACCTACGGGGGACAACATTGGATATGTGCTGCAAATCATGTATACGGATTCCAATAACGCGGCCGAATACGAAGCCCTCTTGCATGGACTACGGATAGCAGTCTCCATGGGTGTCAAATGCCTGGAGGTCTGAGGTGATTCCAACCTCGCCACCTCACAAGTCAATGGCAAATTCGACGCCAAGGACCCAAAGATGACAGCATACTGGAATGACATCCTGAAGATCTCAGCCAGGTTTGAGGGGCTGGAATTTCACCACATACCACATGATAGCAACCAGGGTGCAGATATACTCGCCCGCATGGGCGCAAAATAGGATAAGGTCACAATACCTTCCTCAAATGGCTCTTCAAGCCATCTGTGGTCTGGGAAGATGACAAACAAATGCCGAAGTCAAGCGACGTCAGGCAAAACACCTCGCCCAAAGAAGATGATGAACAGGATATAATCGGCGGCTCGGCTATCCAAGAAACAACTTTGTCACATGAAGTCATGGAAGTCATTGCAGCGTGGACCGAGTCTCTCCTTGCATACCTGCTCCATAAAGAGCTCCCCGATGATCAAGCTGACGCACGACGGCTCGTAAGGCAATCTAAAGCCTATAAGGTACACGAAGGAGAGCTCTACAAGATGAGCACTACATGCATCCTCCAACGATGCATAAACAAGGAGGAAGGCGGACTTTTACTTTAGGAAATACACTGTAGGATGAGAGGACATCACGCTGCTGCTCGGTCCTTGGTCAGCAAGGCCTTTCGAGTTGGTTTCTACTGGCTGACCGCAGGCGCCGATGCCTCGACGTTGGTACAGTGTTGCCCAGGCTGTCAAGTATTTGCCAAACAAAGCCACATGCCCCCTATGGTCCTCCACACTATTCCCATTACATGGCCTTTTGCGTTCTAGGGACTAGATATGGTCAGACCACTCAAGGGCGGATCAAACAAAAACAAATACTTACTTGTCATGGTGGAAAAATTCACCAAGTGGATCGAAGCAAAGCCGATCACCTTGGCCGAAGTTGTCCAAGTAATTGGGTTCATCTCTAGGGTAGTACACCGTTATGATATTCCCCATAGTCTCATCACAAACAATGGGACAAACTTCACGGCCAAAGGGGTAAAATCATGGTGCGCAAAAATGGGCATCAAAATCTCGACTACGCATTTGCATACCACCCACAGTCAAACTTGCAAGTGGAGCGGTCCAATCGACTAATACTTAGTGGCATCAAGGCACAACTCGTGCGCTCCCTCAAAAAAGCTGACTATAAGTGGGTAGATGAACTCGATTTCGTCCTATGGAGGTTGCGCACCACACTGAACAGATCGACCGGATACACCCCGTTTTGATGGTGTACAAAGCCGAGGCAATACTCCCTTGCGACATCATACATGATGCACCTCGGGTATGCATGTATGAAGAGCTAGAGGCTGAGCTTGATCAGCAAGACACCCTGGATGCTCTCAAAGAAGAGTGCAATGTCGCTCGGGCAAGATTAGTTATCCATCAATAGCAGGCCCAATGCTACCACAGTAGAAAGGTCCGTGCATAGGACTTCAACGTAGGGGACCACGTCATGAGGCTACATCCAGAAAAGCAGAAGCACAAACTTTCCCCTAGATGGGATGGTCCATTCATTATTGATCAAGTGCTAATCGTAGTAGCTTATCGAATTTGAGATCCAGATGACGGTCGTCTAGAGCCCAACCCCTGGAATGCGGCGCTACTCCAACGTTTCTACAGTTGAGCCCCCAAACACTGCTTATGTATATAAATTACCCCTTTTTCTTGTTTTTATGTATTTTACACCTCGAAACATTCTCAAATGATCTCGAGGGATAATATAGCATGTTCTTTTCAAAACATGTGTTGTTCCACCTCTTATGCACTATTGTCTGTCAAGACAATATATGCACCGATTTGTTTTAAGATTTGGCCAAGCTGGGTTGCCCGACTCCTGTTCTTGCCCCTTACATTCCTGATATTTTAGCTAAGGGGCAAAGGGAGCACCGCTATGATTGTTACTCCCGGGTCAGCCGGCGCAATACCTCAGACAAACAAAGCCGAAAGCTAGCATTCTTAATATACATATCGGTCGACCATGACATAGGGTTAACATGGAAGGGTCTTTCAAATCCCGACCAGGGGCTTTACCTCTGAGGTCACCCGTCTTCGGACCGATGTGCTCCACATAGTCACCCGAGGAAAGGAATTGTTGGAAGAACTATTTTCCTTGGAAGATGTTTCTTACATTAAATAGTAATATAACATAACTTTCCGCCACCCTCTTGTCTTTCGAGCCGTAGAGCCGGATTGCCTTGTCACCTGAAGCACCTGGTCAGATTGCTTCAGCTAGTAGTATGGGACACTCCTCGGCCATCAGTCGAGGAGGTGGAAGTCGATGGCTGGCTGACAGAGTTCGAACGCGCGGTCTAAATATTGACAAGTACTGTGATACATAAAGTCATACACAATTATTACACGTGGTCTAGTCGATCTATTCAGGTGTCCAGAGTGCAATCCTTATGCAAAAACCGAGCAGCAGGCATCACACTCTCGTACATGCGGCTAGTGGGTATTTCCTCCCCATCTGGCCCCATGGGCCCTGCCTCGGCTAGTTCCATCGTCTTCTGATCTGTATAATGGGTCTTCACCATGGCCCAAGCTTCCCTTGCGCCTTCCTGACAAGCCGACACTTTCCAAGCCTAGTCCTGCGCCAAGCTCTTTTCAGCTGTTCGGCTAGGACAACTATTTCTTCGGGCACCTGCACCACTTCGAACCATAAAGCCTGGAAAACATCCTTCATAGATTTCCATGCACTCTCACACACCACGGACAGATGAGCCACCATGTCTTCGGACACTGGACCTCGGGCGTCAGGAGGTAAAATGGGCAGAGAAACTGCCAAAGGGACAAAAGTCAGCCTCCTAATCACATCGGCTAAATTACATTCTGAACAGATTCTTCGATTCAGCAGCCGCCAATTGAGTTTTAAGTTCTTAATCTCCTAGGCCTGTCAGGCATTCTTAGCCCTGAGTGCATTGACGCCAGCCACTCTTTGAGTAACCACATGTTGGCTTTCTTGACATTGCAACTCCACATATATAAATTTCTCGCGGGCCTGCTTAAGGTCTCTTTCAGGATGACCTAGGGCTTCCGCTGCTGCAATGGATTATAGCGTCATGACTATCTCATTACCCCATCACACTAATATACGCCATAAATAGCACTTACCATGCGCCTCTCTGCTGAACTTCTTCACCTGCTCCACCTTGGCCAAGGCGGCATCCAGTATCCCTTTGTTTGGGTAAGAGCCTTGGCCAATTGATCATTCTTCAACCGAGCCTCCTATCATAGGCAACAGACACTGATTAATATTCAAGCCTTGCTATGGTTCCATTCGCCCATACCAAGCCTTAGGGGGCTGCTACTATCACTGGTAGTATCATTTATCTTCAAACAAATGAGGAAATATGCGAAACCCTGAAGCGGCATGAATTCGTGTGAATCCTTACCATTAAACCTCGTGACAAGACATCCAGCAACTGATCTGTTAGGTAATCTTGTCCTAGTCATAGAAAGAGTTAGAGTCTTGTGTATCATCATTAGTACATGTAAGAAAGCTTGTGATCAACGTCGCCGTGTGATTATATTAGGAGTTGAGTACCAGTCCAGGTTGAGTCCGGGTTAGACTAGAGTACTAATCGTGTTAGGTTAGGACACAAGGTTGAGTCGGTCTGCTAGACCTTGGGTCGCTGCATATATATACGCAGCAGGTCTAGACCTTTTGTAACCGAGGAAAACAGAAAATCAATAAAGAGAAGAGAGGCACGACACATGCCTTTGGCAAAAATTATCGTGTGCGCGTCTCTGTCTTAATTTGATGTGATTGATCCTGTGGGCGAATTCCAACACTACGTATCAGAGCTAGGTCGATTTGAAGCCGCGCTTGCCCCGGGGTCGCGACCCGATTAGCGCCTCGGGGTGGGCGATATGGTCGCTGGGTGGTGCAGCGACGATGAAGAGCAAGCGATGATGTTGCTGGGTGATGCAGCGACAAGGAGGATCTAGCGATCGTCGTTCGGCGGAGCGACAAGGAGTGAGACGACAGGCTGTCGTCAGGAAGGCGGTGGAAGAAGATCGTTGACGTGAGCGGTGGTGCCGAGGTACGGTGCCGGGATGAGTCGTCAAGATCGTCGTCCGGGGGAGTCGGGTGAGTCAAGGAGTTGTGCGTGTTTGCACTACCAGTCGTCGTTGCATCAGTGAGTCGTCGGTCAGTTGGTCGTCGTCGTGTCAGTCGTCGTCATGTCCACGTGCTCGTCTATGTGAGGAAGCATTGAAGATGAAGCGTGCCCAGGTCATCTACGAGTCTCGACGAGAGGATCAAGTTCAACTATGTGGGTGCGGTAAACCAGTGAAGGTGAGTCTCTTCAATGAGGCCATGTCTCTACATGAGGCTGGAGTGGGCGGTGTAGTCCACAGGGTGGTGAGATCCACAAGGAGCCGGCATGTATCTTGCTAGGGTGGATGGCGAAGTCCATCGGGTGGTGTTTTCCACAGGTTACTAGCTAGGCTGGCTAGTCCAAGGCATATTTGAGGTGGTCCGTAAATTCGCCAAGTTGAAATTGGAGGGGAGATTGTTGCGATCAATGAAGCCTAGCAATTTCACTTGTCGTGGTGCGAGTGGATGAGTCGACAAGGGGTGATCTACAACGGCTCAAGACTGGAGAAGCACAAAAGACAAAGAGTCAAGATTAGGGCGAGATTGTTAGGTAATCTTGTCCTAGTCATAGCAAGAGTTAGAGTCTTGTGTAGCATCGTTAGTACATGTAAGAAAGCTTGTGATCAACGTTACCGTGTGATTAGATTAGGAGTTGAGTACTAGTCCAGGTTGAGTCCGGGTTAGACTAGAGTACTAACCGTGTTAGGTTAGGACACAAGGTTGAGTCAGTCTGCTAGACCTTTGGTCGCTGCATATATATACGCAGCAGGTCTAGACCTTTTGTAACCGAGGAAAATAGAAAATCAATAAAGAGAAGAGAGGCATGACACGTGCCTTTGGCAAAAATTATCGTGTGCGCGTCTCTGTCTTAATTTGATGTGATTGATCCTGTGGGCGAATTCCAACAATTGTAGATCACCCCTTGTCGACTCATCCACTCGCACCACGACAAGTGAAATTGCTAGGCTTCATTGATCGCAACATGATCAAAGGCACCTCGGATCACCCCAAGGTATGTGTCTACCGCGCTAAGGGCACTGAACTCTTGATTCAAGAAATCCAAATTTCTCAAAGAGGGTTTCCTCCTACGATAATTAGTGGCATGTTGGATCTCAGACAGAGTAGCCAAGCTGGTCGCAAGTCCTCGAGCTGAGGGACCTCATGGGTAATCCCTGCGGAGGTATGTGGTTCCGTCTGCCTGCGCTAAGCCATTCGACCCTCGACCCTCACACTTTTTTCCATGAAGGAAGGCGAGGGCTGCATGCGAATGATTGAAGAAGTTAAAATCTGAGTACCTTTACACAAGAAGCGATCAAAGAATTATCTAGTAATTGAGGGGGCACTTTCGCCTGCTCGTGTGACCTCGGCTTGCGCTTCCTGCACCTCCCGCGGGGGTCTGTCTTGTGGAGTCGTTTCTCTGTGTGGGCGTTTTGAATACCACCCCTTTGGAGGAGAAGTCAGACGGCTAGGGGCTGGAGGACTAGCAACTTGCTTTCTATTAGAGGAAGGGGTGTTACCGATGAAGTTGGCCTCGTCGCCGGTGCATCGGGGGTAATGGACACTCTTGAGCCTTCGAGGCTCTCCAAGAAAAACTTTCTCCCTTCATAAATAAGGGCTAAATCTTCGTCCTCGTTAAAGATGGGGTCCTCTGCCCGAAAGTGCAACTCCAGCTCAGGTGTCGTGCTGCTTATGCCCTCAAGCCAACGCCTCCATCTCTGTCCAGGAGCCAATAAATGGCGAATCAGATATTAAAACAACAGTTTTGCTAAAGCACATCTAGATGTGCCATAAGTATTGCACATCTAAGTCATATGTCGTTGATCTTACATTGAGATTTGTGTGAATATTTTCTTTCTCTTTTTTCTTTTTCTCTTTATGCTTGATTCACTCACTTAGATGTGCAATTAGAGCACATGTAGATGTGCACTAGACACACCCTTAAAACAACTCGGGTAGACGAGGAGTTCGGAAAATACTTACAATGTCAGCAGGATTGTAATAGGACAATCCATCGCGGAATTGTCACCAGGCAAATTCCTCCGCCATCCCTTGATAGGTGTCCGCTAGCGCTGCTCCAAAGGCTTCCTGGTCATAAAACCTCTCCCAAATGGTTCGTGAGGAGCCGTCGGTCCCATTGTCGGCGTCCTAGGAACGGAAGTACCCAGAGTTTGCTTGCCTGCTGCCTAGGGTGTGGCCCCACCAGCGGCCTGGTATGGCCCATCTTCATCAACCAATGCTCAAGACCCTCGCGAGGGACCAAGCCTCGCGAGGCGGACGACACAAGACCTCCTTAGGGGCAGCCTCACTAGGCTGGCTCGCGAGGAGCAGAAAGATGAAGGCTAGGGGCACCTCATGAGGTTTCCGTGACGTTAGCCATGAAGACCAAGGACAAGCGGGCGTCAGCGGGCACAGAGTGCCAGTTTCCTCTTTGGTGCTAAAGAGGCAGGCGCGGGCGAGGAACCCCGAGGCGTCAGGCAAGGTTTCCATATCGGTGCAACGAGACCAAGACCAGCAGGACGGCAAGACGGAGGTCATCATGGAGCCCACGATGGCGTCACCACCAAAGCCTTTGGTAGGCGAAGACCACCTTTTGTCAGGATAACTTGTACTCGTTGTCCCCCTTCAAATTGGCCATTGTGAGATCCCTTCCTGCCTAATATTTGGGGAGAGGACTCAGGCTTCAATAAATAGGGTTAGCAACCACCATAGGAGAGGACGGATCATTCAGATCATCCCCAACCACGCAAGCTCATCGAGCTCAAGAACACCCCTCCTCAGGAGGCTGCTCTTCCCTTGTACTTGTTCATCCCCATCCTATAAGACAATCCACCACACCACACTGGAGTAGGGTCTTACACCGCAACGGTGGCCTGAACCAGTATAAACTCTTGTGTCCCTTGTTCCTCGGGTTCGGCGAGCTAGCTTTGAGATCGTCGCGAGAGTGTGAGCTAGGGGGAGAGAGATCTTTGTGCGCACCCTAGTGTTCGAACCTCAAGGGTTTGCCACAATCCGTAATCTGACATTTGGCGCGCCAAGTAGGGGTGCGCCAATGTTCCATCCCTCCGTTGGCTCCGCCTCTCCGTCCAGTCCCCATGGCCAGCGCGGCTCTTCCGACTGGACCGACGAGTGACCCCGGCGCCGCCAGGGGGCTCAGGGCCTTCACCCCTGCCCTGCGGCGGGTGCAGTGGCCGCACAAGTTCAAGCCGGAGATGTCGCCCCACTACAACGGCATGATACGTCTCCAACATATATATAATTTATGAAGTACTCGTGCTATTATATTATCGATGTTAGATGTTTTATATGCATTTATATGCTATTTTATATGATTTTTGGGACTAGCCTATTAACCTAGAGCCCAGTGCCAGTTTTTTCCTTGTTTTTGAGTTTTACATAAAAGGAATATCAGATGGAGTCCAATTGACGTGTCAAATTTTGTTGATTTTTTATGGACCAAAAGAAGCCCTTGGAGCTAAAGACTTGGGCCAGAAGAGTCCCGGGCTGTCCACGAGGGTGGGGGCACGCCCACCCCCCCTGGGCGTGGGCCACTACCTCGTGGACGACTCGGAGACCCCCCTAACATGAAACCAACGCCAAAAATTCCTATAAATACAGAAACCCCCAGAATATAATCTAGATCAGAAGTTTCGCCGCTGTAAGCCTCTGTAGCCACGAGAAATCAATCTAGGACCTCTTTGGCACCCTGCCGGAGGGGGCCATCTTCACCGGAGGCCATGGAGGAGGATCCTGGAGGGGCCATCATCGCCATGAAGGCCAAGGACCAGAGGGAGAACCTCTCCCCATGTAGGGGGAGGCCATGGAGGAGGAAGCACAAGGGGGAGAACCTATCCTCCTCTCTCTCAGTGGCACCAGAGTGCCATCCGGAGGGGAATCATCACCGCGGTGAATGTCTTCATCACCATGACCATCATCATCATCATCCTCATCTCTTTCACACAGTCCACTCTCCCGCACCCCGCTGTAATGCCTACTTGAACATGGTGCTTTATGCCACATATTATGATCCAATGATGTGTTGCCATCCTGTAATGTTTTGAGTAGATATCCTTTGTCTTTGGGTTGATTGATGATTTAGATTGGTACGAGTTGTATGTTTTATTTTGGTGCTGTCCTATGGTGCCCTCCGTGTCGCGCAAGCGTGAGGGATTCCCGTTGTAGGGTGTTGCAATACGTTCATGATTCGCTTATAGTGGGTTGGTGAGTGACTGAAACACAAACCTGAGTAAGGGGGTTGTTGTGTATGGGAATAAAGAGGACTTGATGCTTTAATGCTATGGTTGGGTTTTACCTTAATGATCTTTAGTGGTTGCGGATGCGTGCTAGGGTTCCAATCATAAGTGCATATGATCCAAGAAGAGGAAGTATGTTATCTTATGCCTCTCCCTCATATGAAATTGCAATGACAACTATCGGTCTTGTTAACAATTGCCTAGGACAATTCCGAACACCGACCCATCATTATTCCACACTCGCTATTTATAATATTTAGTAATATATTCTAACTTTATGATAACAACACCTACTTTTATATTTTATCTCTCCGATATCATACAAAGTTATCCTCTTCATACCGACAATTTAGTTTTATTTCTTGTTGCTAGTTGGAAGAAAACGTTCAGTGTACGTAGAGTCGTATCAGTGGCAGATAGGGCTTGAGAGAATGTTGATCTTACCTTTAGCTCCTTGTGGGTTCGACACTCCATACTTATCACTTCCATGTTTGAAAATTGCTATGATGATTCCCTACACTTGGGGATTATCACGGCGCGGCGGATCCCTCGACCTTCCTGCTGGTATACGAGGAGGTCATCTTGGAAGCTGGAGGCGACGACAAGGTCATGGCCAACTAGTTCCCCATGGCCCTCGCTGGTGCGCCACGCGCCTGGCTGCTCAACCTGCCAGGATCCTTTGTGGCCTCTTGGGAGGATCTACGCGGCCTTTTTGTCGCACGCTTCGCGACATCGGCCCGTGTCACCATCGCGGCCCTCCTCGGTGGCTCGCAAGCGCCACCCTCGGACTGCCACACCAAGCAGTTCTTCCGCCAGATCAGCATCGCCTCTGTGCAGTGGGGAGCCCCACTAGGATGGGCGGCTCCCAAGGCCGACCTCACCTTCGACTTAGGGGATCACCCCGCTACCACGACTGGCTCGGGTGCACTCCCAATGCTCTGCACCCCCACCATCTGCAACGTCGCCATGACCAAGACCCTCATCAACGGTGGAGAACGCTTCAATGTGCTCTCCGTGGAAGCTTTCGGCTTGCTTCACGTGCCGTATGGCCATCTCCGCCCCACCAAGCCTTTCTCCGGAGTCGACAGCGGCCCACCAGCCCCTTGGGGCAGATACGCCTCCCAGTCACCTTCGGTACCCGGGACAACTACCGCACCGAGCTCATCAACTTCGACATCGCCTGCATTGGCCTCCCGTACAATTCCATCCACGGGTACCCTCCTTGGGCTCAGTTCATGGCAGCGACCCATCTGGCCTACAACCTCATGAAGATGTCGGGCAGCAGCGGCGTCCTCACCGTGGTCGGAGACATGAAGGAAGCTCTGGCGGCTCTCAAGCTTACCTTCAGGGCCGTAGCAGCAGCACACCCGGCCGGTGAAGCCACCCAGGGGCAAAGGAGGCTGCGCTGGCAAAGAAGAAGTTGTTCACTCAAGACCAGGCCAAAATGAAGCAAGTGCCAGTCGAGGATGATGGATCCTCGGGGGCCACCTTCACCATAGGCGACGACGTCGACCCGGGTCAAGAGGAGGCATTAGTGAAGTTCTTGAGCGCGAACAAGGAGGTATTCGCCTGGGAACCCAAGCAGCTTGTAGGGGTCCCAAGGGGGTAATCAAGCATCACTTAAGGGTGTGCCCCAATGTGCGCCCTGTGAAGAAGAAGGTGCGGCGATAGTCCACGGAGAAGCAGTCCTTCATCGTCCAGGAAACTCACAAGCTGGAGGCATCAGGTGTCATTCGTGAGGTCCAGTACCAGGAGTGGTTGGCGAACCCTGTCGTTGTGCCAAAGAAAGGCGGGAAGGAACACATGTGTGTCGATTTCACCAACCTCACCAAGGCCTGTCCCCAAGACACATTCTCGGGCCACCACCAGATCAAGATGGCAGTGGAGGATGTGGAGAAGACCGCCTTCCTGACCCCGTGTGGGGTGTACTGCTACACCTGCATGCCGTTCGGACTGCGCAACGCTGGGGCGACCTTCTAGCGACTGATGCACATCGCCCTGAGTCAGTAGCTTGGTAGAAACAGTGAAGCCTACATTGACGACATCATTGTAAAATCTCGGGAGGCGAGAACCCTGATTCAGGACCTGGAGGAGACCTTCGCTAGCCTGCGCCAGGTGGATTTGCGGCTCAACCGGAGAAGTGCGTGTTCGGTGTCCCCTCCGGCAAGCTACAGGGTTTCTTTGTTTCTCACAGAGGGGTCAAGGCTAATCGCAAGAAGGTCAAGGCAATAGAACACATGAGCCCACCACAAACTCTCAGGGAAATGCAGAAACTTGCAGGCTGCATGACCTCGCTGGGGCGCTTCATCCCCAAGCTGGGGGAGCGCTCTCTGCCATTCTTTGAGCTGATGAAGAAGAAAGGCATGTTTCAATGGACCCTAGGGGTAGATCTGGCGTTTCAAGACCTCAAGAGATACGTAACTAGCCCACCGATGATGGTGGCACCTCGCCCCCTCGAGCCTCTGGTGCTCTATCTGGCCGCTATGCCTCACTCTGCCAGCGCGGCATTGGTGGTGATTCGGGAGGAGCTCCGAGCCAAGAACCCGCAATGCAATACCACGCCCCCAACTGAAATGGTGCAGTCACAAGACAGTGCCTCTAAGTCCAAGACAATGCACACAGACGATCACACCCCACAAGACGGCATTCAAGGGCCCACGGAGGCCCAGATGGGTGACCAGGCTCCTAAGGTCCCCCACCTCAGGAGGCACCACAACCTCCGTAGGGAACAGGCTCCATTGACGCTCCCGCCCTCGTCGAGCACCTAGTATACTTTGTCAGCACTGTGTTACGGGACGCGAGAGCATGGTACCCAATGCCGCAGAATCTCTTACTCGCTCTCCTGGTGGCCTCATGCAAGCTACGCCATTATTTCCAATGCCACCCAATTAAGGTCGTCTCAGCCTACCCCCTAGAGAGGTTGCTTCGAAGCCCCAATGCCGCGAGGAGAGTCACTGAATGGAACATTGAACTGCAAGCATTTCAGTTGGAGTTCAGCACGACCAGCATTATCATGGGGGATATGCTTGCCGACATCGTTGCGGAATGGCCCAACGCTCCGGAGCCCGAAGCGGGTGAGAGCCGATCCCTCTCGCCGGGAAATGAAGCACCAGATGGCTGCGTCATGTACTTCGATGGTGCTTTCGCACGACAAGGAACAGGGGTTGGCACTGTGCTCATCTTGCCCACCCAAGAAAAGCTATATAATGTCGTGCAGCTCTGCTTCCAGCAGGGTGAGAAGGTCTCCAACAACATCACGGAGTACGAGGGGTTGATCACTGGCCTCAAGGCTGCCGCAGCCTTGGGGGTGAAGCGTCTCACCATCAAGGGTGACTCGCAGCTCCTTGTCAACTTCTCAAACAAGGTGAAAGAACAAACGGATGAGCATATGGAGGCATACCTCGAGGAAGTGTGCAAGATGGAGAAGCAATTCCTAGGCCTATAGCTACAGCATGTGCCACGCGGCACCAACAAGGAGACTGACGAAATCGCCAAGAAGGCGTCGAGGCGGCTACCCCAAGAACCTGGTGTCTTCAAAGAGCGACTCTTCAGGCCTTCGGTGACCCCTGCGGCCGTGGAGACTACATCACCTCGAGAAGAACTCCCTCAGCCACCAGCCTCGGGAGCCCCCGCCTGCGGCCAGACCTCAGGAGCGAGTCTTCTCCTGGCGCTTGAGCCTCAGGAGGGGTGTTGGACCAAGGAATTCAAGGCATATCTGGTGCATGGGACACTACCGGAGAAGGAGGAGGACGTGGAGCGTGTGGCCCGGCAGGCTACGGCATACTGCATCCAGGATGGTAAGCTATACAAAAAATGACCAAATGATGTTTCCTTGCGATGCATCTCTAGGGAGCAGGGGAACGAGATGCTGGCTGACATACATGGTGGAGACTGTGGGCATCACTCATCGTCGCGTACCCTGGTTGGCAAGGCGTTCCGCGGCAGGTTCTACTAGCCCACGATACTCAACGACGCGACCGAGCTGGTAAGGTCCTGCGAGGCCTGCCAGTTCCATGCCAAGCAAATCCACCTGCCGGCTCAGGGCCTCCAGACTATCCCGCTTTCGTGGCCCTTCGCGGTCTGGGGGCTGGACATCCTGGGTCCGTTCCTACGAGTGCTTGGGGGCTCCCGCTACCTCTACGTCGCCATCGACAAGTTCACCAAATGGGCAGAGGTTGAAGCCGTCCGCACCATCCCGGCATGGTCAGCAGTTAAGTCCATCAAGGGCCTCATAACCCGGATCGGGGTCCCTAACCGCATCATCACCGACAATGGCTCGAAGTTCCCTAGAAATCTCTTCAAGACCTATTGTGCTAACCTTGGAACGCAAATTTGCTACGCTTCGGTGGCACACCCCAGGAGCAATGGCCAAGATGAGCGCGCCAATGCCGAGGTCCTGAGAGGCCTCAAGACCGGGACCTTCAAGAATAATCTAGAATCCTGCAACCGAGGCTGGCACGATGAGCTCCGGTCTATGATGTGGTCCATCCGCACCACCGCCACCAAGCCAACAGGCGAGACCCCGTTCTTGCTTGTCTACGGAGCAGAAGCGGTTCTCCCTCACGAGGTCAAGCATCGCTCAGCGCGGGTCCTGGTGTTTGATGAGACACAGCAGGACGCCATGCGAGGGATGGACCTCGTGCAGGGGGAGGAACGCCGCCATGAAGCCTCACTCCAAACGGCAAGATACCAGCAGGCGCTGTGATGGTACCATTGTCGCAGCGTTCACTCCAGGACGCTTGAGGTGGGCAATCTCGTCCTGAGGCGGGTGCTCTCCAGGGAAGGGCTGCATAAGCTCTCACCCATGTGGGAGGGCCCGTTTAGGATTGCCCGCATCTCCAGGCCTGGCGCCGCACGCCTGGAGACGCAAGAAGGGGTCCCCATCCAGAACGCCTGGAACATCCAGCACCTCCAGAAGTTCTACCAATGAAGCAAGGCCAAGTGCCTGTGAAGGTCTCCACTCGTGACACTCTCACGTAATAATGAGTGGGGCTGTACATGCCCCGGAGTCTTTGGAGTGCCACCCTCGGGCCTCAGGGGCTCCCTCCCACGTCCTAGTGGCAGCACTTAGCTCCGCGCTGGTGAGAAGAGTAGACTAGGTGCCGGACGCGGCTATTCATTTGCTTTCTGTAGTTGGCTTGCCTCTTTTCCCTTAATGAAATTTTGAGTTCCAGCGTTTCTCGATGGCTTGCCCCTTATTTCTGGTTCTTCCCTCGTTCCTTTGTTTTTCTCCAGGGAGGGCAATAATTGCCCGACGCTCTCCCTCGCACGCCCCACGAGGGGGCTGGACAGGCAGTATGCACGTGCACACTCCCCTGGTCTCCGCGGGGCGTTCTCGTCTTAGTTTTTGATCAGCGCACCCCCCCCTTAGTTCGTGCCCCATGGGTACCGCGACACGGTGCGTTTGGCCATAACTAGCCCATACCTAAGGCCTCGCGCGGGAAGGGCTAAAGATTTCTTAACAAGTTTTTGTAGTTTCGTGATGCAGCTTCGCGATGTTACCCGAATTGACACTGGGGTAGCCCCACCAGGTGCCCAGAGACGCGCGCCCTCATGACGTCAAAGCTACCCCGGATGCATTGAGCTAAGTTACCCCTCTACACCCGTATAAGGCATAGATCTCACAACACAACCCGGAAACAATAAACGCACCATAAAAACAACATAAGCACCATGGTTCATTACACACCCTCGCAGGGCCCTGAATTCGTTTCTGACAATGTAGGGTAAGGGGAGAGAGAGGAGAAGCAAAAGCTGGTCCTGCGACGCGGCTGCTCACGAGGGTCGGCCCCCGAACTCAGCCAGAGCCCTCCTCACGCTTCACCGGGGCGCGACGACGGGATGACCCCCTACCATCCTCGAAGCAGGCCAGACGGTGTGGCGGCTGGTCGTAGCCGCCGCTGCTGGAGCTTTCGCCGAAGGAGGAGCTGGCTTAGCCGGGCGAACCACGGTCGCCGCTGAGGGCAAGGTCACCCTCATGCTTGTCACGGCCATCGCCAATGCCAAGCACCTCGCCACCATCGTCGTCGCCTTTGGTGCAGCATCTGGCGCGGCGACCGTCTTCCCCGAACACCATCACGAACAGGGTCGCTGTGCCGCTGTACTTGAAGTGGAGGGTGCACCGCCTGCCTAGGCCGTGCGCGCGGGCGAACATCTGCCAGCCGCGGGCCAGGGCTAGGTTGCCCGCAGCGGACACCTCCACCACGACCCACGAAGCCTTCCTGCAGCAACCGTCGGCCTGCAGCCAAAGGACGCCGGGGCCTGAGGCTGGCAGTTCGCCGGCGAAGCAGCTTGGAAGTTGAAGCCAAGTGCCGGACGGGTTCGCCGACCACATGACCAACTCCAGCAGCACCTCCACCGAGTGGAAGCGCGGCCGGGGAGGCCGGACGACCATGGCGCGCCTCCCCTCATCGATGGGGCTTCCCCGACCTAGGCGGCTCCCGCCACACGAAGGAGGGCCATCGCGGCCGCCAAGGACAGCATTGGACCCCGAGGGAGTCCGCCCACGCCCATGAGGGACCGCAGCGGGGGTCGTGGCATTCTTGTGCGGGCGGCCGCGCCCCCCGCCCCTTAGGCGGTGGTGAGCCGGGCCCCTCCTGGTGAGCTTTCCCCTTCTCGGCGGCCGAGAACCTCTTCACTGGCACCATGGGTGTCGCGACAAGGAAGAAGAATAAGAAGCGGCAGCAGTGGAGGAAGAGATGGGTGACGGGAGCTCCGCCCCCTCCCCATTTATAGCCAGGAGGAGGCCAAACGCCGGCCTTCATGATCTAAGGTAATAATGACCTTTTTTCTGTATGCAACAGGGACTCGTCAAGTCGGGCAGTTGTCGAGGTGGCGTGGGGAAGCGGAGATGCCCACGCCCCGTCAATTGCCACGCATCAATCAAGGCCGCAGGCTGTTAGAGCCCGTGGCACTCTGCACTTGCCCCTTGCCTTCACCGTGAAGCTAAGTACAAGCGCACCTTGGGCCCGGGGGCTACTGTCGGTGTTCTAGAAACGGGGGTACCCAGACTTGCTTGCCTACGGCCCATGGTGTGGCCCCACTAGTGGCCTGGTATGGCCCATCTTCATCAACCAACGCTCAAGACCCTCACAAGGGGCCAAGCCTCACGAGGTGGATAACACAAGACCTCCTTAGGGGCAGCCTCGCTAGGCTGGCTGGCGAGGAGCGAAGAGATCAAGGCTAGGGGCACCTCATGAGGTTTCTGTGACGTGAGCCATGATGACCAAGGCCAGGCGGGCGCCAGCGTGCGCAGAGTGCCAGTTTCCTCTTTGGTGCTAAAGAGGCAGGCGCAGGTGAGGAGTCCCGAGGCGTCAGGCGAAGGTTTCCATATCGGTTCAACGAGACCAAGACCAGTAGGACGGCAAGATGGAGGTCATCACGGAGCCCACGACGGCGTCACCACCAGAGCCTTTGGCATGCGAAGAACACCTTTTGTCAGGATAACTTGTACTCGTTGTCCCCCTTCAAATTGGTCGTTGTGGGATCCCTTCCCACCTAATATTTGGGGAGAGGACCCGGGCCTCTATAAATAGGGTTAGCCACCACCATAACAGAGGACAGATCATTCAGATCATCACAAACCATGCAAGCTCATCGAGCTCAAGAACACCTCTCCTCAGGAGGCTGTTCTTCCCTTGTACTTGTTCATCCTAAGCCTACAAGGCAATCCACCACACCACACTGGAGTAGGGTGTTACACCGCAACGGTGGCCCGAACCAGTATAAATTCTTGTGTCCCTTGTTCCTCAGGTTGGGCGAGCTAGGCTTTGAGATCGTTGCGAGAGTGTGAGCTAGGGGGAGAGAGATCTTCGTGCGCACGCCAATGTTCAAACCTCATGGATTTGCTGGAACCCGTAATCCGACATCGTTCAACTCACACGATATATGAGGATGCTGCCAAAATGGTTGGACTCTTCAGTTTATCGTTGTGGCCATTACATCAATTACGGTAAGGCCAGTGCTTGTCAACTACGTCACTTGAGCTGCCAGCCTGGTTACCTCGGCAACTATGGCTGGGCCCTGTGGCCTCCAGCTATAACGCCTCTTCGGGGGCTTGATAGAGAAGAAGGGAGTCTGGGCCGAACTGTCTCTAGGAGGGGAATGTCATCTATTTAAAACCACTTGGTCGACCACACATCGGTATCTTTCGAAGGTGTGCCTGGTGGGTATTTGGTCCCCTCAATTCGACAAACATTGACCGCCCCGACCTCATATAACTTCTAGGCAGGGGAGCAAGGCATTATGCAGAAATACCTTCACCACAACCTGGAGTGTGCCTTGCATCCGAGGTGCATCTCTCAAAGGGCAACGTAGCCCGCGATATGTAAAATTGAGTTGGGGTGAGGTGATGAAGCTGCAACTCGTAGAACTCTAGCAGACCCCATAGGAAGGGTTGAATAGAAAACCCTAAGCCACATAGTAAGAAGGAGATGAAGCATAACCTCTCGCCCTCTTGAGGAGACGGGTGATTCTCTACATGCACTTGACCTTCCATGGATGTCAATCCTGCATGGGTTGCCGTCAGATCTGAATTGGGCAGATACCCTTGCTTGGCTAGACGCTCCCAATGAAGGTGCAAGATAGCACAACTACCCCAATCGCCTCTAACAGGGCCGTGAGGGCGCCTCGAAGAGCCTGCGTCACTCACCATGAAAAACTCTCGGGAGTGGACTTGAGAGAAGGGAAGCAATAGCATGATTTGCTGAGAAAAGAAGGGTTGGAGCCATGTAGTGAATTTGCATGACCTGCCCGTGAATAAAAAGGGGGAGGAGGCCGATGCTTCGATGTTTCTCCATAAAGCAACTCACTTCCCCGTAAAAGTTTAGTTACCAAGCTCAAGAAACCAGTGGCACATGTGGCAGAGCTAGATCCACCTGGCAGAACTGATAATTTCCGAAGACTACTTGGAGAGGAACTCGCCTATCGAGCCGAAGACTACGGAATCGAAGTCCAGCCGCGTCGCCCTTGGCATCGAAGGCCCGTTCAGGGGGTACTAACGGTCTCCTAGATTTGCGTGTACTAACCTAGTCGAACGATGCTCCTCTGATTGGGATGGTGGGCCTTGGTTCTTATTAAAGATGGACTCCGGGGGCTGCATGACTAGATGTGATCAAAACTATGTGTGCTGAAGACCTGTCATATACTCCAAGACTTCTCTTGCCGCCTAATGCCTAGATACAGACCTTGTAATCCTAGAAACCCTACCTGGCATGTATATAAGCAATAGGGTTTAGCTCGTAGAGGGGACATCAACGCAATATCATTCACCTAGCCCTCGAGTTAGACCACATCTTATGATCTCGAGGTAGATCAACTATGTACTCAATATAAACAAGAGCACACTACAAAAAAATACACTTCCGTGATGATATGTGTTTGTCACAGTAGGTCACGCTTTCTGTCATGCATGTACATCCATGACGATTTTATGATATAATCAAGATAGTCATACCTGTGCTATCGTAGAAGTGTTCCATAACATTACCAAATTATCATCACGGAAGTGTCCACTTCCATGTCGATAAATCGTGCGTCATAGAAGTGCTTTCATCAAGGGTGGCTGACACATGGCATCCATCGCAACAGGGTGCCGTTAAGCTATCGGGTTCCGGTTTGGATCCCATAACCCGTTAACAGCCTCGACCAATGTGGATTTTCCACGTGTAAAATTCTCATTCGTCGGATAATGCATGTGTCAGCTAATCATTGGGATAGATGTTATTCCTACAATGGACGGAAGACGCCTATGATATGTCGACACGTGGCATAGCCCAACAGTGGCCCATTTTAGGTAAAAAGGTCGGCCCAGATAAAGGCCCGCCATGTTTTTTCAGACACTACTGTGCTAGCCCGTTACCAGCGTGCCATGTTTTGGGTCAATGTCGGATCACGGGTTCCGGCAAAACCCTTAAGGTTCGAACTCTAGGGTGCACGCGACGTTCTTTCCCTCCTACCGATCTACGCCCTAGCTCTCTAAGATCTTGCGGAAGAACTCGACGAACTAGCAATGCAAAGGCACAAGATTTATACTGGTTGGTGCCACCATTGTGGTGTAATACCCTACTCTAGTGTGGTGGTGATGGATTGCCTCTTGGGATGATGATGAACAGTACAAGGGGAAGAACAACCTCCTGAGGTTGAGGTGTTCTTGTGCTTGGTGAACTTGTGTTATTCCTGGATCTGGCCTCTAGCTACGATGGTGGCTAGCTCTATTTATAGAGACCCTGGTCCTATCCCCAAATATTGAGCGGGAAGGGAGCCAACAATGGCGGTCCTGAGGTTAAGGGGGCAGCTAGTACAAGCTATCCTGACAAAAGCGGTCTTCGCCTACGAAAGGGCTCTGGTGATGACGCAGTTTTGGGCTAAATGGTGACCTCCGTCCTGCTGGCCTGCTGGTCTTGGTCTCGTTCCACTGATATGGAAACCTTTGACTGATGCCTCGGTACTCCGCACCTGCGCTGGCCTCCTTAGCACCAAAGAGGAAACAAGGACGCTGCACGCGCTGGAGCCCGCTTGGTGCCTGCCTGGTGTCGATCGTCATGGCTGACGTCATGAGACCCTCGCGAGGTTCGCCCCGCCTTGATCTCTTCGCTCCTCGCGAGGCAGCGTGGTGAGGCCGCTCCTGAGGAGGTCTTGTGTCATCCGCCTCGCAAGGGTCTTGAATGCCACGTTGATGATGATGGGCCATACAGGCCACCTAGCATAGCCATGCCGTGGGCCACAGGCAGGCAAGTCTGGGGACCCCCGTTCCCAAAACACCGACAGTAGCCCCCAGGCCCAAGGCGCGCTCGGGCTTGGCTTTGAGGTAAAGCCAAAGGTCAAGCGCGGAGTGCCACGGGCCCCAAAAGCATGCGACCTTGGTTGACACATGGCGGTTGATTGGACGTGGGCATCTCCGCTTCCCCATGCGGCCTTGGCAACTTCTCAACTTGACAAGTCCCTACGACATGCAAGGAAAATCATCATTACCTGTGATCGCGGGAGGCGCGGTTGGCCTTCTTCCGCTATAAATGGGGAGGGGGCGGAGCCCCCGTCGCCCATCTCTTCTTGGTTCACTTGCTTCTTCCTTCTTGTTCCACCGCTAGCAGCAATGGCGCCCATCCGAAGGTTCTCCGCTGGAGAGAAAGGAAAGGCCCCTCGCGATGATCCAGGGCTGCTTCCGCCGAAGAAGAGGCCGGTTCACCGTCGCGGCGAAGCGGTGATGCAGGTGGTGACGAGGCCCTGGTGCGAGCGGCCTCCTCCATGGTATCTGCTACCCTTGTACGCCCAAGCTGAGGGCTCAGGAGGGCGGAGCGACGAGCGGCGCTGCCCGCGCCGCACCCGTGGTCGCCGCGCCATAGCGACACGCGCTGTCGCCCCTGGAATCCACGCTTCGGATTCCTCGTGCGAGCTCGTGCTATGGGCGCCGATGCCCCCAAGCTCTTGGATCAGCTTCCCGCGGTACTTCTTCGACGTGATGCTGCCGAGGGGGCCTCTTGACCTCTGGCTACAGCATGTCGACTACAACGCTCCGGCGACCGGGCAGAGAACAAAGCGGTCCCCACCAGCAAGATCTTCATGACCCACGACTGGGGCGAGGTTGTGCGGGTTTGCCATGCGGAAGGCGCCCTCGCGATCCACTTTGAGTATGATGGCGCCTCCACGCTCTTCTTCAAGGTCTTCGACGCGGAGCGCCACCGCTTGGAGTGTTGCCCTGGAGGGGAGCGCCAGGCTGACGCGCGCTCCGCTCGTGGCTACTCCAGCAGCAGCAGCCCCTGGGAGTCTTGTGATTCTCCTAAGCTTTACGAGATTCCGGAGATGAGCAACGATAGCTACGTGCCCCCGAGCTCTCGCCGGGCTCGGAGCAGGGCCGTGGCGTCCAGCCGCCTCCACTACTGATCTGGATGGGGTCGGCGCCGGCCTCCCGTGGCCCACTGTTGATGATGGCGTCCTCCACGGGAGGGTGTAGATAGGATTCCTCTTAGTTCTCATTTTTTGTTCCCTGCGAAGAATCATGAAGTACCCCGTGGGGGTGTGTAAAGGGTCTGTCATGTCTTTTGTGTATATATTCTCTGTTATGAAAATTTGCGAACGCATGTCCTGTTAAGGCTCGGTCTTCCCTTTACAAGCTCGCAATAGCTTGTTGCTCTACGCTGACAGGTCCCAGTCCCCAGGCAGGTTGCAGTCGTCGCTGGTATGCCAGGTCGCGTGCCATCGTCAAGGCCAGGAGGTGAGCGGCCCGAGGTCCAGTAAGAGCCCCTGAGGCGTGATGCTCAGGAGGTCCCCCTTAGTGCACAAGCAGCTATATATGGTAAGGCAGGAAAGGGATGCGACGTGGCCGCAACAGGGATGCGGCGAGCGTAACGCCTAGGTTCCAACAACTTAGTTGTTCCGAGCTCATGACTTATCTTGGCAGTTCGGGGTCGATTCACCGCGCTGCGCCAGACCTGTGTGCAATCATCCGCAGCGTAGCTAGGTTAGGCCCGTACGGGTCCTCCCCCTTCCAAGGCTTTCCTTCGTGATCTACGTCCTCAGGTCCCAGCCCTCGAGTGAGCTCAGCCAGCGCTGGTATGCCAGGTCGCGATGCCATGGTCAAGGCCAGGGGGTGAGGGCTGGAGAGCCAGTAAGAGCTCCTGAGTCGTGATGCTCAGGAGCCCCCCTTTTAATGTGAAAGAGGATTACTCGGAAGAGGTGGGAGCTCGTGGTCCCGCCTGGTGCTATCCTCGTGATATTCCTGCAGGCCACATCGCAACAGACACAAGCGCCGCAACAACGGCGACAACGCCAAAGATACGACAGTTAAAGCCGGATTAAGTGGCTCTAAAGCCGGTCAATGGAAAAAGGCATTCAAAAGAAGCATTCCGGGCCCGTCCAGCTTGGACCGCATACTCAATCGTTCGTGTCAAATTCACTGCACCCCCGATAAACCAGCCGACCACACCAACAGAGAATGATGGGTGTTCAAACATGCCGGCAAGTTGAATGCCGAAAACAAGGAAAAGCGGATGCATAGCAACGATGAGGAGGAGTCCCGGTCGCAGAACACAGGAGGACAGAAGAAATTTCCTCCCCAAGTGAAAACGGTAAACATGATATATTCAACCCATATTCCCAAGCGGGAACGGAAGCATGCACTAAGGGACGTCTATGCGATGGAGCTAGTCGCCCCAAAGTTCAACCCATGGTCTTCTTGTTCGATCACCTACGATCGTAGGGACCACCCCACCAGTATTCGTCATGGCGGTTCTGCTGCATTGGTCCTGGACCCCATCATTGACAGATTTCACCTCACTCGATTCCTTATGGACGGTGGCAGTAGCCTGAACCTGCTCTATCAGGATACAGTGCGCAAAATGGGTATAGACCCCTCGAGGATCAAACCCACCCAAACCACCTTTAAAGGTGTCATTCCGGGTGTAGAGGGCTGTTGCACGGGCTCAATCACACCGGAAGTGGTCTTCGGATCTCCGGACAACTTCCAAAGCGAGGAGTTAATCTTTGATATCGTCCCCTTCCGCAGTGGCAATCACGCACTGCTCGGACGAACCGCATTTGCCACATTCAATGCGGTACCGCATTATGCATACCTCAAGCTCAAAATGCCAGGACCTCGCGGGGTTATAACAGTTAATGGAAACACAGAATGCTCGCTTCACACGGAGGAGCACACTGCAGCCCTCGCAGCAGAAGCGCAAAGCAACCTTATGAGGCAAACCGCCAATTCGGCGAAAAAGACCCCGGACACCTTCAAGCGAATCCAGAGTACCCTGCAAGAGGATCGCCAGGCACGATTAGAGATCGCCTAGCAATCCGGCCTCCGTCCTAGTACCAGTCAAGCGGCAACATTTGCGCCGCGCGTACATAATTACACACTCAAGATACCATAGGCATAGACGGAGGCATGGCCATGGCACGGCCCACAATGGGGCTCAACCGCTTCAGGACCCGTATACCTTTAACATTTTCTTCCTTTCAGGCCCCTATTCTCTGAAGGCCCCCTCCGCGTCTGATTATCGGACCCATCACGGGAAGGAAACACCAAGTAAGCAAGAAGCTTTGACGTCCAAGGAAATCCTCAGGTGGTCTCTGATAACGATCGATATACCTGTTTGCATACCCGCACACAGCTTGACCTTGGATAGGACATGTCAAATAGTCCTATTTTTTACTTATTGCACTACATGTATGCATACACTTTCACGTATCAATTAAATAACAATGTACAACATTAGCTCATTATTGCATTCCTTTATCTTTTTTGACTGTCTGCTTATTTACGACAAATTGCACCCGTACTGTCAGGACCCCGACTCGATGTCACATCGATCTAGCCGGTAACACCTCATATCACCCTGCGGCCTCATGCACGGTATCCCCACGGGTGTCGCCTTACCTTTGCCCGGGACCGTTTGCGCCTTTTGGCTCACGTATATGATAGTGTCGCTAGCATCCATATGATAAGGAGCCCGGGCTGACATGACTAGTCGTAAACCCAAAGTGGCACAGACTTACAGGGACAGGCATCCATGACCCAGCTTCGAACGTGTCGGTCATCAGCAAGTGGGTCCGGGCTGTAGCACTGGGCTAGCAGGACTCCGGTAAACCGGGCTGTAGCGGGCTAACAGGACTCCGGTACTCAATGCGTGACATTTCCCCGAAGGGACAGACACAGGAATGAAGAAGGACACATGCCGGCCAGCCTAAGTGTTCCAGAGCAGTAGCAAGCTACCATGGCTCAGCGGTAACACTAGGAGACATTTCCCGGTAAGAGAGGCTACTAAAGATAAACAACTAGATAGTCAGATCCCACACATACCAAGCATTTCAATCATACACACAATATGCTCGATATGTGCAAATACAACGAAGCATCACAACATGACTCTATGACACAGGTACTTTATTTAAGGCTCAGAGAGCCATACATAACATATACAAAGGTACGGGTCTCACGACCCAGCATTCAAGTCATACAGTCATACAAACCAACAGCGGAAGTAACTTGTCTGAGTACAGACAACTAATAAAATAAAAGAGGCTTGGAAAGCCTAGCTATACTACGTGGTCCTTCACAAACTCAGGATCACCACCTGGGCCTTAGCCTACTCATTGATGTCAACGTCTACGTAGAACCCATCAGAAGGGGTTGCAGCGTCTTCTGTAAAAAATGTAAATTATAGCAACATGAGTACAAAGGTACTCAGCAAGACTTACATCAGATCCTACATACATGCATATTATCAAGAAGGGTTGGTGGAGTTATTGCAGCAAGCCAGCTTTGACTCTTGGCTAGGCTAACCTAGGAGACTCCAACTTGAAATGGTTTGCGCACACGAGTCCATTACTCACCAATTCAATACACTACCGAGGATCCACCTCCGTCTTCCTACGGAGGAGCCATCCTCGGCACTCACACTTATCTTGAGGTTTTTAGTAGTTTCCGTTTACTTGTCTATGAACTGTATAGGCAACCAAGTAGTCCTTTACCGCGGACGTGGCTATTCGAATAGATCATGTTAACCCTGCAGGGGTGTACTCCTTCATACACACTCTCACCTCTTACCGTCGTTTACACGACATGTACTCGGCAACCTTCAAGCGGAAGCCCAACGTGGGTGTCGGCCACGACCTACCTAATCACCTAAGTCTCTAGTCCAGGTTTATCGCCTATTCGGGTTCCATCCATGAGGAGATCCGGCCGAGGTATCGCTCACAGCCCCAAACGATGTGAACAGGGTTCCCGAGAAACCTAACGGGTATTCGGTACACCGTGCCACGTACCTACCGCATCACAGCCCACCCCTACGGTCAGCGCTGTCCACGGCCTCCAGTATACTACAAACACCAGAAACTACTTGCAACTCCTGGACAGAGAACTAGGGTGACTAAGAAGTCGAGAGGGTCCATTGGTTTCGGGCCCAATGCATGGTAGTAGCTGGTTCTTAAATCACACATACAGATCTCAGTGCTTAAGGTCGGCTTCAATGAAACAACCCACCATGTACTCCTACATGGCCTCTCATCGATACCTTTACCAAATCGTGTTCACCACACCACTCCCATTACTGACATAATCATTTCACTCTAGCCCATCACCCAGATGAACCAGACCTGACACGACTCTAAGCATAGCAGGCATAACAAGGTAGGAACAACACATACATATGGCTCAATCAACTCCTACACATGCTAGTGGGTTTCATCTAGTTACTGTGGCAATGACAGGTCATGCAGAGGAAGTGGGTTCAACTACCGTAGCACACAGCAGTTTGAAACGCGTTGTCTTAATGCAGTAAAAGAGAGCAGGAGCGAGAACATGGGATTGTATCGATATGATCAAATGGTTGGTTGCTTGCCTGATGGTTCGATGCACTGATACGGTTCTTCGTTAGGGTAATCACGATACTCCTCGGAGGCAGAACCTGTCGCAAAGGACACCGATACACAACCATCACCAAACAATGTGCAACAATATGATGCATGCATGAAACATGGCAATATGAGTGTGTTGGGCTAATGCAACTAAAACCAGAAGGGTTTGAACCAATTTGAATCAAAGATTCAAATTTCAAACTCAAACATGGCCCTTTAAAGTGTTTTTCCTTGTTCTGCATTAAACATCAAGTTAACTTGTTTAGTCATGCATGAAAATAGTACAGATGGATAGATTGGATTTTTCTGATCATTTTTCATATATAATTTGTCTGATTTGGAGTTACAGAATAAAAGTTATGAATTTTTGAAGTTTAAACTATATTCTGGAATTTCCTATATTAGATTAATTCCAGAAAATCAATTATTGCGTCAGCCTGACGTCAGTGTGACGTCAGCAGGTCAACGGAACACGTCCGGGTCAAACCTGACAGTGGGTCCCGCGTGTCAGTGTGATTAATTAATTAAAGTTTAATTAAAACTAAACCTGTTTAATTAACAGGGCTGGGCCCCACCTGTCATTGACTCAGGGGAGTCAACCAGGGCCCACCCGTGGTCAAACCCGGGTCGGCTGCACCGGCGTTTAGCCGCCGGCGAGCCCGACGCGGCGGCGGAAGTGATTTTTGCCGTTCCGGCAACCAAACGAGCCGCGGAGGGCACCGGAGAGGAGCTGAGGTCGAGCCGTAGCTCTTGGTGGAGTCCGTTGGGGTCGGGGTGGCCGGAGTTGGCGCCGGCGACGACTTTGGCGGCCACCGGGGTTCGGCCGAAGACGAACTTGACGCTAGGGTGTGCGGGGAGGTGCGGGATGTGCACGGTTGGGCCTAACGCAGCGTGGTGAGTGCGTTGGACACCGCGGGTTGGCCGGAGGATGGCCGGGAGCACGTCGGCGACGAGATCCGCGGCGGTGCGTGCGTGTGATCTTCGTGCGGTGGCTACACGGCTCGGTAATGAGAGAGAGAGGGTCGGAGAGATAGCTGGGCTCACAGCGCTCCCGTAGAGGCCACCGGCGGGGTCGGGGACGAGCTGAGGCGGCGACGGTGTTGAAGGGGATCTCCGGCGACGGCGAGCTCGGGCGAGGTCGGTGCGGTGGTCTCGGGCCGCACGAGCACACGGGGCTCGGCTAGCTCGACGAAGTGGGCGGCGGCGGAGCTCCTGGACACGGCGGCACGGCGTGGGGTTGATGGAGGGCGTGGCTACGGTGAGGGGGTGGCGGCGATGGCGTCGGCCATGGCGTGGGAGAGCGAAGGGGAGGAGCTGGAGGGGAGAGGGGGTGTCTGGGGGGTTCAGGGGAGAGAGGGAGGCCGATTCACGGCGTTAGCCGGGCGAGGGAGGCGGCGAGGCGGCGAGCAGGTGTGTGGCACCCATGCGGTGCTCGCCGTCGAGCACCTGCCTGCCTGCCTGGCCAGCAAGCAGCTCGCTGGCGCGGTGCTGGGCTGGGCCGGCAGGTGGGCCGGGAGCAGGCGCCAGGTAGGTTTTTCCCCTTTTCTTTCTGTTTTCTGTTTTTTTAATACTTCTGCAACTTTGTTGAATTATATAAAATACTTAGGCTACTCCTAAAATCACCAAACTACTCCTGGTCCATAGTTGGATTATTTCCAACATGAAACATTTTAGTTTGGAGATATTTGAGCATTTAAATATTTTATATAATTTTAAATGCCCAAATTCAAATATTCATGATTTAATTCAAAAACCCTAAGCTGGCCTAGGAAAATGTGCACCACTTTTGGCAGAGGTTCTGAACCAAGACAAAAATGATGGGCATTTTAGAAGGGCATTTCAGGTTCATTGAAAAAGTTTTTAGTAAACCCTAATTGGATTCAGAGGGGACTGGGGGTTCTGTCATCCCCATTTCAGGTTTCTGATGAAAGAGTAAACATGATGCAACACTCTAATGCATGGCTAACTAGGATGTGACACGTACATTCTGATACGACAAGTGCGCAAGGCGCTTCAGTGTACCCCATAACACGGCATGAAAAGTCCGAACACTTTCGATAGTGCGGCACCCCGAACTTATAGCATTATATGCATCAGCTCCGAATCATGTCTTGGGTCAATAGTTGGGTTTTCCCGGCTCCCATGTTTTGGTACCTTATGTTCCGCTATATCGGGTAAGGTAGCACTGGGAGAACTACTGCAATTGTGTCCCGGTTCTTCCGGACGAGCACCTCAGTAGAGATAGCTGAAAACTGACTGTCATGATGCCGCGAGAGCTGGTCGCTATTCGAGAGGTCTCAAATCCTTAAAGATTTTTTCCGCTTCGGGCGAGGAGTCGGCCTTGTCCGATTTAGGCATACACAGCGCCCCATGTTCGGCCTTCCAAATACTAGGGGCTTCACGAAAATTTAAAATTGTAGACTTGTATGGCTAATGAGAGTGATAAAGCTTTATAGTCTGATTGCCTGGTTCGTTGTGCTGAACACCTCCCTCGAAGGACCCAAAACTGGGATAAAGAGTGGTCAGATTTATCCCGAACACCTCAGTACTAGTTACATGGGGGCAGAAGCCGACGACTGGCCAACTCTCAAATTTTATAAATGGCCGCACAAAAGGTAATACTTTAAATTAACAAGCGTTGCATAGCGCACATGAACTCGTTTCACATTACAGGATCACTTGAGTACATTCATTCAAATATTACATCCTTAGCACATTCCTCTGACATAAGGCGAGCACCCTTCAGGACACTGTCATAATACTTTTTGGGGTGGCGATGCTCCTTGCCCTCCGGCGGCCCCTCCTTCACCAGCTTTTCGGCGTCCAGCTTCGCCTAGTGCACCTTCGCCCGGGCAAAAGCCCTGCGCGCACCCTCAATGCAGACGGACAACTTTATGACATCAAACCATGGGCGAGCGTTCACAAGCCGCCTTACCAGGCCGAAATAGCTGCCAGGCAGGGGCTCGCTAGGCCACATCCGGACTACGAGGCCCTTCATGGCCAGTTCAACCGCGTTGTGAAGCTAGACCAGTTGCTTCAACTAGTCGCTCAAGGGCATCGGATGTTCGGTCCCAGTAGACTGAGACCAGAACAACTTCTCTGTCGAGCTCCCTTCCTTGGCCCGGTAGAACTCCACGGCATCCAACACACTGCGGGGTAGATCTGCGAACACTTCTGGAGAGCTCCGAATTCGGGTAAGTAAAAGGAAAGTTTCCTTCACATGCTTGCTTTGCATAATGAATGCCTTACTCGCCGCTATCTTCTTCACCGCCTCAATTTCCTGGAGGGCCTTTTGTGCTTCGGCCTTGGCATTTTGTACGTTCTCGAGGGCCTTTGCAAGCTCGGACCCTTGCTTCTTAGAGTCATGGTGCAAGGACTCATACTTCTTGACAAACTCCTGGAGCTCTTGCTGAACCTCGCCGAATCGGGCTTCTTGGTTCTTGCGCTCGGCGTGCTCCTTGGCCGCTTTGCCTTCAGCCTCGGATAGCGCCTTCTTCAGGGCTGCCACTTCGGTCGTGGCCCCTAGAAAAATTCATGACGATGTTGTGATCTAACAACCGCTTTCCTTTTTCTTTATCAATAAACAGACGAGGTATTACTTACCTTCGTTCTCTTCGAGCTACCTCTTGGTATGGCCAAGCTCTTCCTCGGACCGCTCAAGGTCCCGCTTCAATGCGAAGATCTCCGCCGTGCGAGAGGCAGGAACCAGCAGCGAAGCCTGCTTATTCACATAGATATATTCTGATTAGACTCCTATGATTATTATTTGATCCTCTATTCGGCCTTTCTTTCTGAACACCAAACAGAGCATCAGGGGCTACTATCTATGCTATAACATTTTCTTGTAATTTGATTACTTACCTTAAAGCCTGTTAGGAGGCTGGCACAGGCTTCAGTCATTCCGCTTTTGGCGGACCGAACTTTCTTGACCACCGCACTCATGATAGTGCGGTACTCTTCCTCAATGGAAGCGCCATGAAGCGCTTGCAGCAAATTGTCCAATGCCTCTGGATGGATGGAGGCCATCAGCACAGACGGCTTGCCCCCCTTAGCGAGCGGTCGCCTGACAGAATCCAGAACCACTGGAGGTTCCGGCGCAGTATTCGGCGGGGGGCTAGACTTGCTGTCCATGGCATTAGAGCCCATGGGAGTCTTGCCCCTCGTGCGCCCAACATCCGGAATGTTGCCTTGTGGCGCCTCTGGAACTGTCTCCCCTTGGTTCAGTACCCTTTGAGACAGCACCTCGACATCGTCCGTCGGGCGGGGGGAAGAGGCGGTCGGGAGTGAATCGTTGTTCATGTCCGACAGGCCCAAAGACTCATCCGAAGAGGATACATCGATACAAGCTTTGGATGTGCTAAATGATCATGTTCGGCATGATAAGAAGCAATAAATTAAAACATACCAAGAACCATTATGGTATCCGGATACTTATGACTTCGCCAGGGTCTTGTCCCTGGGTAACCACTCCTCGTCGCTAAAAGCGGCAGCCGTGGAGCAGTCCGGAAGGAGAGTCCTTCCCTTCTTGGACCCTTTGGTCTCCCCTGACGGGGCGGCCTTCCTTTTCTTGTGTCCCCCGGCTGGGGGGCGAGAACTTTCCTCTTCCTCCTCCTCGTTTTCGTTGGAGGAGGGCGCCTCGGTATTATCGGACGATGAGTCCGATACGACCTTGCGCCGGAGACCTTTTCGGGTCCCCGTGGCCTTCTTCTCTGGTGCCTCATAGGGCGCCAGAACCAGCATCTCCGTTAAGAGAGCCCTTGCTGGATCTTCAGGCAGTGGGGCCGGACAATCGATCTGCTCCGCTGTCACGACCCAGTCCTGTTAATAGCATGGAGACTTAGATACCCCACATGATTATACTGGGGAAAGAAACATCTTATGAGATATAAGGAGCTTACCGGTTTGGCAGGGCGCTTTGCGCTGAGTCCGCGATCCTCGGTAAGGGCAGGAGGTACCTCGGCGGACTTGAACATCACCTTCCAAACATCCTTGTGCGTCATGTCGAAGAGCTCTCGCATCATTTCGTGCTTAGCTGGGTTGAACTGCCACATGTTGAATGCCCGTCTTTGACACGGGAGGATCCGGCAGTAGAGCATGACCTGGACCACGTTGACAAGCTTGATTTTCTTGCTTATCATGTTTTAATACAGTTTTGGAGTCCAGTCAGCTCCACCGATGAACCCCAGGATAGGCCCTTCTCTTTCTAGGAGGTGAGCCGCATGGGGATGCCGGATCGAAATTCGGGGCCGCCACCCAGTTGGTGTCGCGCAGCTTGGTGATGTAGAACCACCCCGACTGCCACCCCTTCGCGGTCTCCACATAGGAGCCTTCGAGCCAGGTGACGTTGGGCATCTTGCCCACCATGGCGCCTCCGCACTCCGCTTGCTGGCCGACCACCACCTTCGGTTTAACGTTGAAGGTCTTAAGCCACAGGCCGAAGTGGAGCTTGATGCGGAGGAAGGCCTCGCACACGACGATAAACGCCGAGATGTTGAGGATGAAATTGGGGGCCAGATCGTGGAAGTCTAGCCCATAGTAAAACATGAGCCCACAGACAAATGGGTGGAGGGGAAATCCCATCCCGCAGACGAAATGGGTAAGGAATACAACCCTTTCGTGGGGTTCGGGGGTAGGGACTATCTGCCCTGCGTCTGGGAGCCGGTGTGCGATATTTGCGGCCAGGTATCCGGCTTCCCAGAGCTTCATAATGTTCTCCTCCGTAACAGAGGAGACCATCCACTTGCTTCCCGCTCCGGACATGTTTGGAGTGGTTTTGCGGAGAAAATGCGAACTTGGGCGTTGGAGCTCGAGTGCGCAAGAATGGATGGGTAGGAGAGAAGAAGGCGTGGGTAAAAAGGAGGAGTCCTTGTCCCTTTATAAGGGCGGAAGAACCTATGCGCCTCCCCACTTGCCTGGTAAACTCGCTTATTCCCCAAGCACCATGATTGATGGCGCGGTTGGGTTACCCACACCCGTATTGATGAGAATCCCGTGATAAGGGGACACGATCTCTGCTTCGACAAGACATGCAACAGAAAACCGCCTCGCAATATGTGCAGTAGCTGGTTGAGAAAAAATGATTCGAATAATAATAGGGCCATGGCGTGATGTCACATTATGAAAAGTTGTCAGTAGATTAGATTTGTGGAAATGTTATACTCTCTATGATGGTATGTGGAATTTGTTTTGCAGAGCCGGACACGATACTGGTGTTAAAAATCTTCTATGGAATATTCGGAGGAATAACCCGCCTTGCAATGCCGAAGACAATTTGCGCGCCGGACTCATCGTCATTGAAGCCTGGTTCAGGGGCTACTGAGGGAGTCCTGGATTAAGGGGTCCTCGGACAGCCGGACTATATCCTTTGGCCGGACTGTTGGACTATGAAGATACAAGATTGAAGACTTCTTCCCGTGTCCGGGTGGGACTCTCCTTTGCATGGAAGGCAAGCTTGGCAATTCGGATATGTAGATCTCCTCCCTTGTAACCAACTTTGTATAACCCTAGCCCCCTCTGGTGTCTATATAAACCGGAGGGTTTAGTCCATAGGACAACAACAATCATAATCATAGGCTAGCTTCTAGGGTCTAGCCTCTATGATCTCGTGGTAGATCAACTCTTGTAATACTCATACCATCAAGATCAATCAAGCAGGAAGTAGGTTATTACCTCCATCGAGAGGGCTCGAACCTGGGTAAACATTGTGTCCCCTGCCTCCTGTTACCATTCACCTTAGACGCACAGTTCGGGACCCCCTACCCGAGATCCGCCGGTTTTGACACCGATAGTGCGAACTCCTTGCCCTGTATTCTCCTGAGGGAAATGTGTCGTGAAGCACGCCTCCAAGTGGTGCCCAAGCGCCTCCCTTGTGATGTTGGCAAGGTCTGAGGCCCTCCAGAAGAGAGCCCCCGAGCCCTGCCCGAGGAGGGCGCTGGCCGCGCCTTCCTATGCGATGGAGGGAGGCACCCCTAGAGCGGGCGCTGATCCTGACGAGGTTCCAGCCGCGACGCCACCCTCCTGAGACCCTGCACGGCACACCTGCTGCATCTTGGGGAGGTCCTCAGGGGGGCCCTCGCTCTTGTTGTCGGGGTCGTCGATTGCTGCAGCTTGAAAAGCACGCTCGAGGCAGCATACCACATCTCTTTCTTCCCACGGGACCGTGATGATTCCGCCGCTTCCTGGCATCTTCAGGACATTGTAACCATGGTGTGTCACCGCCATGAACATGGCCAGGGCTAGATACCCGAGGATGGCTTTGTATGGCAGACGGATGTGCACAACGTTGAAGTCGATGAGCTCGGTGCGGCAGTTCTTGTGTTCCCTGAAGGTGATAGGGAGGCGGACCTGCCCTATCGGTGTGGTGGAACCGTCGGTCAATCCTGAGAAAGGATTGGTAGGCTGAAGCTGCTCATATGGCACTTGGAGGTTGTCAAACGTGTCGATGGACAGGACATTGAGCCATGCGCCGCCATCGATGAGGGTCTTGGTAATTTGCACGTTGCTGATGACTGGTGAACAAAGCATCGGGAGGGCGCCAGCGCTGGCTGCGCACTTGAGCTGATCTGCTGAGTTGAAGGTGATGGCGCACTGGGACCACCTGAGCGGGCGAGTGGCCTCGAGCTTGGGGAGGACTGCATTCACCTCACGAGCGAACTGTTTGAAGATACGCTGCGAGGCTCAGGCCTGAGCGCGGCCCAAGATGTAGGCGATTGCACGCGGCTCCTGGAAGCCCCCAACCCCCTCGTCTTGATGGTGGTCATCATTCCTTCTTGGTTCTGGCGGCAGCGGGGGAAGACCGGCGTTACCCTGAGGATGATCCTCACGAGGATGGTCCCTCCAGGCGCCCTCGCGGGGAGGATCCTGCCAGCGGTCCTCATGAGGCTTGTCACGCCACTCCTGACGTAGGCCACGGTCGTCCCAGTGTCCGCCTCCACGTCCTCCTCCACGGCCATAGCCCCGGTCGCTACGCTCGATGCGTCGACCGAAGTGTCCTTCGCGAATGGCTCTGAGTTCTTGACAGTCACTAGTGTTTTGAGTGTTCAGGTTGTGGAATGCGCAGAATGGTCGGCTGTTCTTGGACGACTCGGGCTAGTCTCTGCCTTTCTTGGTGTCCGGCTCCGCTGCGAGCACGGCTGCTTCCTTTCGCTTCACGACCTTGGCCTTGGCCTTCGTCTCCTCTGTGCCCGCAGCTGGCAGCTCGAGGAGGAAGATGCGCCCCTCCTCAGCTCTTGCGCACTTGATCGCCAGGTGAACAGCTCATGAGATGTGCACAACTCCTCGTGGATAGCGAGCTCCTCTTTCATCTTGATGTTGCGGAAGCCGTCCAAGAACACGGAGATGATGGCCTCGTCTGTGACCTTGGGGATCTTGAGGCGAGTGTTGTTGAAGCGCTGGATGTACTTGTGGAGGGTCTCTCCTAGTTGTTGCTTGATGCAGCGCAGGTCACCCGCGGCCGGCGGGCGGTCACGAGTGCCCTGGAAGTTGGCGACAATGCGGTCGCGCATCTCGTCCAAGGAGGAGATCGAGCCTTGCGGAAGGTTCAGGAGCCAGGAGTGGGCACCAACCTTGAGAGCCATAGGAAACCAGTTCGCCATGAATTTCTCGTCGCCGTTGGCCGCTTCGATGCTCAGCTCGTAGAGCTGCAGGAACTCCGTGGGCTCGAGGGTGCTGTCGTAGCGAGGAGGCAGATCCGGCTTGAGCTTGCCCGGCCAGGCGACGCTACGCATCTCGAGGGTGAAGGACGGCAACCGGACGTGGTCGCCGGGGCCCGTCTCGGAGGTGGAGCTTGGACTTGATGAGGCCTGCGTGCCGCCACCGAGGGTAGCGCGCGGTCTTGGCGAGGCGGCGCGGGGAGTGCAGGTGTAGCTTCTCGCGGCCGAGGGATTTCTTGGCAACTTCTCTCTTCACGCGCGGGCACCGGGCATGGTGGATCGCACCGTGGGGCCGCATGCCTTGGCACCAAGGCACCGTTTTGGGGCAGAGGTGGTGGAGTCGCTCCACGAGCCATGTCGCCCGTGGCTAGAGGAGGGTGAGGCCGAGAGAGGGACAGCACCGGGGAGCCCCCTGCTTTGCGGACGAGCTCGGCGACGCGGTCGAGCCAGTCCTCGTAGAGGTCGTCGATCGGGCGGTAGTGCAGGAGCTCATTCACCATGAGGAGCGCGGCCTACGCGTCGATGGGAGCACGACGTGCATGGGACGAGGAACCGGCCAGGGTCAGCGATGGAGTGGCAGTGCGGCCATCCTGCCGCACCGATGGGTTCAGCGAGGACGATTGCTATTTGTTCCCCGCTGGGCCGGTGGCGGCACTGGCGGCAGGCGATGGGGAATGACGAGGTGGCCCGCCGATGGGAGCCGTCTGAACAACGTGGGCGGTGAGGGGAGCCCGGCGTTCAACTAGAGCACGGCGAGCATCCTCCATGGAGACGACGGAGCGACGGAGCGTCGATCGCCGAAAGGGAAGCTACGGTGAACCCCTACTTGGCGCGCCAAATGTCGGATCACTTGTTCCGGCAAAACCCTTAAGGTTCGAACTCTGGGGTGCACGCGAAGTTCTTTCCCACCTACTCTCTAAGATCTTGCGGACGAACTCGACGAACTAGCAACGTAAAGGCACAAGATTTATACTGGTTCGGGCCACCGTTGCAGTGTAATACCCTACTCCAGTGTGGTGGTGGTGTATTGCCTCTTATGCTGGTGATGAACAGTACAAGGGGAAGAACAGCCTCCTGAGGTTGAGGTGTTCTTGTGCTTGGTGAACTTGTGTCGTTCCTGGATCCGGCCTCTAGCTACGGTGGTGGCTAGCTCTATTTATAGAAACCCTGGTCCTCTCCCCATATATTGAGCGGGAACGGAGCCAAAAACGGCGGCCAATTTGAAAGGGGACAGCTGGTACAAGCTATCCTGACAAAAGCGGTCTTCTCCTGCGAAAGGGCTCTGGTGATGACGCCGTCTTGGGCTCCATGGTGACCTCCACCCTGCTGGCCTGCTGGTCTTGGTCTTGTTGCACTGATATGGAAACCTTTGTCTGATGCCTCGGTACTCCGCGCCTGCGCTGGCCTCCTCAGCACCAAAGAGGAAACAAGTACGTTGCGCGTGCTTGGGCCTGCCTGGTGCCCGCCCGGTGTGGATCGTCATGACTCACGTCACGAGAGCCTCGCAAGGTTCGCCCCGCCTTGATATCTCCGCTCATCATGAGGCAGCCTGGTGTGGCCGCTCCTGAGGAGGTCTTGTGTCGCCCGACTCGCGAGGCTTGGCCCCTCGCAGGGGTCTTGAATGCATCATTGATGATGATGGGCTGTACATGCCTGCTAGCATAGCCACGCCGTGGGCCGCAGGCAGGCAAGTCTGGGGACCCCCGTTCCCAGAACGCCGACAGTCAAATTTAGGCCCATATCAAATCAGGCCCGTTCATAGCCTATCGTGTTTTGTGCCAAATTACGGCCCATATCGGATCGGGCCCGTTAACAGGCCACTGTTCTTTTGGGCCCATTCTATGACATGTTTGTATTTCAGCCTGTTAAATGCACGTTTACCAGTTCGACCCGATAATAGTTTAGGCCTGTTAGTGGCTCGTGGTGCATCTGGGACATTGTCGGCCCGGTTTAACTTTAGGCCATTTAACGGCCCATGCAGAAACTGGGTTATTTCTTGTCCGAAGTAACTTTAGGCCTCTTAACGGCCCGTAGTCTTCGTGGATAAATTTCACCCCAACCGGACTATCGGCCTGTTAATGGCTTGGGTAACAGTTGGCCCTAATTACAGCCCGCGTTGAATCCAGCATGCTTACAGCCCATCTGATGATGGCATGTGACACTTTTGGGCCTATGGCCTGCGTGGATACCGACCTTCTTAAAGCCCATAATTTTATAGGGCCAAACAGGCCCGAGATATATTTTGGCCTGTTAACTGCTCGTCCTATTTGCGCCAAACATGGGCCTTAGACAGTTTCGGCCTGCATTGGCCCATGAATTTTTCGTCTCAACACTAGCCCAATCTAGGTTTTAGCCTATTAAAACCCCATGGTATTCTCTGACCCTGCTGGCCAGAACTTTACTCAGCCCATTAAAGGCGGGAAACTAATATAGGTTTAGACCTGCTAATGGCCCAAGATGATTATAGGCCCACATTTTGGCCCATATGAGTAACGGGCCGGCCTGAAGACCGACAACACTGAGATCCACTGAACCTTCCGGCCTAAATTATAGCATACCGAACAAGAATAAACCTAGACAATACAATAAAGAAATTGCAGCATATTACATCCACTGGGAATCAAAGTTCGCTACCGGTGATAATAACTCACAACGTGACTGCTAATTACGTACACTGGGCATCAAAGGTCGCCACAAGTGCATATAAAGCGCTGAAAAAAGAATATACAAAACTGAGAGCACTTCGGAAGGCACTAGGCCTGGCCAGGACGGGCTCCGCAAGCAGCCGAACAAGCTGATGAGACCTCAGTTGTGTCAACCTTAGATGCTCCATCCCTAGCTTTATAGCACCATAGTGCGCAAGGCAGTCCTCTGAGATCTTCATTGCGTCTTTGACTTCAAGTTGGAGCTGAGCTGAAGCAAGCCTTTCCGCTTTAAGTTGAGACTGAAGAAGTCGAACTGACTGAGGCAGCGACTGCATAGAGGTTGTCTCACAGCTGCTGGTGAGTAGCTTTAACTCACTGTCTTCATCAAGACAGGACCTTGGGGTCATCTCACTCTCTTCAAGATGTTTTGGCTCACTATATTCCCTAAAGTTTTGCCTGGCATAAGAGATACGACTCTGAAATAGAAACAAGGAGACATGTTATAGGTTTCACAATTATATAAGCAAATAAACGGATTTGTTCTGCATAAGGAACATGTTGCACAACTACAATTTAAAAGTGGTAGTTTTTGCAAACATCCAATCAGATGTAAACAACAAATTAAACAGCAGTGGAGGAAATGATGCCTATCCAAATATATACTAGAACAAAGTTTGAAGGCTTGAGAAGGATGAACTTACATTACATGTTAACACGGGCTGAACAAAGCCTTTCTCCATGTTGATAGTTGGATAATTCAATAAATTCCCCAAATAAACTTCTTTATAAGTGTTGGCATTATTCTACATTTTGCAAAGAGTAAATATAGATCAAATAATATTGGAAGAAACAGAGGATAATGAAGCTCGGGTGCAGACTAATGATACATAATCAAATAGCAATTAATTAAGTACATCGTTACAAGGCAAAAGGTACTAACAAGAGGAATGCGGACATCAACGTGTACAGTGGCATTCACTGGTGCGCATCAGTCCTAAACAAACGGTTTTAACCCCTTTTCGTGGCGGCATTTGGAACCGTCACCAAGTGAGGGTGGGCGATAGGGGGGTCCTTCCCACACGACCCAGAAACCGCCGGAGATAGGGAGCCTTCATGCATACGGTTGTCCCTATATAATCATTTCCGATATCTCGAATATCCCAAACGCTTCATCCTTGCTACTCGTTTGTGCTCACATTGCCATCGCAGTCGGAGTTTTGTGGTTCTGCCTAAAACCAGGCAGATTCTAGTCACAGGAGTTTTCCAGGAAAATTCTAGGCACATGAGTTTTACGATGCCTGGCGCATCACAAACAGTTCATGATTATAAACCGTGTACGATAGGTAGATAATCACACACATTTAGTTTTCACGCATCGTATGTGATAGTGTCTGACATCACCCACGCTTTGCAAACGGCAATTGTGTGCATGCTTGCACACATTTCCTCTCTGTGAACCATCTCGGATTATGGTGTATATCGCAAACGTTTGTGTTTTACCAACCGTGTGTGCCGTAATGGCCTGCACAACGTAATTTCGCCCTAATTGAATTTCTGCTATTTAGAATTGTACCTAATTTAAACTTGAAAGCAGGCTATAGCTTTATTCATATCCATCAGTTTCAAACAACCAATGCATTATTCGATTCACATGTACATATGTTTAAGAATTACAGAGGAACCAAATAAAGAATGATGTAACAGGGTTCTATACTTGTACTATTACAGATGGTAAAGAAAGAGGCGACAGACATTCCAGTTGCTGAACAAGGTTAAGCGGAATGGCCCTATTCCTAGATGTAGAAGGCATGCAGGACTCTAGTACAACCCCTTGTGATGGTCGGCCGCCAATCATGTAGTTTGATAGGTAATCTTGAGTAAACTGCTTCAGGATCCACTACAAAAGAAAAAAGATTCTGATATTTTCATCTAACACAACTCATTACGGGCAGTAAAAAGAAGGATACAGGGTTCTTACTTACCATCCTGCAGTTCACTGTTGTCATGCATAAAGTGTAAACAAATAGTTCGATTGACATCTGAAAGTGCAACTATCCCTGGGTGGTTTTGGTAATTCCTAACAACATATAGCTCATTGAGCTAATGCTATTCCAAGATGAATATTTCAGGAAAGCTCAATGATTGGCATGGCATAGATTAGAAAGTGGACCCTTCAAAATGCTAAGGATAAAAGATTGGCTCAAGCTCAAAGCACAAGACTCTACATTTTCTCTTTTAGTGATCCAAGATCACATTGAGTCTATAGGAAAAGCCACTATTAAGAAGGGATGAAGTGTTCTTAATGAGGTTCTTGCTCAAAGTGCTTAGTGATATGCTCCAAAACCCTCCACTACTTTCTCATATCCACAGATGTCACGCACCAAATATCCAACTCGGCCCCACCGATTCTTTCTATCCGGCACCACCGAGTTTAGTTGACATAGCCACTGCCAGAAACCCTAGTCTTTTCGGTCTCACCGATAGGGATCTCGGTCTCACCGAGATGGGACTGTAATCTCTCTGTTTCCCTTCGTAATGTTTCAGTCAAACTGAGATGAGCGATCAGTCCCACTGAGATTCCAATGAAAACACCCTGTTTCCTTTTTGTAACGTTTCAGTCCAACCGAGATGAGCGAATCGGTCCCACCGAGTTTGCCTGACCAACTCTCTGTTTATCTATTACCAAAATCGGTCCCACCGAGTTTGTGTTATCGGTCTCACCGAGATTACGTTATGCCCTAACCCTAATGAAATTGGTCCCACCGAGTTGACATGTCGGTCCCACCAAAACTCCTAACGGTCACATTATGAACCAAATCGGTCTGACTGAGTTCTCTGAACCGGTCCCACCGAGTTTGGTGATTTGTGTGTAACGGTTAGATTTTGTGTGGAGGCTATAAATACCCCTCCACCCACTCTTCATTCGTAGAGAGAGCCATCAGAACATGCCTACACTTCCAATACATACTTTCTGAGAGAGAACCACCTACACTTGTGTTGAGGTCAAGATATTCCATTCCAACCACATAAATCTTGATCTCTAGCCTTCCCCAAGTTGCTTTCCACTCAAATCTTCTTTCTACCAAATCCAATCCTATGAGAGAGAGTTGAGTGTTCGGGAGACTATCATTTGAAGCACAAGAGCAAGGAGTTCATCATCAACACACCATTTGTTACTTCTTGGAGAGTGGTGTCTCCTAGATTGGCTAGGTGTCACTTGGAAGCCTCCGAAAAGTTTGTGGAGTTGAACCAAGGAGTTTGTAAGGGCAAGGAGATCGCCTACTTCATGAAGATCTACCCTAGTGAGGCAAGTCCTTCGTGGGCGACGGCCATGGTGGGATAGACAAGGTTTCTTGTTTGTGGACCCTTCATGCGTGGAGCCCTCCGTGGACTCGCGCAACCGTTGCCCTTCGTGAGTTGAAGTCTCCATCAACGTGGATGTACAATAGCACCACCTATCGGAACCACAGATAAAAAATCTCTGTGTCAACATTGCGTTTGCTCCCTCAAACTCATCCCTTTACCTTCAAATGCAATTGTTTTACATTCCGCTAGTATACTCTTAGAATTGCATGTGTAGGTTGATTGCTTGACTTGTGCTATGTTGCTAAAATCTGCCAAGAACTAAAATTGGGAAACGGCTAGATTCTTATTTGGTCAAGTAGTCTAATCATCCCCCTCTAGACATACTTTCGATCCTACAACATCTTTCGATCCATTTTAGTAACAATGTTTATCAGTTTCCTCACTTGATGCTAGTTCATGAATATCTCATTGCCCCATATACAGAAAGGGTCAAAGTGTCACTACTAGGAAAAGGGCTAAAGATGAAATTGACACTAATGGCGCACTGTACATGTGGTGTGCCATTACTAAATACTAATGGCGCACCATGTGTTGGTGCGCCATTAGTGTGCAAATATTAATGGCGCACCACATCCACGATGCGCCATTAGTAAAAAAAATAATTTTTTTTCAAAACTACTAATGGCGCACCGTGGGAGTCGTGCGCCATTACTAGTTGAACTAGTAATGGCACACCATGCCACGGTGCGCCATTAGTAACTT
>NC_041384.1:193951572-194084003 GCF_002162155.2 Triticum dicoccoides | reverse complement strand
CCTCCCTCCTCTCTGGTGAGCTCCTCCTCCCTCCTCTCCTCCCATCCCCTCATGGTTTCTCCTTCCTCCTCTCCGATGCTCCGGTGAACTCCTCTCCGGCAACCTCCTCCTCCTCTCCGGCGATGTAGGCGAGCGCCTCTCCGGTGACCTCCTCCTCCTCCTCTCCGGCGAACTCCTCTCTGGCAAAAGAACACGGCAAAAGAGCATACAAGATCCAAAAACAGGAACAAAATTTGAAATAATATCGTGCCAAAAAATGAGCAAAAAACCAAGCAAAGAATGGGCCAAAAAAATCACGATCCAGATCCAAATTCAAAATTCAAAAATAGCAATGGCGCACGGTGGGGGTTACACGGTGCGCCACTACTATTTTCCCGCCTTCAAAATTCAAAATACTAATGGCGCACCAGTGGCCTATACTAATGGCGCACCAGTGGCCTATACTAATGGCGCACCGTGGCCTATACTAATGGGCACCAGTTGTGCGCCATTAGTATACCAGATACTAATGGCGCACCAGTGGTGCGCCATTAGTAAAAAATACTAGTGGCGTGATACTAATGGCGCACCAGTGATGCTCCATTAGTAGGCAAAACTGGTGCGCCATTAGTAGCCCTTTTCCTAGTAGTGTGTGGATCTTTGGCAATGATATATGTACCTAAAAGCACCAAGTTAATATTAGAAGCTAAACAACAATTGAAAAATGATGTAGTACAACACTCCATCCATCCCATTATATAAGATTTTATTACATGTATATCTAGACATCATCAGAACATTAAGGTAACACTCTTCCTTGTTGCTATGTAGCCTGGGATTGCATATTTAGTCATTCGGTACGATGCATGTTGCTAATCAACTATTGAAAAATGAAAAGGCATGTTAACTTCAATATCCTTAACAGCAATTAAATATCGTAATTCATAGTGGTATTGTTGAAACTGTTATTGATAAAATTGAACTGCACAGCAAATAGTTGCACATATAGAGCATCACATTGTGAAGAACTGAAATAAACAAGTCATAAGGACATCTCTAGGAGATCCTTAAAAAGTTAAAGGACTAAAACCCTTAGTGGACATATATATATATACTCCAGGAATTTTTGGCCTTTTCTAGTCGATCCCCTAAACTTAAGGTTGTAGACTTCAATTTGATCAAGTTCAAACCAGCTTCAACCAAAAGTAGCATGCATTCAAACATAAACATATATAGTTTTGCATAACCGAACATAAAACATAAATTTAAACTAAGCTAAACTACTTTCGGTCGACATAGAGATCGAGCCAATCCTTCCTTGTCATGTACTGTGTGCCGCGAGCCGGGTCCGGGCCAGTACCGTCGTCGGGGTCATTGGGGAAGGCACTCCTCCACTCCTCCACTCATCGACATCAATCTCCTCGTCCTCGGGGCCCACCTTGACGCCCTCCACGCCGCCGTCACCGCCGCCTTCTACCTCGTCATTAGAGGAGAGCATGATAACCTAGCCGCCCTCCGCGCCGCTGTCCTTGCCACCTTCGACCTCGTCATCGGAGGAGAGCGCGATAACCTCACCGCCCTCGGCGCCGGCAAAGATCACCCACTCCGCCTCCACGAGCTCCGGGTGCTGCCGGCAGAGCTCTTGCATGTAGGCATCATCGGCGGCCTCGGCCTCAAGACACTCCCACGCCTCGTGGTCCTCCCGCACCATAGCCGAGCTCACCACCCCTGGCTTCGGCAGAACAAGGTGGACCGAATGTGTGCCGAAGGGGAAATTGAGCCTAGCCGGCGCGCCATGGTAGCGGACCTGCCAGCGGTCATACTCCATGGCCGCGAGCTCGGCTGTGTGGAAGCTACCGAGCCACCGGCGGGTGTGGGTCTCTCGATCTGTAATCTCGGTGACCCACGTCCCCCACAGCCACTGCCAGACCCCGAGGTAGGACTTCATCGGCTGCCGGGTCCGGGGGAGGACGGGTAAGTCCTCGAACCGGCGTAGGGGCGCGGCGGCGGGCAGATCAGGGGACCGGCGACGGTGGATCGGACCCGCGGAGGAGGACGGGGACACCTCGGCGGCCACCTAGCCGACGTCGGGTGAAAAGGCCGCGATAAACCTCTTTTTGGCCATTGGCTACTCGAGCTCCCCGGCACACAGGCATAGGTTGAGGATGGAGGCGCCGGTGATGGCGGCGATCTACCAACGGTTTCGAGGGTTGTGTGTGTCTATGTGAGCGGAGGTTGTGTTTGAGGAAATACTATGGCAACTGAAAATTTTACTAGGCGGGAGTAACAAGGCGGGGCTACTGAAATTTTGGATCAAGGGCGAGCAGATATTTTTGAGATTGTGAGGGATGCAGAGGAGGGAGTAAAATGCCGAGGCTATTAAAAATTTGAATCAAGTGACTGAAGCAGAGTGGGAGTAACAGACATCACACACAATCCGCACATACTAATCGTGTGCTATCAAACATTAAAACCTTCCAGGCGGTAGATATTTTCGAGATTGCGAGGGATGCAGAGGCGGGAGTTTTGGGGAGCGGGCTAGTGTGCTTGACACGCCGGCTGTGGACTGTAGCTCACGCACCTTCTCGCGTAAGCAATTGGTGTACTATACACCGATGGTGCTCCAATATATTTTGTACTACATCTCACACGGTTGGTGAGAATAAACTATGTGGGATCTACTTGATTTGAATTACAAAATGGGGTCACATCAGCAATGGACGCTGTTTGAATTGCTAGGCCTTTTATTTGTAGTGAACATGCAACTATATGTGTTTCGTGAAAGAATTGGAATTATTCAGGGTTCGTTTGGCATTTCATACATTAAACTGGTTTTCTAGCCATTTCAGGTGCACAATTCAAAATTAAACTACATGCACATGCTCCAGTGCATACAAATTGGTTGTAAAATAAAATTTGTGTCCTTCAGTGCATGCTTATGTCCCATGGAAGAAATGGGAATGAATTTTTCGGGGTTCGTTTGGCCTTTTTTATACATTAACAGGGTTTTCTAGGCATTTTATGTGCATAATTCAAATTTGAACTGCAAGCACATGCTCCAATGCACTAAAGTTGGTTGAAAAATCACATGTGTGTCCTTGGGTGAATTTCTAAGTCCCATGCAAGAGATGGAATGAATTTCAAACACTAGGGCACTGTTGATCGCCGGCAAAACTTGAGATTCCTGGTTTTTAAATTCTAGTAAATCGAAAACTCATCTGAAATTCATGAAACTTGGCATGCTATCATGGAGCGGCATCAACATGCCGTGGTGAAGATTTGGTCCCATTTGGGGCCGGTTTGGGTATAAGCTTCTCACATACCAGTGCTTCTCACAACAAGCATGATGGTTTCGATAGGGAACGTACCACCTTTGGGGACGGGACAATATCTGTTGCCTCTTATTGCTTTCAAAAAAATTCTAGTGTCAACATAGAACAACAGGAGTGTTGTGTTCAATCTTGGAATTTTTCAGGGTTCGTTTGTCCTTTTTTATACATTAACTAGGTTTTCTAGGCATTTTATGTGCATAAGTCAAATTTGAACTACAAGCACATGCTCCAATGCACTAAAGTTGGTTGAAAAATCACATGTGTGTCCTTGGGTGAATTTCTAGGTCCCATGCAAGAGATGGGAATGAAATTCAAACAACATGGCACTGTTGCTTGCCGGCAAAATGTTGAGATGCCTCGTTTTTGAATTCTAGTAAATCCAAAACTCATTTGAAATTCATGAAACTTGGCACGATATCATGGAGCGGCATCAACATGCCATGGTGAAAATTTTGTCCCATTTGGGCCAGGTCCGGGTATATGCTTCTCACAAACCAGAGGTTCTCACAACAAGCATGATGGTTTCGATAGGGAACGTGCCACCTTTAGTGATGGGACGATATCCGTTGCCTCTTATTGCTTTCAAAAATTTTCTATTGCAACATAGAACAACAGGAGTGTTGTGTTCAATCTTGGAATTTTTCGGTGTTCGTTTTCCTTTTTGTACATTAACTGGGTTTTCTAGGCATTTTATGTGCATAATTCAAATTTGAACTACAAGCACATGCTCCAATGCACTAAAGTTGGTTGAAAAATCACATGTGTGTCCTTGGGGGAATTTCTAGGTCCCGTGCAGTAGATGGGAATGAAATTCAAACACCATGGCACTATTGATTGCCGACAAAATGTTGAGATGCCTGGTTTTTAAATTCTAGTAAATCCAAAACTCGTACGAAATTCATGAAACTTGGCATGCTATCATGGAGCGGCATCAACAAGTCGTGGTAAGAAATTTGTCCCATTTGGGGCAGGTTCGGGTATAAGCTTCTCACGAACCAGAGCTTCTCACAACAAGCATGATGGTTTGGATAGGGAACGTCCCACCTATGGGGACGAAGCGATATCCATTGCCCCTTATTGCTTTCAAAAAAATTCTAGTGTCAACATAGAACAACAAGAGTGTTCTGTCAATTTTTGTGATTTTTCGGGGTTCGTTTGGACATTTTTATGCATTAACTGGGTTTTCTAGGCACTTTATGTGCATAATACAAATTTGAACAACAAGCACATGCTCCAATGCACCAAGGTTGGTTGAAAAATCTAATCTGTGTCCTTGGGTGAATTTCTAGGTCCCATGCAAGAGATGGGAATGAAATTCAAACACCAGGGCACTGTTGATTGCCGGCAAAATATTGAGATGGCTGGTTTTTAAATTCTAGTAAATCCAAAACTCGTCTGAAATTCATGAAACTTGGCATGCTATGATGGAGCGGCATCAACATGTCATGTTCAAAATTTTGTCCCATTTGGGGCAGGTTCGGGTATATGCTTCTCACAAACCAGAGCTTCTCACAACAAGCATGATGGTTTCGATAGGGAACGCCCCACCTTTGGGGACGAAACGATATCCATTGCCTCTTATTGATTTCAAAAAATTTCTCGTGTCAACATAGAACAACAGGAGTGTTGTGTCAATTTTTGGGATTTTTCGGGGTTCGTTTGGACATTTTTATGCATTAACTGAGTTTTCAATGCATTTATGTGCATAATTCAAATTTGAACTACATGCACATGCTCCAGTGCAGATAAATTGGTTGAAAAATCAAATCTGTGTCCTTGGGTGCATGCTTAGGTCCCATGCAAGAAATGGGAATGAATTTCAAACACCAGGGCACCATTGATTGCCGGCAAAACATTGAGATACCTCATTTTTAAATTCTAGTAAATCCAAAACTCGTCTGAAATTCATGAAACTTGGCATGCTTTCATGGAGCGGCATCAACATGTTGTGGTAAAAAATTTGTCCCGTTTGGGGCAGGTTTGGGTATATGCCTTTCAGAAAGCAGAGCTTCTCACAACAAGCATCATGGTTTCGGTTGGGAACGTCCCACCTTTGGGGACGAAACGATATCCACTGCCTCTTATTGCTTGCAATTTTTTTCTCGTATCAACATAGAACAACAGGAGCGATGTGTCAATTTTTGTGATTTTTTGGAGTTTGTTTGGACATTTTTATGCATTAACTGAGTTTTCAATGCATTTATGTGCATAATTCAAATTTAAACTACATGCACATGCTCCAGTGCATATAAATTGGTTAAAAAATCAAATATATGTCCTTGGGTGCATGCTTAGGTCCCATGCAAGAAATGGGAATGAATTTCAAACACCATGGCACCGTTGATTGCCGGCAAAACATTGAGGTGCCTCGTTTTTAAATTCTAGTAAATCCAAAACTTGTCTGAAATTCATGAAACTTGGCATGCTATCATGGAATGGCACACGACATGATGTGGTATTTTTCGTGTCCATTTTGAGAGAAGGGGCACTCGAATAATGACAGATAACAAAGTCATTTGAAAAAATAGCTGCCACTTTAATATCTCAAACGTTTGTATAATTCAAATTGTGTGCGTTCTGTTAACCATTCACGTGACGCCATGTGTCTTGGTTTTCATGGCTGTAGGAGGTGCCGTGCGGAGAGCTGCTTGACCTTGACTGAACGGCAGGCGTGCAAGCGCAGTCCGGTGCGCAGGCTGACCGCGAGGCGTGCAAGCTGTCCTCCAATGCGCAGGCTCACCGGGAAGCATGCGAGCTGTACGCCGCGCAAGCTCACTAGGAAGCGAGCCCTTTGACTTCCATGGCCGCCCGGCTTCCTCTCAATTAATGGTGCCCGAGCCACTATTTAATACGGGCGGCCTTATTGTTTGCCTCCCATTCCTCTCCACCACCCCCAGACCTCCACTGCCATGGCGCAGAATGATCATCTGCCACTAGTCTTCAAGTTTGGTGAAGTCGACCCCGAGCCGGAGGAGATAGAAAATAAGGAGGAATGGGGCCTCATGAACATGGCCCAGAACGAGCTAGCCGCGGCGGTTGCTGCCCCTGCTCCCATCCCAGCTCCCATCCTCACGCCCGCACTAGTGACCATCCCCGTAGCATTGACGGGCTGGTCGCCGAGCACTATCGCAAAGCTGGAAGCCGCGGGCATCAGCGAGGTCTTCGCGGACCCGTGCGAGCTCGTGTACATGCCAGCGCTCGTGCCCATGCGTGCCCCTCCACCCACCATGGCGCCGGCCCCTTATGTTTGGCTGCACCTGCCGCACCCGTGGGCGCCCCTCCACCCACCGCGGCGCCAGTCCCCATGCGTTTGGCTGCACCCACCACGCCCGTGCCTGTGCCCGTGTGATAACCCACAAGTATAGGGGATCGCAACGGTTTTCGAGGGTAGAGTATTCAACCCAAATTTATTGATTCGACATGAGGGGAGCCAAAGAATATTCTCAAGTATTAACAACTGAGTTGTCAATTCAACCGCACCTGAAAGACTTAATATCTGCAGCAAAGTATTTAGTAGCAAAGTAATGTGGAAGTAACGGTAACGGTGGCAAAAGTAATAGTATTGGTTTTGTAGTGATTGTAACAGTGGCAACAGAAAAGTAACTAAGCAAAGATCAATATGTGAAAAGCTCGTAGGCAATGGATCAGTGATGGATAATTATGTCAGATGTGATTCCTCATGCAACAGTTATAACATAGGGTGACACAGAACTAGCTCCAGTTCATTGATACGTCTGCAACTTATCTATAATTTTTGATTGCTCCATGCTATATTATCTACTATTTTGGACTATATTGGGCTTTATTTTCCACTTTTATATTATTTTTGGGACTAACCTATTAACCGAAGGCCCAGCCCAGAATTGCTGTTTTTTGCCTATTTCAATGTTTCGAAGAAACGGAATGTCAAACGGAGTCCAAACAGAATAAAATCTTCGGGAACGTGATTTTCTCACCGAACGTGATCCAGGAGACTTGGACCCTGCTCCAAGGAACAAAAGAGGCGGTCACGAGGGTGGGGGCGCCCCCTAGGGCGCGCCCCCAACCTCGTGGGCCCCTCGTTGCTCCTCCGGCGTACTTCTTCCTCCTATATATACACACGTACGCCCAAACGATTAGAGCAGGAGCCAAAAACCTAATTCCACCATCGCAACTTTCTGTATCCACAAGATCCCATCTTGGGGCTTGTTTTGGAGCTCCGCCGAAAGAGGGTCGTCATCACGGAGGGCTTCTACAGCACCATAGCCCCTCCAACAAAGTGTGAGTAGTTTACCTCAGACCATCGGGTCCATAGTTAGTAGCTAGATGGCTTCTTCTCTCTCTTTGAATCTCAATACAAAGTTCTCCCCCTCTCTCGTGGAGATCTATTCGATGTAATCTTCTTTTTGCGGTGTGTTTCTTGAGATCAATGAATTGTGGGTTTATGATCAAGTCTATCTATGAATAATATTTGAATCTTCTCTGAATTCTTTTATGCATGATTGGTTATCTTTGAAAGTCTCTTCGAATTATCCATTTGGTTTGGCCAACTATATTGGTAGTTCTTGCCATGGGAGAAGTGCTTAGCTTTGGGTTCGATCTTGCGGTGTCCTTACCCAGTGACAGAAGGGGAAGCAAGGCACGTATTGTATCGTTTCCATCGAGGATAACAAGATGGGGTTTATTTCATATTGCATGAATTTATCTCTCTACATCATGTCATCTTGCTTAAGGCGTTACTCTGTTTTTAACTTAATACTCTAGATGCATGCTGGATAGCGGTCGATGAGTGGAGTAATAGTAGTAGATGCAGAATCGTTTCGGTCTACTTGTCATGGACGTGATGCCTATATACATGATCATGCCTAGATATTCTCATAATTATGCTCAATTCTATCAATGGCTCAACAGTAATTTGTTCACCCACCATAGAATACTTATGCTCTTGAGAGAAGCCACTAGTGAAACCTATGGCCCCCGGGTCTATTCTCATCATATCAATCTCCATCACTTTAATATTGTTTTGCTATTTACTTTGCTTTTACTTTTTACTTTGCATCTTTACACCAAAAATACCAAAAATATTCTATCTATCAGATCTCACTCTCGTAAGTGACCGTGAAGGGCATGACAACCCCTAATCGCGTTGGTTGCGAGTAGCTATCGTTTTGTGCAGGTACGAGGGACTTGAGCGTGGCCTCCTACTGGATTGATACCTTGGTTCTCAAAAACTGAGGGAAATACTTACGCTACTCTGCTGCATCATCCCTTCCTCTTCGGGGAAAACCAACGCAAGCTCAAGACATAGCAAGAAGGATTTCTGGCGCTGTTGCTGGGGAGTCTGCGAAAAATTCAACATACCAAGTACCCATCACAATTCCTATCTCTCGCATTACATTATTTGCCATTTGCCTCTCGTTTTCCTCTCCCCAACTTCCCCTTGCCGTTTTATTCGCCCACTCTCTCTATCCTCCCTCTCTATTTGCCTCTTTTGCCCGTTTTCTCTTGTTTGCTCGTGTGTTAGATTGCTTGTTTGTCGCGATGGCTCAACCAAAATTTGGGGATCTTCACCTCAAAAGGTTAGAGGAGATCGAAAACAATGTTAGGAAGTTTATGGTTTTGCAATTTGAGCATAATAATTTCTTTAGAAACGAGCTTAAGGAACAAAAAAGTTTTAGGAGTTATATGAATAAAGAGCTTGATGATATGTCTAAAGAATTTGAGGGTATAAGATCCCAGATTGCTCGTCTAGAGAAGACGACTGCTGAAAGTTTGGATATGCAAGCCACCTTAATTAATAAGATGGCCGCTAAACCGAATTCCTATGAAAATAATGATGAAGATCTAAAAGTTATTGATGTGTCTCCAATTAAATCTTTGTTTTGCAATATGAATCTTGATTAAACTGAATATGATCTTCCTTTACCTAGAAGGCGTTCTAAAAATTCAGAGTATTTAGATCTTAATGATGAAATTGATGAAAGTGGGATTGATAGAAATAAAAATCTAGATGTTGCTAAACCCACTATATTGGATTTCAAGGAATTTAATTATGAAAGTTGCTCTTTAATTGATTGTATTTCCTTGTTGCAATCCGTGCTAAATTCTCCACATGCTTATAGTCGAAATAAAGCCTTCACCGAACATATTGTTGATGCCTTGATGCAATCTTATGAAGACAAACTTGAGTTGAAAGTTTCTATCCCTAGAAAACTTTATGATGAGTGGGAACCAACTATTAAAATTAAAATTAAAGATCATGAGTTTTATGCTTTGTGTGATTTGGGTTCTAGTGTCTCTACTATTCCCAAGACTTTGTGTGATTTACTATATTTCTGTAATTTTGATGATTGCTCTCTAAACTTGCATCTTGCGGATTCCACTATTAAGAAACCTATGGGAAGAATTAATGATGTTCTTATTGTTGCAAATAGTAATTATGTGCCCGTAGATTTCATTGTTCTTGATTGCAATCCTTCTTGCCCTATTATTCTTGCTAGACCTTTCCTTAGAACGGTTGGTGCGATTATTGATATGAAGGAAGGGAATATTAGATTTCAATTTCCATTAAAAAAGGGCATGGAACACTTTCCAAGAAATAAAATAAAATTATCATATGAATCTATCATGAGAGCCACTTATGGAGTGCCTACCAAAGATGGCAATACCTAGATCTATCCTCGCTTTTTATGCCTAGCTAGGGGCGTTAAACGATAGCGCTTGTTGGGAGGCAACCCAATTTTTTTATTCCTTGCTATTAGATCCTGTTTAGTAATAAATAAATTATCTAGCCTCTGTTTTTGGTTGTGTTTTTTGTGTTTAATTAGTGTTTGTGCCAAGTATAACCGTTGGGAAGACTTGGGGAAAGTCTTGTTGAACTTGCTGTAAAAAAAACAGAAACTTTAGTGCTCACGAGAACTACTGTAATTTTTATTTGGAGAGTGATATTTAGTTAATTATTTTTTAAGATGATTAATACATAAATTCCTCACGTCCAGCAATTTATTTTATAATTTTTGGGGTTCCAGATCTTGCGCTAGATACAGATTACTACAGACTGTTCTGTTTTTGACAGATTCTGTTTTTCGTGTGTTGTTTGCTTATTTTGATGATTCTATGGCTAGTAAAATAGCTTATAATCCATAGAGAAGTTGGAATACAGTAGGTTTAACACCAATATAAATAAAGAATGAGTTCATTACAGTACCTTGAAGTGGTCTTTTGTTTTCTTTCGCTAACGGAGCTCACGAGTTTTCTATCTTGAGTTTTGTGTTGTGAAGTTTTCAAGTTTTGGGTGAATTCTTGTGATGGATTATGGAACAAGGAGTGGCAAGAGCCTAAGCTTGGGGATTCCCATGAAGGCAACCCCTCTTTCATCCACTTCCATCGGTAATTTACGTGGAGCTATATTTTTATTCACCAACATGATATGTGTTTTGCTTGGAGCGTCTTGTATTATTTGTGTCTTTGTTTGCTAGTATACCACAATCATCCTTGCTGTACACACCTTTTGAGAGAGCCATACATGAATTAAAGTTTGATATAATACTCTATGTGCTTCACTTATATCTTTTGAGCTAAATAGTTTTGCTCTATGTGCTTCACTTATATCTTTTGAGCGTTATAATTTTGCTCTATGTGCTTCACTTAGATCTTTTAGAGCACGGTGGTGGATTTGCTTTAAAGAAACTATTGATATCTCATGCTTCACTTAAATTATTTTGAGAGTCTCTTAATAGCATGGTAATTTTCTTAATAATAATATGCTTGGTATTCAAGATTTGTGAAACTTTCTTTTGAGTGTGTTGAATACTAAGAAAAGATTGAAGCATGATAATTGTTTTGAGATATGGAGGTGATAATATTAAAGTCATGATAGTTGAGTAGTTGTGAATTTAAAGAATACTTGTGTTGCAGTTTGTGATTCCTGTAGCATGCACGTATGGTGAACCGTTATGTGATGAAGTCGGAGCATAATTTTATTTATTGATTGTCTTCCTTATGAGTGGCGGTCGGGGACGAGCGATGGTCTTTTCCTACCAATCTATCCCCCTAGGAGAATGCGCGTAGTACTTTGCTTTGATAACTTCTAGATTTTTGCAATAAGTATATGAGTTCTTTATGACTAATGTTGAGTCCATGGATCATACGCACTCTCACCCTTCCACCTTCGCTAGCCTCTCTAATACCGCGCACCTTTTGCTGGTATCATACACCTACCATATACCTTCCTCAAAACAGCCACCATACCTACCTATTATGGCATTTCCATAGCCATTCCGAGATATATTGCCATGCAACTTTCCACCATTCCGTTTATTATGACACACTCCATCATTGTCATATTGCATATCCCGGTACACCGCCGGAGGCATTCATATAGAGTCATATTTTGTTATAAGTATCGAGTTGTAATTCTTGAGTTGTAAGAAAAATAAAAGTGTGATGATTATCATTATTATAAGATTGTCCCAGTGAGGAAAGAATGATGGAGACTATGATTCCCCCACAAGTCGGGCTTTGAAGTTCCTTCGGGTATAATAGAAAATAGCTACTGAACCTACTGAAAATGAAAATACTTGCTTTGAAGTTCCTTCGGGTATAATAGAAAAACTACTAGCTAATCCTTTTTTAGGAGATGGAACAAAATATCCTCATGAACATCTAATATATGTGGATGAAGTTTGTGGATTATTTAAGCTTGCAGGTGTATCCGGAGATGTTGTTAAGAAGAAGGTCTTCCCCTTCGAGGGGAGATGCATCGACATGGTATAGGCTATGTGATGATATGAGGTCTCGGAATTACAAACGATTGAAATTGGAATTTCATCAGAAGTTTTATCCTATGAATCTTGTTCATCGTGATCGCAATTATATATATAATTTTTGGCCTCGCGAAGGAGAAAGCATCGCTCAAGCTTGGGGGAGGCTTAAATCAATGTTATATTCATGCCCCAATCATGAGCTCTCAAGAGAAATGATTATTCAAAAAAATTATGCTCGGCTTTCTGGAAATAATGGCACCATGCTTGATACTTCTTGTGCTGGCTCTTTTATGATGAAGACTATTGGATTTAGATGGGATTTATTGGATAGAATTAAACGCAACTCTGAAGATTGGGACCTCGACAATGGTAAGGAGTCAGGTATGACACCTAAGTTTGATTGTGTTAAATCTTTTATGAATACCGATATTTTCCGTAAGTTTAGCTCTAAATATGGACTTGATTCTGAGATAGTAGCTTCTTTCTGTGAATCTTTTGCTACTTATGTTGATCTCCCTAAGGAGAAGTGGTTTAAATATCATCCTCCCATAGAAGTAAAAGTACCTGCACCTATTAAAGTTGAAGAAAAGACTATTACTTATAATGATCCTATTGTTCCTACTTCTTATGTTGAGAAACCACCTTTCCCTGTTAGGATAAAGGATCATGCTAAAGCTTCAACTGTGGTTCGTAAAAGCAATATTAAAACATATACACCCCCTGAGCAAGTTAAAGTAGAACCTAATATTGCTATTGTTAAAGATCTCTTCTCTGATAATATTGATGGGCATGTTATTCAGTTCTGCGGTGAAACTACTATAATTGCTAAAACTTGTGCTAAAGATAAACATAGACCTGTGGTAGGTGTGCCTGTTATTTCTCTTAAAATAGGAGATCATTGTTATCATGGCTTATGTGATATGGGTGCTAGTGCTAGTGCAATACCTATTGACTTATACATAGAAATTATGCATGACATTGCACCTGTTGAGTTAGAAGAAATTGATGTTACTATTAAACTTGCTAATAGAGATACTATTTCACAAATGGGAATTGTTAGAGATGTTGAAATCTTGTGTGGGAAAACTAAATATCCTGCTGATTTTCTTGTTCTTGGTTCCCCACAAGATAGCTTTTGTCCCATTATATTTGGTAGGCCCTTCTAAAATACTGTTAATGCCAGGATAGACTGCGAAAAGAATGTTGTTACTGTCGGCTTAGATGATATGACTCATGAATTTAATTTCTCTAAATTTAGTAAACAACACCGTGAAGAAGAATTGCCTAGTAAGGATGAAATTATTGGTCTTTCTTCTATTGCCGTACCTCCTAGTGATCCTTTAGAACAATATTTGCTAGACCATGAGAATGATATGTTTATGAATGAAAGAAGGGAAATAGATGAAGTATTCTTTAAACAAGAACCTATGCTAAAACACAATTTTCCTGTTGAAATCCTAGGGGATCCTCCTCCACCTAAGGGTGATCCCGTGTTTGAGCTTAAACCGTTTCCTGATAATCTTAAATATTCTTATCTTGATGAAAAGAAGATATATCATGTTATTATTAGTGCTAACCTTTCAGAGCATGAAGAAGAAAGATTATTGAAAACTCTGAAGAAGCACCGTGATGCTATTGGATATACTCTTGATGATCTTAAGGGCATTAGTCCCACTTTATGTCAACATAAAATAAATTTGGAAGCAGATGCCAAACCAGTTCGTGATCCTCAACGACGTCTAAATCCTAAAATGAAAGAAGTGGTAAGAAAAGAAATACTAAAGCTTCTGGAGGCAGGTATAATTTATCCCGTTGCTGATAGTCAGTGGGTAAGTCTTGTTCATTGTGTCCCTAAGAAGGGAGGTATTACTATTGTTCCTAATGATAAAGATGAATTGATTCCACAAAGAATTATTACTGGTTATAGGATGGTAATTGATTTCCGCAAATTAAATAAGGCTACTAAGAAAGATCATTACCCCTTACCTTTTATCGATCAAATGCTAGAAAGATTATGCAAACATACACATTACCGCTTTCTAGATGGTTATTCTGGTTTCTCTCAAATACCTGTGTCGGCTAAAGATCAATCAAAGACTACTTTTACATGGCCTTTTGGTACTTTTGCTTATAGACGTATGCCTTTTGGTTTATGTAATGCACCTGCTACTTTTCAAAGATTCGTGATGGCTATATTCTCTGACTTTTGTGAAAAGATTTGTGAGGTTTTCATGGACGACTTTTCCGTCTATGGTTCCTCTTTTGATGATTGCTTGAGCAATCTTGATCGAGTTTTGCGGAGATGTGAAAAAACTAATCTTGTCTTGAATTGGGAAAAGTGCCACTTTATGGTTAATGAAGGTATTGTCTTGGGGCACAAAGTTTATGAAAGAGGTATTGAAGTTGATAAAGCCAAGGTTGATGCTATTGAAAAGATGCCATGTCCCAAGGACATCAAAGGTATAAGAAGTTTCCTTTGTCACGCTGGATTTTATAGGAGGTTCATTAAGGACTTCTCAAAAATTTCTCGGCCTCTGACCAATTTATTACAAAAAGATATACCATTTGTCTTTGATGATGATTGTGTAGAAGCATTTGAAATACTTAAGAAAGCATTAGTCTCTGCACCTATTGTTCAGCCACCTGATTGGAATTTACCCTTTGAAATTATGTGTGATGCTAGTGATTATGCTGTAGGTGTTGTTCTAGGGCAAAGAGTTGATAAGAAATTAAATGTTATCCATTATGCTAGTAAGACTCTAGACAATGCTCAAAGAAATTATGCTACTACTGAAAAAGAACTTTTAGCAGTTGTATTTGCTTGTGATAAGTTCAGACCTTATATTGCTGATTCTAATGTAACTATCCACACTGATCATGCTGCTATTAAATATCTTATGGAGAAGAAAGATGCTAAACCTAGACTTATTAGATGGGTTCTCTTGCTACAAGAATTTGATTTGCATATTGTTGGTAGAAAAGGAGCTAAGAACCCCATTGCAGACAACTTATCTAGGTTAGAGAATATTCTTAATGACCCACTACCTATTGATGATAGCTTTCCTGATGAACAATTAAATGTCACAAGTACTTCTTGTAGTACCCCTTTGTATGCTGATTATGCTAATTACATAGTTTCTAAATTTATACCACCTAGCTTCACATACCAACAAAAGAAAAAGTTCTTCTATGATTTGAGACATTACTTTTGGGATGACCCACATCTTTATAAAGAAGGAGTAGATGGTGTTATTAGACGTTGTGTACCTGAGCATGAAAAGGAAAAGATCCTACGCAAGTGCCACTCCAAAACTTATGGAGGACACCATGTGGGAGATAGAACTGCACATAAGGTATTGCAATCCGGTTTTTATTAGCCTACTCTCTTCAAGGATGCCCGTAAGTTTGTCCTATCTTGTGATGAATGTCAAATAATTGGTAATATTAGTAGACGTCAAGAAATGCCTATGAATTATTCACTTGTTATTGAACTGTTTGATGTTTGGGGCTTTGATTATATGGGACCTTTTCCTGCCTCTAATGGATACACATATTTTAGTTGCTGTTGATTACGTTACTAAGTGGGTAGAAGCTATTCCAACTAGTAGTGCTGATCATAATACTTCTATTAAAATGCTTAAAGAAGTTATTTTTCCGAGGTTTGGAGTCCCTAGATATTTAATGACTGATGGTGGTTCACATTTTATTCATGGTGCTTTCCGTAAAATGCTTGCTAAATATGACGTCAATCATAGAATTGCATCTCCATATAACCCACAGTCTAGTGGTCAAGTAGAATTGAGTAATAGAGAACTCAAATTAATTTTGCAAAAGACTATCAATAGGTCTAGAAAGAATTGGTCCAAGAAACTTTATGATGCATTATGGGCCTGTAGAACTGCATATAAAAATCCTGTGGGTATGTCTCCGTATAAAATGGTATATGGAAAAGCATGTCACTTACCTCTCGAACTAGAACATAAGGCATATTGGGCTATTAAAGAGATAAATTATGATTTCAAACATGCCGGTGAAAAGAGGTTATTTGATATTAGCTCACTTGAAGAATGGAGAACCCAAGCTTATGAAAATGCCAAGTTGTTTAAAGAAAAGGTTAAAAGATGGCATGACAAAAGGATACAAAAGCGTGAGTTTAATGTAGGTGATTATGTATTGCTATACAACTCTCGTTTAAGATTTTTTGCAGGGAAACATCTGTCTAAATGGGAAGGCCCCTATGTTATCAAGGAGGTCTATCGTTCCGGTGCCTTAAAAATCAACAACTTCGAAGGCACAAATCCGAAGGCGGTAAACGGTCAAAGAATCAAACACTATATCTCAGGTAATCCCATAAATGTTGAAACCAATATCATTGAAACCGTAACCCCGGAGGAATACATAAGGGACACTTTCCAGAATGCTCCAGACTCTGAAAAGGAATAGGTATGTGGTACGGTAAGTAAACCGACTCCAAAACAATTTTTAAGAAAATATTTCTCCCTTTTGGAATATTTAGAAAAATAGAAAATTAAGTAGCAGTCTGCGAAGGACACAAGGGCCTCACGAGGGTGGAGGGCACGCCCTACCCCCCTCGGTGCGCCCCCCTACCTCGTGAGCTCCTCGTGTGCCTTCCGGACTCCGTTTTCTTGCACGATACATATTTTGGTCGGTAAAAATTCATTATATAATATCCCGGGGGTTTTGACTCCCGTATCACGCAAAAATCTCTTGTTTTTGTTTCGAGCTGTTTTTCTGACAGATCTAGATTATCATGGCGTCCCCAAGTGCTTCCAAGGACAAGTTTTCGAGAAGGTCATCAACCCTTACCTCGCGGAGGTGTTGCGACACCCTCAAACCATTGAGATGCGTGATGGGTTGCTGCACATCCGCGATGCTGAGGGACCAAAGGGAATCAGAAGCGTGGAGACGAGGCTTGAAGCAATGGAGCAACAAGTTTTCAAGTGCCAGGGGATGGTGGAGCGTGGAATCAACGCTAGCCACATGATGCTCGCGGAGTTCACTAACAACTACAAGGCAGATGCCAAGAACACAGAGGAGGCCATCTTCAAGCTACATGAGAAGATTGAGCACCTCCAAGCCCAAATCTATGACCTGCAAAACCAAAACTATGAGTATGAATATAGATTCAAAAGAATGAGTTTGGCTGCAGATTCGAGGATTCCGGAGACTCGATCATCCTTCTATAATGGTGAACCCATGCCTTGGAAGATGGATGACAAGTCCGCATCATCAACAACACCTCCACCGTCTCCTCCAACAAAGAAGAATTGAGTATCTGGGTATGGGCACTCCACTTGGCAATAGCCAAGCTTGGGGGAGTGCCCCGGTATCGTATCACCATCACTTTTATCTTTATCATTTTCCTTAGTTCGATCTTATTAGTAGTATCTTGATCTAGTAGAATAAAGGTTCTTAGTGTGATCTAGTTGTGAGTTTTGCTTTATTATTCTTCTATGTAATCGAGTCTGTGAGCTATATAATAAAGATTAGTGTTGAGTCAAGGGCTTGATTATTTTTCCATGATCCTAAGTGAATAAAAGAAAAAAAAGAAACAAAGATATCATATGGATCTCATGGAGAGTAATGAGCTCACATAGAAAAAGTATGATGAATAAAAGTTGTTGAGAGTTGACAAGCATAGTTTTGGTCATCGTTGCAATTAATAGGAAGTAATAAATAAAGAGAGGTCTTCACATATAGATATACTATCTTGGACATCTTTTATGATCGTGAGCACTCATTAAAATATGACATGCTAAAGAGTTGACATTGGACAAGGAAGACACCATAATGGGTTATGTTTTCTTACATCTGAGATAAATTATATTGTCTTGGATCTTCCAACATGATGAGCTTGCCTTTACCCCTCATGCTAGCCAAATTCATTGCACCATGTAGAGATACTACTTTTGCTTCCAAATACCCTTAAACCAGTTTTTCCCTGAGAGTCCACCATATCTACCTATGGATTGAATAAGATCCTTCAAGTAAGTTGTCACCGGTGCAAAGCAATAAAAATTTCTCTCTAAATATGTATGATTGATTGGTGTGGGAGAAATAAGCTTTATATGATCTTGTGATGTGGAAGTAATAAAAGCGACGGACTACATAATAAAGGTTCATATCACAAGGGGAAATATAAAGTGACGTTCTTTCGCATTAAGATTTTGTGCATCCAACCATAAAAGCGCATGGCAACCTCTGCTTCCCTCTGCGAAGGGCCTATCTTTTATCGTTATCTTCTACCTTATGCAAGAGTCATGGTGATTTTCACCCTTACTTTTTACACTTTATCCTTTGGCAAGCACAGTATGTTGGAAAGATCCTGGTATATATGGCTAATTGGATGTGAGTTTTCATGAACTATTACTATTGACATTACCCTTGAGGTAAAACGTTGGGAGGCAAGACTATAAGCCCCTATCTTTCTCTGTGTCCGATTAAAACTCCACACCCATAAGTATTGCGTGACTGTCAGCAATTGTGAAAGATTATATGATAGTTGAGTATGTGGACTTGCTGAAAAGCTCTTATACATTGACTCTTTCCTCTGTTATGATAAATTGCAATTGCTTCAATAACCGAGATTGTAGTTTCTTAGTTTTCAATGAAGTTTACGATTCATACTTGATATTGTGATTGAATTATTACTCTAGCATTAGAGATCATATGAAAAAAATTTATATAAGTTGCTGTTATAATAATGATCATGATGCCCTCATGTCCGTATTTTATTTTTATCGACACCTTCATCTCTAAACATGTGGACATATTTTTCAATTTCGGCTTTTCGCTTGAGGACAAGCGAGGTCTAAGCTTGGGGGAGTTGATACGTCCATTTTGCATCATGCTTTTATATCAATTTTTATTGCATTATGCACTGTTATTTCACATTATGTCACAATACTTATGGCTATTATCTCTTATTTTACAAGGTTTACATAAGGAGGGAGAATGCCGGTAGTTGGAATTCTGGGCTCGAAAAGGAGCAAATATTAGAGACCTATTCTGCACAACTCCAAAAGTCCTGAAACTCCACGGAACACCTTATAATAAATAATGAAAAATCCTTGCCAAAGATGAAGACCAGGGGGCCCACACCCTTCTCACGAGGGTGGGGGCGTCCCCCCTAGGGCATGCCCCCTGCCTCGTGGGCCCCCTGGTGGCTCTCCGATGACCATCTTCTCCTATATGAAGTCTTTCATCGAGAAAAAAAATAAGAAGCAACCTTTCGGGACGAAACTCCGCCACCACGAGGCGGAACCTTGGCGGATCCAATCTAGAGCTCCGGCAGAGCTGTTCTGCCGGGGAAACTTCCCTCCCGGAGGGGGAAATCATCGCCATCGTCATCACCAACACTCCTCTCATCGGGAGAGGGCAATCTCCATCAACATCTTCATCAGCACCATCTCATCTCAAAACCCTAGTTCATCTCTTGTATCCAATTCTTGTCTCCAAGTCCGGGATTGGTGCTAGTAGGTTGCTAGTAGTGTTAATTACTCCTTGTAGTTGATGCTAGTTGGTTTAATTGGTGGAAGATCATATGTTCAGATCCTATATGCATATTAATATTCCTCTGATTATGAAAATGTTTATGCTTTGTGAGTAGTTACATTTGTTCCTGAGGACAAGGGAGAAATCTTGCTATTAGTAGTGATGTGAATTTGGTATTCATTCGATATTTTGATGAGATGCATGTTGTCTAGCCTCTAGTGGTGTTATGTGAACGTCGACTACATAACACTTCACCATTATTTGGGCCTAGAGGAAGGCATTGGGAAGTAATAAGTAGATGATGGGTTGCTAGCGTGACAGAAGCTTAAATCCTATGTAACACCCCAAAATTTGACCTTGATTTATTAATTAAAATTTTGCCAGGAAATTAAATTTTAATTTTCTGGTTTTATCTTTTAATTTCAGATCACTCTATCCCTCTGAATTTTTGAGTTTTTTTCCTTCTAGGTGGAAACCTTTCAAAAATATTGTTGGACTTGTATATCTTTCGAAGACCATTTCTTTTTATCAGTGGAATTATTTCTACAATTATTTTTCCTGAGCTTTATTTCTTTACAAAATGATTTTTCATAAGTTTTAGAGTTCCATTTGCACTACAACCTATTTAAATATTTCTTTAAAAATTCCACCAAAATTGGGGGATGTTAGTAGTAGTGTATAAATCAACTTTATGCAAAAACCCATTGGTGTTCTTTGAAAAATTTGAGCAAATCATCCTCATCTTCATTCTGGTCCAGTTTGGTGCTTTGTACTGCAACCATGTTTTATCTTGCCATATTGCCCTTGATTTTTTTCTCCTGCTTATAGACCAGCCTACCAAAACCTTAAGTCCAGGAGATTGGACCCATTGGAGTATTTTTGGTCCATGCAATAATGCCCTTCACTTTCTGTCCAGAACTGAAGATTTGCAAAACTTGCACTAACAAGTTTCTGGTTTTGCCCAAATAGCCTTGCCATCATCACTTGCACCTAAAGAGATCCCAACCTGGAGATTTGGGCCACCAGAAGAGATGCATAGATGCCCATGGCATTCTGTCGTGCACCTTGTGTTCGTGGACAGCTTTGGCATAGTTTTATGTTTGCACTATGATCTTGCCCCTCTGAACAAACCAGCATGTCCACTAATCTCCTAGCCACCTCTAACCTAGACCTGTTAATTGCCAGCCTCAGCCAAGCCCTCTAGGCCACCCTGGCTTTCTGTCGAGCATGTAGCGTGCGTGCTCTGGGCGCGCCCAGAGCGCACATTTTCCACACATGCGCAACCGAGCCATCGCGTCTTGCCCCTGGCCTTTGCTCGCCAGCAGGGCCGCGCCCCGTTCTCGTCCACTCGCCAGAACCCTCCAAGCCGCCCCTGGCGCCCTACAGCGCCACCGTCAGAGCCCTCTTGGCAGCACGCCGGCGTCCACAACACGCCCCTACCATGGCAGCACCGCCCAAGCCACAACCGCCAGCCAGCTGCCCTCTCGAACAGCTCGAGCTCATCCACGAGCCCGTCCGCTAGCGCCTATCGCCGCCACGTCGCCCTGCCAGCAACAGAACAGCGGTTCGCCGACGTTCTTATCCGCAGCTACGGGAACCGACCTCGACCGCCTATAAAAGGAGCCCCCGAGCTCGTCCAGACCCTCGGGCGACCTCATGCCATCTCCCTAGTGCTCCCATAGCCAGCAATCGACGGAGGGAGGTCGTCTGCCTCGTCTCCGGCCAGTTCGGCCGCCGCCACGCTCCGGTCGTACGTCGCGAGAAGGGCCTCCCCAGTTCTTCCAGCACTACCATCCGACTCCCCTCAACCGTGCCGAGCCGCCCCACCTCTCTAGCCCGATCGGGAGCCACCATAGCTCGAGACCCCGATCCACCCGAAACCACCGTCCGCCGCGGAGCTCGCCGCCGGCGACCCCCTCCACCCCCGCAAGCCTATTGACCACTGGGAGGACCGCCCTGGACCAGCGGATACATCCCCGCCCTCAGAATCCCGCGGGGAGCCGCCGTTCGTAGGCGGCAATCGCCGGAGCCCCGCCATCGCTCGCCAGAGAAGGAAGGAGGGCGCGGGCGGCTGGTCAAACCTGACCAGTGGACCCGACGGCCCCACCTGCCAGTGACCCCAGCTCTGCTGACATGTTTTAAGTGGAAACGTAAAACATAGGAGTACGTCTTTTCCGTCTCGAAAGAGTATTCTTATTCGCACCGTTTTTCTTTTCTGTTTAATTTAAAAACAGATTTTGACTGAAACTTTGATTAGCTATAACTTTTTAAATATGACTCCATTTGACCTGATTCTTTTTTTGTTGTTTCCCAAATTCCATCTAGTTTATTTCCATATTTATTCGAAAATTTTCCAAACAACTTTTTTGTACAGTTTTGAAACTTTTTGTTAATTTAAATTTTCTTAAAATAGGATTTTGAAGAAGGAAGCAACTTTCAAAAAGTGCACCCCCACTTGCATACTCTTGAAGGCAAGCATTGTGAACCCCGGCATAATATTTGTTGTGTGTCATTCGATGCTAATACTACACCACCTTGACATGAAGTGTTTGGTACTTTATGTGGTGTTATGATCATATTTATGAGTGCATAATGATGATTTCTTGCTGTTGGAATTTGATATGCTTCTGATAGTAATCACCCTCGTATGCCTTTCATGCCTATCGGGAGGAATCCGGGAAAGTCTCTGTCTTGGGTAGACATGAACTTGTCTCTAATAATTTGTTGAGACGATTATGTCCGGTAAGGCATGGTGAGGTATGATGAGTGGTAATTATGTTTGTTGGTGTGAAATATATTTGTTATACTAATCCTCCAGGGAATGCCTTAATCTCCTGAGTCGACCGTAGATCAAGTCCTGTTCCAGTAACCCCCATCTTGTTTCGTGCTACCACTTGTCCCTGCCATAGGTAGGGTACGGTTCAGTAAGTTGTCAACCCCTTCCAAGCACACACCATACAGAGAGGCCATGGTGGAAGATACCGGCTGCATCCGGTAGACATGCCACCTGGTCCAAGGGCATGGGTGTTTCTAGTTGGAGCCGAGCGGGTAGCTCCCCTAGTTTGTGCGCGTCATAATTTTTTTGATCCCATGTTAGTCGAGGTTGTAGCCTCCCCACTTAGAGTTTCGCTCAATGGGTATCGTGGGTGATTCTAGACACCAGTAAGTTTGGCTGGTGTGTGCGGTCAGGTGTGTTTTCAATTAAAAGACCGTAGACGGAATTAGCCCCGATGGACTAAAGGAATCTGTTACTCATGGTTAAAGAGTACACCATCTACAGATATTATATCTATTCGAATAACCATGTCCATGGTTAAGGACTACAGTCTGGGATGGGTCAAGTGTCAGTCTTAGTGTCGGTCTTCAGAGGAAATATTGCTAAACCAGAACATTGATCATGACTAGGGACATATGATGATTATGATTATTATTACTATAGCCTAACCATTGGTATTAATTGAATTATTTAGTATCCCTGGGACAGTTCTACCTCCTGGATATTCACTGTGATTATTCTCTTATAAGCCCTTTATGTGGTGTCGCTCAGACGCCCGACTGTGGCATGCTTGCTATTTAAATTACTTATAAGCCCTTTATGTGGTGTTGCTTAGACGCCCGACTGTAGCATGCTTGTTATTTATTTTATTTGTAAGCCCTTTATGTGGTGTCGCTCAGACGCCCGACTGTGGCATGCTTGCTATTTAACTTACTTATAAGCCCTTTATGTGGTGTCACTCAAACGCCCGACTGTTGCATGCTTGTTATTTAAATTACTTATAAGCCCTTTATGTGGTGTCGCACAGACGCCCGACTATGGCATGCTTGTTATTTATTTTATTTGTAAGCCCTTTGTATGGTGTCGCTCAGACGCCCGACTGAGGCATGCTTTACATTATTATCCTTTGGAGGCGTCACTTCAGACACCCGATCGGTGCATTCTAATTCTACTCTCTGATTGCATATTCATGTTTGACATGAATAACCTGCTTGCGTGCATCATGGATTTTTATTTCATGACTGACGTTGTGATCATGGAATATTTCAGAGCATGATTATCATTTGTTATATTATACCTGTGTTCATAATGTTTGCGAGTACATTCAAAGTACTCACTGGCTTGTCCCTGGCTATGGTCTTGGCTAGATTTCTTACATGGAGAGGAGCGTTGCGATGACAGCCCCGGAACCTACGCAATGGTGATAGCAGCCTCGCGAAGATAGGAGTTATCCAGGTTAGCTATTCCTATGGGAAATGGAGTCCCATAGACACTGATGTACCACAAACCGCTTCCGCCATCAGCCACTAGAAACCTTGTGTTGTACTCATAGGCCAGAATGGTCTTGTACTACATATTTTGTATTTTTCTTGGAATTTCTGTATCAAGTTGGTCCCTCATCAGCTAATAGTAATTCTGAGGCTGGTGAGCACAAGGACCATTTTCTGGGAAATATATCCTAAAAAACCGGTCGCGACACCCTAGTTTATGCGTTGCTTCGTAAGGGGCTGATTTGGATCCATATGTTTCATGCTATGGTTAGGTTTACCTTAATACTTTTGTTGTAGTTGCGGATGCTTGCAATAGAGGTTAATCATAAGTGGGATGCTTATTCAGGTAAGAACAGCACCCAAGCACCGGTCCACCCACATGACAAATTATCAAAGTACCGAACGCGAATCATATGAACGTGATGAAAACTAGCTTGACGATATTCCCATGTGTCCTCGGGAGCGCTTTTCCTTATATAAGAGTTTGTCCAGGCTTGTCCTTTGCTACAAAAAGGATTGGGCCACCTTGCTGCACTTTATTTACTTTTGTTACTTGTTGCTTGTTACAAATTATCTCATTACAAAACTATTTGTTACCACTTATTTCAGTACTTGCAGAGAATACCTTGCTGAAAACCGTTTATCATTTCCTTCTGCTCCTCATTGGGTTCGACACTCTTACTTATCGAAAGGACTACGATAGATCCCCTATACATGTGGGTCATCACCGTGGCAGCGGGGTCCTATTGGAAACTAAGGGATATTAAGGCCTCCTTTTAATAGAGTATCGGACCAAAGCATTAACACTTAGTAAATACATGAACTCCTCAAACTACGGTCATCACCGGGAGTGGTCCCGATTATTGTCACTTCGGGGTTACCGGATCATAACACATAGTAGGTGACTATTGACTTGCAAAATAGCATCAAGAACTCACAATATTCATGAAAACATAATAGGTTCAGATCTGAAATCATGGCACTCGGGCCCTAGTGACAAGCATTAAGCATAGCAAAGTCATATCAACATCAATCTCAGAACATAATGGATACTAGGGATCAAACCCTAACAAAACTAAATCGATTACATGATAAATCTCATCCAACCCATCACCGTCCAGCAAGCCTACAATGGAACTACTCACGCACGACGGTGAGCATCATGAAATTGGTGATGGAGGAATGTTGTTGATGATGATGGTGACGGATTCTCCTTTCCGGAGCCCCGAACAGACTCCAGATCAGCCCTCCTGAGAGACATTAGGGCTTGGCGGCGGCTCTGTATCGTAAAACGCGATGAGTCCTCCTTTCTGATTTTTTTTCTCCCTGAACGTGAATATATAGAGTTGGAGTTGAGGTTGGTGGAGCCTCAGGGGGCCCACGAGACAGGGGGCACGCCCCAGGGGGTGGGCGCGCCTCCACCCTTGTGGACAGGTTGTGGGCCCCCGGTGTTGTTTTTCGCCAGTATTTTTTATAAATTCCAAAAATATTATCCGTGAGTTTCAGGTCATTCCAAGAACTTTTATTTCTGCACAAAAATAACACCATGGCAATTCTATTGAAAACAGCGTCAGTCCGGGTTAGTTCCATTCAAATCATGCAAGTTAGAGTCCAAACAAGGGCAAAAGTGTTTGGAAAAGTAGATACGATGGAGATGTATCTACTCCCCCAAGCTAAAACCTTTGCTTGTCCTCAAGCAATTTAGTTGACAAACTGAAAGTGATAAATAAAAACTTTTACAAACTCTGTTTGATCTTGTTTTTGTAAATACGTAAAGCCAGCATTCAAGTTTTCAGCAAAGATTATGAACTAACCATATTCACAATAACATTTAGGTCTCATGTTTACTCATATCAATGGCATAATCAACTAGCGAGCAATAACAATAAATCTTGGATGACAACACTTTCTCAAAACAATCATAACATGATATAACAAGATGGTATCTCGCTAGCCCTTTCTAAGACCACAAAACATAAATGCAGAGCACCTCTGAAGTTCAAGGACTGACTAAACATTGTAATTCATGGTAAAAGAGATCTAGTCATACTCAATGTAAACTAATAGTAATGCATGAACATGATGGCGGTGCTCTCCAACTGGTGCTTTTTAATAAGAGGATGATGACTCAACATAAGAGTAAATAGATAGGCCCTTCACAGAGGGAAGCAGGGATTTGTAGAGGTGCCAGAGCTCGATTTTTGAAAGAGAGATAAATAATATTTTGAGTGGCATACTTTCATTGTCAACATAACAACCAAGAGATCTCGATATCTTCCATGCTACACACATTATAGGCGTTTCCCAAACAGAATGGTAAAGTTTATACTCCCCCACCACCAACAAACATCAATCCATGGCTTGTCTGAAACAACGGGTCCCTCCAACTAACAACAATCCCAGGGGAGTTTTGTTTGCAATTATTTTAATTTAAGCATGGGACTGGGCATCCCAGTTACCAGCCATTTTCTCGTGAATGAGGAGCGGAGTCCACTCCTCGTGAGAATAACCCACCTAGCATGGAAGATATAGACAACCCTAGTTAATACATGAGCTATTTGAGCATACAAAGCATAATTTCATTTGAAGGTTTAGAGTTTGGCACATACAAATTTACTTGGAACGGCAGGTAGATACCGCATATAGGCAGGTATGGTGGACTCATATGGAATAACTTTTGGGGTTTATGGAAGTGGATGCACAAGTTGTATTCCCGCTTAGTACAAGTGAAGGCTAGAAAAATACTAGGAAGCGACCAACTAGAGAGTGACAACAGTCATGAACATGCATTAAAATTAATCAACACTGAGTGTAAGCATGAGTAGGATATAATTCACCATGAAGATAAATATCGTGGAGGCTATGTTGATTTTGTTTCAACTACATGTGTGAACATGTGCCATGTCAAGCCACTCGAATTGTTCAAAGGAGGATACCACCTTATCATACCACATCACAACCATTTTAATAGCATGTTGGCACGCAAGGTAAACCATTATAAACTCCTAGCTAATTAAGCATGGCATGAGCAACTATAATCTCTGGTTGTCATTGCAAACATGTTTCATTCATAATAGGCTGAATCAGGAACGATGAACTAATCATATTTACAAAAACAAGATAGGTCAGGTTCATACTAGCTTCTCTCATCTCAATCAGTCCATCATATATTGTCATTATTGCCTTTCACTTGCATGACCGAACGGTGTGGATAATAATAATAGTGCATGTGCATTGGACTAAGCTGGAATCTGCAAGAATTCAATACAAGGGAGAAGACAAGGTAATATTGCTCTTGGATAGATCAACAATAATGCATATGAGAGCCACTCAACATTTTCATCATGGTCTTCTTCTCTCGACCCCCAAACAAAAGAAAAGAAACAAAACTATTTACATGAGAAAAGATCCCAACAAGCAAAAGAAGAATGAGAAATCTTTTTGGGTTTTCTTTTAATTACTACTACGACAAGCATGGGAAGTAAACTAGCTAAAAGCTTCAACTAAATTATTTTTTTTGGTTTTTCTTAAGGTTTTTCAAACACACAAGAAGAATGCTGGAAAAGAAAATAAACTAGCATGGATAGTACAATGAAAAAGTATGAGCACTGACAACTGGCATGAGTGTGTGAACATGAATGTAATGTCGGTGAGAAATATGTACTCCCCCAAGCTTAGGCTTTTGGCCTAGGTTGGTCTATGGCCATGGCTCAAAGCTGCCCTCTCCAGTGTATGGAGGACTGTCCTCTATGTGCCACTAGTTGGCGATCTCCTCCGGATCCCAGTAATAAACAGACTGCCGATAAGGGTCAAGGGGTGGCTCCGGCTCAGGTTCTGGAGCTGATGCAGGCTCCAGTGTGCATGAACGGCCTCCGACAAAATGAGGCACGTGCCTGAAAATATGTTAAACAAAGAGGGCGCAGGCAAGGTAATAATCTCATAGTAGTTTTTATCAAATATCAATTTATACTTAAGCATCTTCTTCTTATCCTTAGCAATAAAATCATGTGCTACCATACTCTTATAATCTAGAAAAATAGAGGGCATCAACTTTTCCTCTTTCTCATAATGCCTAATAGGTATCCTAAAGTGTGCAGCAAGGCACGAAGCAAATATGCCTCCGAAGATGGGGCCCTTTGTACGGTTCAGATTTAATTGTTTAGCAACAATCATGCCTAAACTGAAAGTGGTATCACGAAACAAAGCATGGCGCAAAATAACAATATCAGGAGCACTAAGATTTCCACTATTCCCGCGACCAATTAAGCATCTACTAGCAAATATTGCAAAGTAACGTAAAACAGGAAAATATATGCTAGTAATTCTTGCATCGGAAACTTTCCTCGTTTCCCCAACAGCAATTGTATCAATAAACCCTTCCACATCATTACGATGTGGTTCCTCTATGCTGCCCGCAAAGGGTATCTTACAGACCCGACAAAAATCCACTGAAGGTGGTTATTTCTTAGCATGAAAGTAAAAAAATTGCACGAAAATATTAGTGAGGAGGAGATATTGTTCGCACTAGTCGCGGAGGGAGTCAATGAGGACTGCATTCTCAGCTAAATAATAAAAGTCCTCATATATCCCAGCTGCTCTCAATAACTCATCACAAGGCCATTCGCATGGCCGAACCTCCGCAGTGCGAGGGAGGTTATATTTGGGCTTCTTATCCTCTTCACTTTGCTTATCCTTCGAGCTTCGGCTCGAAGAGCCCCTCAACAATCTCTTCATCATTTCCTCTGAAAAATTTCTGAAATTTTTAGTGACACAAAATAAAAGTGAATCAAACTTAACAGGATTTATAGCAACTACTCCCACAAGTGCGTAGAGGCCATATCATGCATTAAAACTACTTTTGACCACATAAATTTGACATGCAAGCTCAAGAACAAGGTCACCTAAGCAGCAAAAATTTGCAATAAATCAAGCACTAGAACAAAAACCAATTGGACCATTGGAGGAGTCACATACCAAAGAACAATCCCCCAAAGCATTTTTGTGAATGGAGCTTTGAGCAAGGAGATCGAAAATGGCAGCAAGATGAGCTAGAACTTGGGTTTGAGCTAGTGGATGATTTTTTCTGGAGGAAGACAAAGTGTGTGGGTGCAAGAATTAGTGGAGGGGCCCCACGTGGGATCCATGAGGCAGGGGCGCGCCCTGGACCCTCGTGGCCAGGTGGTGTGGCCCCCAGGTGTGTTCTCAGTGCCAATAATTCTTAAATATTTTAGAAAAAATCGTCTAAACTTTTTAGGGCATTTGGAGACCTTTTATTTTCGGGTTTTTTTATTGCAAGGATATTTCAGAAAACAGGCAAAAAATACTATTTTTCTTTATTTAATCTAAATAACAGAAAGTAAAAGGAGGGTACAGAGAGTTGTGCTTTCTAACTTCATCCATCTCATGCTCATCAAAAGGAATACACTAACAAGGTTGATCAAGTCTTGTTAACAAACTCTTTTCGAATAACATGAAATCGGAGAATTTTCGAATAACACTAGGTTACCTCAATGGGGATATGCACGTCCCCAATAATAAGAATATCATATTTCTTATTGACAGTAGGAAGAGGAAATTCAAAACCTCCAATAGTAATGTTGAAGTTTTTACAATAGAATTAATACTGTGGACTTGAGGTTGTTTCCTTGGAAAGTGTACCATGTGCTCATTACCATTAACATGAAAAGTGACATTGCCTTTGTTGCAATCAATAACAGCCCCTGCAGTATTCAAAAAAGGTCTACCAAGGATAATCGACATACTATCGTCCTCGGGAATATCAAGAATAACAAAGTCTGTTAGAATAGTAATGTTCGCCACCACATAGGCACATCCTCACAAATACCGACTGGTATAACAATTGATTTATTAGCCATTTGTAAAGATATTTTAGTAGGTGTCAACTTATTCAAATCAAGTCTACGATATAAAGAGAGAGGCATAACAGTAGCACCAGCTCCAAGATCACATAAAGCAGTTTTAACATAGTTTCTTTTAATGGAGCATGGTATAGTAGGTACTCCGGGATCTCCTAGTTTCTTTGGTATTCTGCCCTTAAAAGTATAATTAGCAAGCATGGTGGAAATTTCAGCCTCCGATATCTTTCTTTTATTTGTAACAATATCTTTCATATACTTAGCATAATGATTCATTTCAAGCATATCAGTCAAACGCATACGCAAAAAGATAGGTCTAATCATTTTAGCAAAGCGCTCAAAATCCTCATCATCCTTTTTCATGGATGGTTTAGGAGGAAAAGGCATGGATTTCCGAACCCATGGTTGTCTTTCTTAACCGTGCTTCCTAGCAACGAAGTCTCTCTTATCATAACGTTAATTATTTGATTGTGGGTTATCAAGATCAACAGGAGGTTCAATTTCTACATCATTGTTATTGCTAGGTTGAGCATCAACATGAAAATCATCATTAACATTATCACTAGATTCATGTTCATTGCCAGATTGTGTTTCAGCATTAGAAATAGAAATATCATTGGGATTCTCAGGTGTGTCAACAAAAGGTTCACTAGAAGCATTTAAAGTCCTATCATTTTTCTTTTTCTTTTTCTTAGAAGAACAAGGTGCATCAACATTAGTTCTCTGAGAATCTTACTCAATTCTCTTAGGGTGGCCCTCAGGATACAAAGGTTCCTGAGTCATTCTACCCCCTCTAGTCACAACTCTAACAGCATTATCATTTTTCTTGTTATTTAGTTCATTGAGCAAATCATTCTGAGCTTTAAGCACTTGTTCTACTTGAGTGGTAACCATAGAAGCATGTTTACTAATAAGTTTAAGTTCACCTTTATCTCTAGACATATAATCACTCAAGTGTTCAATCATATATGCATTACGTTTCAATTGTCTACCAACATAAGCATTGAAGTTTTCTTGCTTAACAATAAAATTATCAAACTCATCCAAGCATTGGCTAGCAGACTTGTTATGAGGAATATCACCTTCATCAAATCTATAGAGAGAATTTACCTTTACTACCTGTGTCGGGTTATCAACACCATGTATTTCTTCAATAGGTGGTAAATTCTTAACATCTTAAGCTTTAATACCCTTTTCTTTCATAGATTTCTTTGCCTCTTGCATATCTTCAGGACTGAGAAATGGAATACCCCTTTTCTTCGGAGTTGGCTTAGGAGTTGGTTCAGGAAGTGGACATTACTCAACATATTATTCAATAGCAATTCAGCTTGATCAACAGTTCTTTCCCTGAAAACACAAACAGCACAACTATCTAGGTAGTCCATTATAAAAGATATCAAGTTTTTCATTTTTCTTGAGAGGGTGATCAGGCAAAGCATTAAATAATCGGAGAAGCCTCCCCCAAGCTTGTGGGAGACTCTCTTCTTCAATTTGCACAAAATTATATATTTCCCTTAAGGCGCTTGTTTCTTATGAGCGGGGAAATATTTAGCAGAGAAGTAATAAATCATATCCTGGGGACTACGCACACAACCAGGTTCAAGAGAATTAAATCATATTTTAGCATCACCCTTTAATGAGAACGGAAATAACTTAAGGATATAGTAATGATTTTTTCCACATTAGTGAACAGGGTGGCTATATCATTCAATTTAGTAAGATGTGCCACAACAGTTTCAGATTCATAGCCATAAAAAGGATTAAATTTAACCAAAGTAATTAACTGAGGATCGATAGAGAAATCATAATCCTTATCAGAAATACAGATAGGTGAAGTAGCAAAAGCAGGGTCATATTTCATTTTAGCATTCGAAGATTTCTCTTTCAGCTTAGCTAACAGTTTCTTAAGATCATATCTATCATTGCAAGCTAAAAAAGTCTCTAGCAGTTTCTTCATCCAGAACATAACCCTCAGGCACAACAGGCAATTCATATCTAGGGGGAGAATCTTCATCATCACTTTCATCAATATTATCAGTTTCAATAATTTCATTCTCTCTAACCCTAGCAAGCTGTTCATCAAGAAATTCACCTAATGGAACAATATTATCAAGCATAGAAGTAGTTTCATCATAAGCATCATGCATAGCAGAAGCAGCATCATCAATAACATGTGACATGTCAGAATGAATAGCAGGTGTAGGTGTCGCAAGTTTACTCAAAACAGAAGGTGAATCAAGTGTAGAGCTAGACGACAGTTCCTCACCTCCCCTCGTAGCTGAGGGAAAAATCTTGGTTCTTTCATCTTTCAAGTTCTTCATAGTGATCAACAGATATAAATCCAAGTGACTCAAAGAATAGAGTTATGTTCCCCGGCAACAGTGCCAGAAAATAGTCTTGATAACCCACAAGTATAGGGGATCACCACAGCTTTCGAGGGTAGAGTATTCAACCCAAATTTATTGATTCGACACAAGGGGAGCCAAAGAATATTCTCAAGTATTAATAGTTGAGTTGTCAATTAAACCGCACCTGAAAGACATAATATCTACAGCAAAGTATTTAGTAGCAAAGTAATCTGGAAGTAACGGTAATGGTGGCAAAAGTAACAATATTGGTTTTGTAGTTATTGTAACATTGGCAACAGAATAGTAACTAAGAAAAGATCAATATGTGAAAAGCTCGCAGGCAATGGATCAGTGATGGATAATTATGTCGGATGCGATTCCTCATGCAATAGTTATAACATAGGGTGACACAGAACTAGCTCCAGTTCATCAATGTAATGTAGGCATGTATTCTGAATATAATCATACATAGGGTGACACAGAACTAGCTCCAGTTCATCAATGTAATGTTGGCATGTATTCTGAATATAATCATACATGCTTATGGCAAAGAACTTGCATGACATCTTTTGTCCCACCCTCCTGTGGCAGCGGGGTCCTATTGGAAACTAAGGGATATTAAGGCCTCCTTTTCATAGAGTACCGGACCAAAGCATTAACACTTATTGAATACATGAACTCCGCAAAGTACGGTCATCACCGGGAGTGGTCCCGATTATTGTCACTTTGGGGTTACCGGATGATAACACATAGTAGGTGACTATTGACTTGCAAAATAGAATCAAGAACTCACATATATTCATGAAAACATAATAGGTTCAAATCTGAAATCATGGCACTCGGGCCCTAGTGACAAGCATTAAGCATAGCAAAGTCATAGCAACATCAATCTCAGAACATAATGGATACTGGGGATCAAACCCTAACAAAACTAACTTGATTACATGATAAATCTCATCCAACCCAACACCGTCCAGCAAGCCTATGATGGAATTACTCACGCACGGCAGTGAGCATCATGAAATTGGTGATGGAGGAAGGTTGATGATGACGATGGCGACGGATTCCCCTCTTCGGAGCCCCGAACGGACTCCATATCAGCCCTCCCGAGAGAGATTAGGGCTTGGCGGTGGCTCTGTATCGTAAAACGCGATGAATCCTTCTTTCTAATTTTTTTCTCCCCGAATGTGAATATATAGAGTTGGAGTTGAGGTTGGCGGAGCCTCAGGGGGCCCACGAGAAAGGGGGCGCGCACTCCACCCTCGTGGATAGGGTGTGGGCCCCCTGGAGTTGATTCTTTCACCGGTATTTTCATAAATTCGAAAAATATTCTCCGTGAAGTTTCAGGTCATTCCAAGAACTTTTATTTCTCCACAAAAATAACACCATGGCAATTCTGTTGAAAACAGCATCAGTCCGGGTTAGTTCCATTCAAATCATGCAAGTTAGAGTCCAAAACAAGGGAAAAAGTGTTTGGAAAAGTACATACAATGTAGACATATCACCAAGCCCGTGCGCGCGCCCCCCCCTCAGCGGCATGGGACGCTGCCGTCGACCGCTACCTCTCAGAGGCGCTAATTGCCATCCTCCCGTGCCCCGCCCATCGACCGCGCCACGACATGATGTTTGATTTACATGTGAAGAACATTATGTACTGCCTTGAAGACTTCAACAACGGTGTCCCGGAGGATGACAACGACGGTGCGGCACACTGCCTCCGCCGCCGCCGGAAATAGATTTTTTGGGGTTTAATACTATATCTCGAATTTTCGATCATTTGAATATAAATTTACAGTGTGACTAAATGAAAGATATGGTTTGAACGAACTTGCGTTTTTCTCTCTTAATGTACAGACTTATAAAACGATTTTCTTTTGAAAAAAGGTCAGTGGTTTTTAAATATAAAACACTCATTGTAAACGTTTTAGTTAGAACACCCGTATGCAAACCGACAGCTTCCCAGGAAGCCAAGGGAAAATGTGTCGAGCAGGATTTCTGCATCCCTTCAACGCAAACGGTTGTTTTGCATGACCCGGGTGCAACCATGTACAAATAATTGGGTAAGATTTGCATATCTGCCATTTTGGGTATGTTGCCATTTCTCAAACTGGAAAGATTGACATTTGTTTATCTAGTAACATTGCCATTTGTCAACCTTCTAACACTGCGATTTGTCAAAATATGCAGCTACAAATCACTAGCGCTATCTAATTTTTGCAACTAAAATCACTAGCACTGTTCATATGGACACCACTAGTAGGCGTGAGTTCATGGACGCATATGCCAATGTACCATTGATTACATACAAAAAGTCATCAACCCACAACGACAATGAGGATACACGTTGGATTATAGATCATTTCTAACAAAACATTCTAGTAAAGTTTTTCTCACACAACAAATAACAAAGCGATGAAACAAACTTCAGCTCAACCACTCGTCGGTGTTGGAAACGCTTGCTTTGAACAAGAAGTGATTCTCTGGGAAGGGCCAGCTACTGTCAATCTCGAGACCAACGCAGGACTGATCATCGAGGCTGAAGCGGCCTATGTCAGGACCCATATTGGGACGGTAGGGAAGCACATTAATGTCCGAGGTATAGATACAGTTTCTTCTTATAAATGGTAGTAACGTTGTGTCAACAGCAGCTGGATCGCCTTCCACCATCATTGGATAGTTTTGTCCAAGGAAGAGCAAGTTTCTTCCAAGACTTTCAATACTAAACCAGGGAGAAGGTGTTGGCGCTAGTACACTAGTATCCATCCCGAATACTCTGCAAAGGATGTTGGAATAGGTCCGGAGAATGTGACCATACGAGACAACACCTGCTTCCTAAGTAACATCAGCAGTGCCCTATATACAGACAAGAAGAGGTGATCCATCGGAATAAGTTGCTAGGCGCCACTGGGTATATGGGTCCTGCTCGTCCTCATGCTCGTGAATAAAATTTTCAATTATAGGTGGTGGAATGTTCACGGGACCTTGGAAAAACAAGAAGGTTAATTAGTAAAGGGAAACTAGCTAACCCGCATGCATGTGGATGAAACAATTATAATTACGGTGGAAGACAAACGTACCGAAATCATAAGGATTCCATGCAAAAACATTGCCATGAGTGGTGGAAGCAAACACAAGACCCTCGTATTGAATTGCATCACAGTACTCATTTGTGTATAGAAACTGATTTTTAAGCAATATCCATCGAGTCGAACCATGAAGCACGGCAACAAGCTTGTCAAAGATAGCGACAACACAAGCATTCCTATAACCCCAAGAGTGGTTGGGAACTCGACAAATTAATATCTTCCGTAGATGACAGTCAGCATGATCGTATTTGAACTCACGTAGAATACCAGTGTACTAAACCTCAGGGCAGTCATCTAAGATTTTTTAAAGTGGAACCCGGTGACCAGTGTACATATTCACAAGTTCCCACTGGCAGTTGTACCCAATATAAACAACCCAATCTCCATGTGCGCCTGCCCAAGCCTTGCCCTGAAGCGATGGCATCTTAACATCATACGTATCATTATCAAGCGGCATCAACTTACACAAGGCGAGTCTTCCCTCGTCCCTGCGCCAGTCAGCAGGGTCACGACGAATAAGATAGGGGAGATCAAAGAAATCCTGGAGCCTTGGGTTCCTTGTAATGATGTTATCAGTTGAGTCGAGAATGGTCTTGAACGAACCTGCCATGCTAGGCAAGGTGATGACGTCACACCGATCAATGAGTTCCTCCACCGCGTCATCATTCAGATCGGGGCAAGAATAACAGGGGTCGTTTCCGGCTTGTTCTCTTCATGCAGAAGACAATCAAACAATCGCAGAACGAAGGGTGAAGGCAAATGGAGGAGGGAGGAAGAGCTAGCGTGCAACAGTAGTTCCAAATCTCTGATCGTACACGGTTTCTCCAAATCTCTGATCATACACCACCGTTTGCGATTATTGCATCACACATGGTTTCTCCAAGGGTCTCTGATCGTACTGTCATGTTAGCAGCATCCTGCAGTAGTGATTGGATTTATTCAATATTTTGGTAAGAGTAAATGTAGATATGATAATTTTGAGAAAGTGGAGGGCAGGGCAGATAAGATGCAGAGTAATGCTAGACAATCAACTATCTCCTGATGCAAGTACAATAATACCACCACCATCCATTATTACTTATCACTCAAATGGATGTATCTAGCACTATTAAGTTCTAAATACATCCAATTGATCAACAGTTAATTCGATAAAGAGGGAGTACATGACAACAGGTACTTACATGAGCAATCCAAAACTTCATAACCATTGTGTTAATTCTACATTTATCTAAGAGTAAATATAGATCTTATAATTTCATGCAAAGGGAGGATAAAGAAGCGAACATTTATAGTGATGCTACATAATCAAACAGCAATGAGTGTAAGTATGCTGACAAAGGGCAAGAGGTGCTGACAAGAGCAATGTTGTGCCAAGTATTGTTGTGAGATCATATGATCCTTTGAGCAAGGAGATTCATCTAAAATTAGTTTTCATACAAGAGAGAAGGTAAGGCACATGCAGAAATTTAGGAGTTCAAATTTTGAATTGATATCATAGATAGTACCCGACACTGGGCTCTCAATAGTTCTAATAGGGGTTTGTCCAGTGGAGTAGGGGTAAAGTGTGGTATAGTTGGGCCTGTGCTTTTTGTGGTTGTTGATCTATCCGATTTAACAGGTATCACTACCTTCTCCAAATACCTAGTTTGTACTCCTTGAGGATCTGCACTCACCCTCTTCCTTTTGGAAATCTATTATGAAAGAACAACATTTGACTGGAAAAACATAGTATGACGACACATGGAATAGGTACAGAGAATGGATAGGTATGGCATATACGCATACATGATGCTTAAACTAAGCATATGGTGTAACAAAGTAGAAGTAATGCAAGAGGTCAGATGCAAAATATGTGCGACCAATACAACCTTGCGATGTTAGAGCAAGCACCTTGATGGGTGATAAGATAGGCCATCCTCCACCATGCCAAGTTTATTAGCCAGTGGATTGTTCTGCAATATTCATTTTGATAATGTTCAATACCTGACATGCATGAAAACATAAAAGCAAGCGACATTATCTTTGTAATGCATAAGTGATTCTAATCCAATATTGCCTCCATGTAAACCCCTTTGTGCTATCTCTGCAATTCTTCTGAGAGATGCCATGCATACTATAATTTGGTGTGTGCGTTAATATAATGTGGCCTACTACTCAAAATATGAGAGCTCCAAAAGTGATGATACTTCGCAGATGATAGCTTCAACATATAGTAAAGAAGAACAAGTCGACTTGACCTGACAAATTCAAAATATACTAAGGGAGAACAACTCGACCTCACGAGTCGACCGCAAATGTCTGTGCTACTCTTCCCAACTAGGAACATACTTATTAAAGAAGAGAAGAGGATCATCTTAAAGAAGAGCAGAAGAGCAAGCAGATTGAAGATATTACAAGTCTTTCTATATGATGTGTGTTGCCCACCCATGATGAACTAGAGCGCAAAGAGAAATAATATTCCTTGCGGTCTCTCGATATGTGGCTCACATGCATTTCGAAACTAAAGTAGGAACATTTAGCTGACCAATTAAACATCTCTCAGTTTTACTAATATCAGCTTAATATCATATTTGAATTTGTACAACTTTAGCTCGATGGGTGGAGTAGTGCTATTACGACACAAACTACGTAGGATGATCGTGGTCATCATAAAATGGGGAAACCGTAAGTATGATGAGTATAGTGTTGACCGTGGCAGTGGGATGACCGATCTGAAGCGGCAAACCGTGCAAAGGGTAGTTAGCAACCGATGTTTTCTTTGAAATAACAACTAAGATTTGGTATGGACAAGAAAGTACAGTCAACAAGTGACAAACAAATGCAATTTTGCTGTCTCTCTCTATATGTCGCGACATGCATTTGGAAACTCAAGTGGGACCTTTAGCTAACCAATTAAATGTGTATGTTAACTAATATCAGTATCATATCACAATAATATTTGAATAACTAAGCTTTGGAATTTTGAGTGTTGTGTTGTTTAGCTTGAAGGGTGGAGTAATGCTAGTACGACAGAAAGCACCTACGCAGATCATAGTAGAGTAGATAAAAGGGGAAAACCCTAAGCATCAAGAGTAAAATCAGGAAAGTGGAACTAGCTGGACCAGTGGGTGGCGTACATGCTTTTCGAAACGAATATAGGAACATTAGGTGACCAATTAAACATGCTCTGTCTTAGTAAGATGAGCATCATATCAGATTCGTATTTCGACACCTAAGCTTTGGAATTATGAGTGGCATGTTGTTCCTGCTCCAGCCGTCCAAACCAGTGCCAGCAGAACCGATTGCTCCCGCCTCTCGTGGCTGGCTTTGCTGCCGGGCAGGCCTCATGGCCCCACCATACTCGCATGCCTGGCCTGGCTATCCATCTACTCACCCACACCTCTGTTATTTTCCGGCGACGGCAGCCGAACCAGTCAACCCTCGTACCCCCACCACGTGGGCAACCACTGCCCTGTGTTCCCCGAATCCGTGTCGTTCCCTTCCTAGGCCTCGTCTTCATCCACCACCCTAGTGCTCTCGGTGCGGCGTGGTCAATGAACGACGTCCATCAGAAGTGGACTGTACATGGAGAGGCTGACAGCTGGGTCCACGGCCGCACACAAGGAAATGCCTCCTTATTACCTGCAAAATAATGATTCCTCCACCTGACAGTTGGGACCGACCGGAAGGGCCTCTGTATTTCGCGAAAAAAACGTTCCCCACTGACAGCTCGGACCCAGCAGCTATATCTTCGTACGCAAGGAAGTGACTCCTTATTACGGACAAAAAAATGAATACTCCCCATGCTAGCTGGGACGCACCATAGTTGGAGGTGACTTGCGGGCCTACTAAGTTGACGCGGACGGAGGGCTTTGCCAACTTAGTCAATATGAACCATTCTAGCTCTAGTGACCGTACGATGTCCATCCAACGGCCGTAGTGCTTCTTTAACCTCTGGTCTTCTTGCTCCAGCCGCCCAAACCAGCGCCGGTCGTGCCGCTTGCTCCCGCCTCCCGTGGCCGGCTGTGCTGCCGCGGAGGCCTTACCACCCACTAGGCCATCCCTCCACTCACCCACAACCCCTGTTATTCTGTGGCGACGGCAGCCTCACACCGCAGCCGAACCAGTGAACCCTCGTACTCCTCGCCGCGTGGGCATCTACTGTCGTGTCTTCCCTGGCTCCGCGTCATCCGCTTCATAGGCCTCGCCGTCGTCCCCCGCCTTGGTGCTCTCGGCGCAGCATGGTCAATGTGGTCAAGGAATGACTTCCATTGGAAGAGTACTATATGTGGAGAGGCTGGCAGCTAGGTCCATGGCTGCAGCAAGGAAGTGCAACCTTATTACGCGCAAAATAATGATTCCTCCACCTAACAGTAGGGACCCATCGGATGGGCCATCGTATTTTGTGAAAAAATGTTTCCCAACTTACTGCTGGGACCCGCCAGCTACATCTTCGCATGCAACGAAGTGCCTCCTTATCCTCCTTAACACTTGGGCCCCACCTGGTCGAAGCGTATGTAGCGTTGTCATTCTGGTTGTGAACGTGTACGTACATACTGGTCGATCAGTCTGTCAGCAGGCTGCAGCGCTGAACCATCGCCGAGTAAGGAAGTGGACGTGTCCTAGTAGAGGCGCACACGTAGCATGTAGACGTACGTACATCCAGGGTGCAAGAAAGTAAGTACGGTCACATACTTTACATACAGGCGGGGTCTCGAATGCCTACTCGCGCATACGTACGGCCAGGGCCCATGTACATGGAGAGGCAGCAATGGCGTGATGTTCATCAGCGGCTAACTGACTGGGTCAGAACAGAGAAACTGCATCGCCGTCTTCATCGGGAGGCAACGGAACGCGTGTTGTTCATCGGGAGCCAATCGGCTTGGATGGAACAGTCGATCGAAACGAGGCCTGGCGTACCGCAGAACGGACAAAAGGGCCTTCTGTTCGACCGGCCACCGTCGAAACGGGATCCTATTCATCGGAGGGGTATGGCATACCGGAAAACAGAGGAAACATACTTGTGTTCGAGTTCCTACGGTCGAAACGGGGTCCTGTTGATCGGGAGGGGTGTGGCGTACCGCAAAACGGGACTCCTCGGGCTACCGTTCATCTCCACCGTCGACCTCCTCTAGCCTCCACGGGCTACTATTCATCCACCGTCGACCTCCTCCAGCATCCACCTGCGACTGTTCATCCACAGGCTCCTGTCCATCCAGCCTCCACCGCTCCTCCACCGGCTACTGTTCAACCAGCCCTCTCCATGGGGTCCTGTTCAACTACCCCTCCACGGGCTACTGTTCATCCAGCCCTCCACCGACTACCGTTCAACCAATCCTCCACGCGATCATGTTCATCCAGCCCTCCACGGGGTCCTGTTCATCCACCCCCAACTGGCTTGATCGATCGGGGTCCTGTTCATCTAGCGGCAATAGCCTCTACTACCACTGGGTCCTGTTCATCCAACCCCCCCCCAACAATACTCATTGTTCATCAAGAGGCGGCAGGTTCGATCGGCTTCAGTTAGCAGCAGTAGAGAAGGAATCGCTCGATCGGGTTTAGTTAACAGCCAGATTGATCGATTGCTTGGGTTCAGTAATGTGTAGCCCGTAGTGCAATTGCTCGGGTTCAGTAGGTGAACGCCTCGCTCAGGTTCAGTTAAAGCCCAACGCCTCGCACCCACGCACGTACATGTACGAGAGAAACGCGCATCGCTCGGCCACCGACCACCCACCGTAACCGAGAAATCCCTGATATTTTCCTCGCCCTCGCTTCTACCATGATTTTTTCCATCATGGACGGCCCAAAGAATGTCATGCAGCTGCCTCTCCGGCCCGCCCAGGACGAAAAGCCCATTTTTTGTCATGATTTTTTGTCATAGAAGTAGGAGCCCACCACATCTATGATGATACCAGGTTTTGTCACAATTATCGTCATAGTAGTGTCATAAGCATGACAGAAAAAAGATTGTTCGGCCCAAAATGTCATGGATGTGTCTTTTTTTGTAATGGCAGGATGTAGGATTTTACCTCCATCGAGAGGGCCTAAACCTGGGTAAAACATTGTCTCTCTGTTCCTGTTACCATCTATCCCAGAGCCACAGCTTGGCCCCCTACCCTGAGGTCTACCTGTTTTGACACCGACATTCGGAAAGGAGCTCGGGTGATCGAGGCATGGTGTGGGAAGCCCGAATTACGGTTCTGAAGGTCCCTTGGTATGCTGAGGAGAAATGTGTACAAGACAAGTGATATTTTGCTATCAATTGTTTTATTTATCCAGATGTGTTTTATTTTGACTCATGTGCGATCATGTTAAATTCTGAAAGTGGCCAGTCGTCGGCTTTTGCCCCCTAGATACTATGCGGGGTGTTCCTAAAAAATGCGTGAACCCTTAGCCGGCATCTCGGTGCCCATAGGCGGTTGCGTATTTAGAGGAACAAGGCAATCAGACTATTGTGGAGTTATAACTTTCACTTGGTCATAGGAACTTGAATTGTGGGGTAGTTGACTTATCCCCTGGTGTTGTGCTGGTTGGACGAGCCGAAGTGCACTCGACCTGACACATCGGTTCTTATGACAAGAACCCTTCATTTAACACGGAGTAACCTTTAACTTTTTTAGTTTTACATTGTCTTCGCATCACCGACCAGTTTACGCTTATCGTGATAGTCGATTTTCGGCTTTCTCCATTGAGGCACTTGACCATTCGAGATAGAAGTGCAATCACAATGGTTCTCCCTTCACACTCCTAGCCAAACAAGATGGAACATAGGAGGCAAGCACAGGAGTCGGGCAACCCAACCATTAACCATAATCTCAATTTGAAACTCATGCTAGTGCAATTCGGACCTGAAAAAGCTATGTCAGAGTTACCTATGCACATCTCCAAATGAGCTAAAAATTTATGGATAATTGTTTTGGAATATATAAAAAATGCTGGAGCAAATAACTACCAGAGGGGGCCACCTGGTGAGCACAAGACACCAGGGCGCGCCAGGGCCCCCAGGGGCACCTTGGTGGGTTGTGCTCAGCACGGCCCACCTCCGGTGCCCATATCTATGGTATATAAGTCATTTTTACCTAGAAAATAAGGAGATGAATTTCGGGATGGAGCGTCGCCGTCTCGAGGCGAACTTGGGCAGGAGCACTTTTGCCCTCTGGCGGAGCGATTCTACCGGGGGAACTTCCCTCCCAGAGGGGGAAATCGAAGCCATCGTCATCACCAACAACCCTCTCATCTTTTGGAGGCCAATCTTCATCAACATCTTCAACAGCACCATCTCCTCTTGAACCCTATTTTATCTCTTGTGTTCAATATTTGTACTGGAACCTCAGATTGGTACATGTGGATGACTAGTAGTGTTGATTACATCTTGTTGTTAATCACTATATGGTTTATTTGGTGGAAGATTATATGTTCAGATCCATTATGCTATTTAATACCCCCTGGTCTTGAGCATGATTATCATTTGTGATTAGTTACTTTTGTTCTTGAGGTCATAGGAGAAATCTTGTTGCAAGTAATCATGTGAAGTTGATATGTGTTCGATATTTTGATGATATGTATGTTGTGATTCCCTTAGTGGTGTCATGTGAAAGTCGACTACATGGCACTTCACCATATTTTGGCCTAAGGGTATGCATTGTAAAGTAGTTATTAGATGATGGGTTGCTAGAGTTTCAGAAGCTTAAACCCTAGCTTATGTGCTACTTCATAAGGGACCGATTTGGATCCAAAAGTTTAATGCTATGGTTAGATTTTGTCTTAATACTTTTCTCATAGTTGCGGATACTTGTGAGGCGGTTAATCATAAGTAGGAGGTTTATTCAAGTACACCTAAGCACCGGTCCACCCACATATCAAATTATCAAATTAGTGAACACGAATCAATCCAACATGATGAATGTGACTAGATGAAATTCCCATGTACCCTCAAGAACACTTTGCTTATTATAAGAGACCGTTTTGGCCTGTCCTTTGCCACAAAAGTATTGGGCTACCTTGCTGCACTTTATTTACCGTTACCATTACTTTCTCATTACAAATTACCTCACTATCAAACTACTCATTACCGACTATTTCAGTATTTGCAGAGATTACCTTGTTCAAAACCACTTGTCATTTCCTTCTGCTCCTCGTTGGGTTCAACACTCTTACTTATCGAAAGGACTACGATTGACCCCCTATACTTGTGGGTCATCAATTATATATATATAATTTTTTGCCTCATGAAGGACAAAGCATCACTCAAGCTTGGGGAGGCTTAATTACATGATGTACACATGCCCCAATCATGAGCTCCCAAAAGAAATTATCTTACAGAACTTTTATGCTCGACTTTCTTATGATGATCGAACCATGCTCGATTCTTCTTCAACTGGTTCCTTTATGAAGAAAACTATTGAATTCAAGTGGGGTCTTCTAGAAAGAATTAAATGCAACTCTAAAGATTGGGAACTTGACACAGGTAAAGAGTTAGGTATAATTCTTTAGTTTGATTGTGTTAAATGCTTTATGGACACTGATGCTTTTCATAAGTTTAGCACTAAATATGGACTTGACTCTGGGATAGCAGCTTCCTTTTACGAATCATTTGCTACTCATGTTGATCTCCCTAAGGAGAAGTGGTTTAAATATCATCCCACTATTAAAGAAAATATTCAGGAACCTACTATAGTTAAAGATGAAACTATCATTTACAATGTTGATCCAATTGTTCCCACTTCTTATGTTGAGAACCCACCTTTTCTTGTAAGGATAAAGGAACATGCTAAAGTTTCAACTGTGGTTAACAAAAGTAATATTAGAGCACCTAGACTCTCTAAACAAATTAAAGTTGAACCTAATGTTTCTATGGTCAAAGATATCTTGGTCAATAATACTGATGGGAATGTTATTTACTTTTGCGATGAAGACGCTAGAATTGCTAAACCCGATACTAAAGATAAGAATAAGCCTATTGTTGGCATGCCTATTTTCTTAGTAAAGATAGGAGATCATTGTTATCATGGCTTATGTGATTTGGGTGCTAGTGTGAGTGCTATTCCGGTTGCCTTATATCAAGAAATTATGAATGATATTGCTCCTACTGAAATATAAGATACCGATGTTACTATTAAGCTTGCGAATAGAGATACTATTTCACCGCTTGGGATTGTTAGACATGTTGAAGTCTGGTGTGGGAAAATAAAATACCCTACGGATTTCTTTGTTCTTGGTTCTCCACGAGATTATTTTTGTCCCATTATATTTGGTAGACCTTTCGTGAACACTTTTAATGCTAAGATTGATTGTGCTAAAGGAATTGTCAATGTTAACTTTGGTGATATATCTCATGAGTTTAATTTTTCTAAGTTTCATAGACAACCTCGTGATAAAGAATTTCCTAGTAAGGATGAAATTATTGGTCTTGCTTCTATTTCTGTGCCTCCTACTCATCCGTTGGAACAATATTTGCTAGACCACGAAAATGATATGCATATGAATGAAAGAAATGAAATAGATAAGATGTTCTTTGGTCAAACACCTATCCTGAAACATAATTTGCCTGTTGAAACTCTAGGAGGTCCTCCTCCACCTAAAGGTGATCCTCTGTTTGAATTAAAACAATTGCCTGATACATTGAAATATGCCTATCTTAATAAAAAGAATATATATCCTATTATTAGTGCTAACCTTTCAGAGCATGAAGAAAAGAGACTATTAAAAACTCTAAGGAAGCATCATGCCACTACTGATATACTCTTGATGTCTTCAGGCATTAGCCCCACTTTATGTCAGCACAAGATTAATATGGAGCGTGATGCTCAACCAGTTGTCGATCATCAATGATGATTAAATCCTAAGATGAAGGAGGTGGTAAGAACTGAAATATTAAAGCTCCTTGAAGTAGGTATGATCTACCCATAGCCGATAGTAGATGGATAAGTCTTGTTCATTATGTCCCTAAGAAAGGAGGCATTATCATTGTTCCTAATGATAAAAATGAGCTTATCCTACAAAGAACTGTAACTGGTTATAGGATGGTAATCAATTTTAGAAAATTAAATAAAGCTACTAGAAAAGATCATTACCCCTTGCCTTTTATTGATCAAATGTTAGAAAGATTGTCTAAGCACGCACACTTTTGCTTTCTTGATGTATATTGTAGTTTCTCTCGAATACCTGTATCAAAATCCGACCCAAGAGAAAACTACTTTCACTTGTCCTTTTGGAACTTATGCTTACAAACGTATGCCTTTTGGCTTATGTAATGCACCTGCTACCTTTCAAAGATGTATGACTGCTATATTCTCTAACTTTTGTTAAAAGATTTTTGAGGTTTTCATGGATGATTTTTTTATTTACGGAACTTCTTTTGATGATTGTTGAAGCAACCTTGATAGAGTTTTGCAGAGATGTGAACAAACTAATCTTGTCTTGAATTGGGAGAAGTGCCACCTTATGGTTAATGAAGGTACTATCTTGGGGCATAAAATTTCCGAACAAGGTATTGAAGTAGATAAAGCTAAAGTTGATGCAATTGAGAAAATGCCATGCCCTAAAGATATTAAAGGTATAAGAAGTTTCCTTTGCCATGTTGGTTTCTATAGGAGGTTCAGTAAAGACTTCTCTAGAAAATTATAGGCCTCTTACTAATCTCTTGCAAAAATATGTTTCGTTTGTTTTTTATGATGATTGTGTAGAAGCCTTTGAAACACTTAAGAAAGCCTTAACTTATGCACCTATCTTTCAACCACCTGATTGGAACTTGCCTTTCAAAATTATGTGTGATGATAGCGATTATGTTGTTGGTGATGTTCTACGACAAAGAGTTGATAAGAAACTAACCATTATGCTAGTAAAATTCTAGACAGTGATCAAAGAAATTATGCTACTACGGAGAAAGAATTTTTAGCAGTTGTGTTTGCTTGTGATAAATTAAGATCTTACAATGTTGATTCTAAAGTAATTGTTCGCACTAATCATGCTGCTATTAAATACCTTAAGGAAAAGAAAGATGTTAAACCTAGAGTCATTAGGTGGGTTCTTTTGCTACAAGAGTTTGACTTGCATATTACTGATAGGAAGGGAGTTTAGAATCCCATGGCCGATAACTTGTCTAGGTTAGAAAATCTTATTGATCACCCACTACCTATTGATGATAGTTTTCCTAGTGAACAACTAGCTGTTATAAATGCTTCTCGTAATACTCCTTGGTATGCAGACTATGCAAATTACATTGTTACTAAGTATATACCACCTAGTTTTACATACCGAAGAGTTCTTGTTTGATTTGAGACACTACTTCTCGGATAACCCACACCATTAAAAATAAGACGTAGATGGTATTATTGGATGTTGTATACCTGAGCATGAACAAGAACAAATCCTACGGAAGTGTCACTCCGAGGCATACGAAGGACACCATGCTGGAGATAGAACTACGTATAAGGTATCACAATCTGGTTTTTATTGGCCTACTCTCTTCAAGGATGCACATAAGTTTTTCTTATCTTGATGAATATCAAAGAAATGCCCATGAAATTATTCATTTGTTATTGAACCATTTGATGTTTGGGGGTTTGATTATATGGGACTTTTTCCTTCTTCCAATGGGTATACTCATATTCTAGTTGATGTTGATTACGTCACTAAGTGGGTAGAAGCTATTCCAACTAGTAGTGCTGATCATAACACATCTACTAAAATGCTTAAAGAAGTTATTTTCCTGGGGTTTGGAGTCCCTAGATATTTAATGACTGATGGTGGTTCACATTTTATTCATGGTGCATTCCATAAACTCCTTGCTAAATATGATGTCAACCATAGAATTGCATCACCTTGTCATCCTTAATCTAGTGGTCAAGTTGAATTGAGAAATTGAGAAATAAAGCTTATTTTACAAAAGGCCGTCAATAGATCTAGAAACAATTGGTCTAAGAAATTAGATGATGCATTATGGGCATACATAACTGCTTATAAAAATCCTATGGGTATGTCCCCTTATAAAATGGTCTATGGAAAAGCATGTCATTTACCTATTGAGTTAGAACATAAAGCATATTGGGAAATTAAAGAACTTAACTATGATTTCAAACTTTCCGGTGAAAAGAGGTTATTTGATATTAGTTCTCTAGATGAATGGAGGACATAGGCTTATGAAAATGCTAAGTTATTTAAGGAAAAAGTTAAAAGATGGCATGATAAAAGAATCCAAAAATGGTAATTAAAAATAGGAGATCAAGTTTTATTATACAACTCTCGTTTAAGATTCTTTGTACGAAAGCTTCTCTCTAAATGCGAAGGACCATATATCATTGAAGAAGTTTATCATTCCAGATCTATCAAGATAAACAATGCTGAAGGCACTAATTCGGAGGTGGTTAATAAACATTATATCCCAGGTACGCCCATTACTGTTGAAACTAATATTATTCAAACTATGACACTGGAGGAACACATAAGGGAAACCTTCTAGAATGCTCCAGAGCCCTAAAAAGGGGTTAGGTATGTGGTACGGTAAGTAAACCAACTCCAAAAGTTCCATAAAAGTACTTTCTGCCTGTTTTGGAATATTTTAAAATTTTAGGAAAATAATAAAAAGTCCTAAAAGTGCATGAGGGAGCGACAAGCCCTAGGGGCGCGGGCCAAACCCTAGGCGCGCCCCCAGGCTTGTGGCCCCCTCATGGACTTTCCCGACTCCGTTTTTCTTCCATGTTACTTGTCTTGCAGGAAAAAAATTCATTATATATAATTCCCGAGGTTTTGACCACCGTATCGCAGAGATATCTTTTGTTCTTGTTTCATACTACTATTCTGACAATTCTAGATCTCCATGGCTCCGCAAAGGCTCTGTACCAAGCACCAGATTGTGCAACCATCACCAAGCAAACGCCCTTACAGAAATGTCTACTACGAGTGGTCATCCAGAGAGGAGGAAATAGGCAAGGAGGACAAGGTCAAAGAGGTTGCAGGAATCCAGACCCAAGACGGGAAGGCAAGCCATGCCCACGGAGAAAACAAAAGAGGGGGGGGTATATCCTTCAACTCTTCTATGATCATCTTACCCCATTTCAAATTGAATCCTTAAGGCTCTTTGAAATAATTTGCGCTCAGAATACATCTCTCACTCATGAATTTATTTCGTTGGAAGAGCAAAATATCGCCCTTCGGAGTATCAACCGTAAACTAGAATTTTTGCTAAGGCTGAAGGACAAGCCTACTACTTCATCATCACCATCATCACCAAAGAAGGATACTTGAGTACATGGGAATGGGAACTCCCCTTGGCTTGGGCCAAGCTTGGGGGAGGTGCCTCGGTATCGTATCACCATCACTTCTATCATCCTTATCTATCTTAGTTTTATCCTTAGTTATTTAATGAATTAGAATAACAAAATTTTAGTATGATCTATTTTCGAGTGCTTGCTTAGTGATTTATCTATATATGTAATCATGTGCTAGATATATAATAAAGAGTAGTTTGTGTTTTGCTTGCTTTCTTGTTTCAATATTGGCAATGAAAAATAAAAATAATAAAATATAATATGCTACTCCCATGGGGATTAATGACTTCACATAAAGAATTATATTTGATAAAATTTGTTGGAAGTTGACAAACATAGCATTGGTCATTGGTGCAATCCATGAAAAAGTAGTGAGGGAGACAAGTCTCACATATAAATATACTATCTTGGACATATTTTATGATTGTGAGCCCCCATCAAATATTATATATCAATTAGTTGACGTTGGACAAGGAATACAATGTAATGAATTATGGTTGTTTACATTCACATAGAAGTTATATTGTTATGGATCTCCTAACATGTGGTGCTTTTCTAGGATCTTTTTCTAGCCAAAAATTCGCACTAAGTAGAGATACTACTTGTGCATCCAAAACCCTTAAAGCCAGTTTCATGACATGAGAGTCCACCATATCTACCTAGGGATTGAATAATGGCAGTGCAACTAATCCCCGGGTGGTTTTGGTAATTCATAACAACATATAGCCCATTGAACAAATATCCATTCAAGTTAAATATTTTAGAAAGTTCAATGGATGGCATGGCATGAACTAGAGATGTGGCCCCCTCAAAATGGTAAGGACACATGCTGGCAAAAGCTCAAGACTCTTCATTTATATTTTAGTGATCCAAGATCACATTGAGTCCATAGGAAAGTCAATACTATTAAAAGGGGATGATCTTTTACTTAATGGTCTACTTGCTCAAAGTGCTTAGTGATATTTCTCCAAAGCCCTCAACCACTTTCTCATTTCCATATATGTACAAAACTCAAAGTCAAACTCGGCCCCACCGAACTGTTCTATCCGGGGCCACTTAGTTCATTTGACCTAGCCACTGCCAGAAACTCTAACACTTCGGTCACACCGATGTGGATCTCGGTCTCACTGAGATGGCCCTGCAAACATTCTGTTTCCCTTTTGTAACATTACGGTCTCACCGAAATGAGTGATCGGTCCCACCGAGATTCCTAACGTTCACATTTTGAACTGGTTTGGTCTCACTGAGTTCTTCTATTCGGTCTGACCGCGTAGGGTCAAATGTGTGTAACGGTTGGATTTTTTGTGGAGGCTATATATACCCCTCCACCCGAGAGAGCCATCAGAACGTGCCTACACTTCCAACTTACATTTTCTGAGAGAGAACCACGTACTCATGTGTTGAGATCAAGATATACGTACCATTCCTACCACAAGAATCTTGATTTCTAGCCTTCCCCAAGTTGCTTTCCGCTCAAATCATCTTTCCACCATATCCAAATCTGTGAGAGAGAGTTGAGTTTTGGGGAGACTATCATTTGAAGCACAAGAGCAAGGAGTTCATCATCAACACACCATCTCTTACCTTTTGGAGAGTGGTGTCTCCTAGATTGGTTAGGTGTCATTTGGGAGCCTCCAACAAGATTGTGGAGTTGAACCAAGAAGTTTGTAAGGGCAAGGAGATCGCCTACTTCGTGAAGATCTACCGGAGTGAGGCAAGTCCTTCGTGGGCGATGGCCATGGTGGGATAGACAAGGTTGCTTCTTCATGAACCCCTCGTGGGTGAAGCCCTCCGTGGAATCGCACAACCTTTACCCTTCGTGGGTTTAAGTATTTGATGGGGACACCAAAACCATCGTCAAGTCTCCAACAATTATAGGTCCAATCACAAGAAGTCTCGCCAAACAAATAAGTGACCAGGTGAACGCTAACTTAAGTTTACCTTGTAACCTTGATGACACAACTATGCTTTCATCTCCATTGTTGTTGGTTGAACTTAGGTATAACATGGAAGCAATCCAACAACCTATGAGCTCTTGAAGCAACCGCTTTGGAGGAACAAGTTTGGAGAAAACAAGTTTCAAGTGAAGTTGATGCTGTCAGTCTTTACCTCTGATGTTTTGGTGTGGCCCACCCATATGATGGAGAGACGGGGCCATAGGGGTACATCAACAGAAGCTACATCAAATTATCTTTTCAATGCAAAAAAGCTCACATCATTTGGAGTTGTGATTCAAAAGTTCTAGTCTGTCTCGTGGAAGGTGTTTAGGCTGTTAAGACTTCGCGAATTTCCGAGGAGCTCTGCAACAACTCCCAAAGTTGACTGCTTATTCACCCAAGGAAGCCATGCAAACCTGCTTACTTTTGAAACCATTTTCACACCTAGCTAAGGGGGATTGTCCCTACTATAAAAGCCCATCTCCCCCATCCTCTAGGAAACCTTTTGTCAAACCATTCAGCTACAAGCTTATGCAGCAAGACTGCTAGAGAGATCCGAGAGATCTTGCTACCTTTGCTCTTGTGAGTTCATTCGGATTCGCGAGAAGGAGCCTCTGGTTCCCCCTAGTTCTTGCTCTACAGTTCCGGCCATTTTGTGTGGATTAGTCCCGGTTTGTGGTTCTGCGATTGTTCGGACAGCGGGTTGGAGCTCTTGTAGCTTCGGTCAGCCATCCCCAACGTACGGGTTGCATCCTACCTTGGCAGGTATAAAGCTAGTTATCCCGGCTGCTTGCAGCTAGTTATCCCTTCCGATTCGATCCTACGACGTGAAGATCGGGCCACCCTCGAGCGTGAACTTGTTCAACGGGTTTCCGCCTATCAGTCTCCATCAATGTGGATGTGCGATAGTACCACCTATCGGAACAACGCCAAAAATCTCCATGTCATCATTGCGTTTGCACTCTCCAAACCCTTCTCTTTACCTTCATATCCAATGTTTTACTTTCTGCTGCTACACTCTTAGAATTGCATGCATAGGTCGATTGCTTGACTTGAGCAAAATTGCAAAAATCTGCCCACAACTAAAATTGGGAAAAGATTAGATTTTTATTTGGTCAAGTAGTCTAATCACCCCCACCCTCCAGACCTACTTTTGATCCTACAAGTGGTACCAAAGTTTTGGTCTCCATTTGCCTTTGATTTCCATAGGCTTTGGTGATCATAGCCTTGGTTTCACAACCTAGGAGAGTATGCCGTCTAGAGTAGAAAATTACCACCATAGAGGTCCTTACTTTGATGGGACTAATTTTTCTAGTTGGAAACATAAGATGAAAATGCATATTATTGGTCATAACCCCGCCATTGGGGCTATTGTGCGCATTGTCTTGCAAGGTGATTTCTTCAAGTATGGAAAAGAATCGGACCGTGAAACATCCGTGGAAGAAATGAAGATGTTGCAATACAATGCTCAAGCTTGCGATATTCTCTTCAATGGATTGTGCCCTGAAGGATTCAACAAAATCAGCCGCCTTGAGAATGCAAAGGAACTTGGGATACTTTGGTTGATATGCATGAAGGTACCAAGTCCATCAAGGAATCCAAATTGGATGTGCTTAAAAGTGAACTTGAAATTTCAAGATGAAGGATGATGAAGGAGTTGCTGAGGTGTACTCTAGGCTTGCTCCCATCACAAATGAGATTGCTGGCTTAGGAAGAGAAGAGATGACCAACAAATTCATCATCAAGAAGATGCTAAGATCCTTGGATGGAAAATATAATACTGTGTGCACCTTGATCCAAATGATGCCCAATTACAAATATCTCAAGCCCACGGAATTCATTGGTAGAATTGTTCCTCATGAGATGTCACTCAAGGATAAGGAAGAGTTCCACAACAAGTCTAGTGGTGCTTATAAAGCTTCAACTGATGCTCCTATAACATCAAGTGAGAAACAAGTCTTGAATGAAGAATTGATCTTACTGGTGAAGAACTTCAACAAATTCTACAAGAATAGAAGCAAAGAGAGATGTTCCCAGTCAAGATCCTACAATGACAAAAGATCTTCTAGCTGTGATCGTAATTGCAACAATTGTGGAAGAACCAGACACTACTTCAATGAGTGTACAGCTCCCTACAAGAAAAGGGAAGATCCACCTAAGAGGAGAAGTAAAAGAGATGAATCACCACCAAGAGAGAGAAGAAGTAGAGATGATCGTTATGAACGAAGACCCTCTCGTAGAAGCAAGGATTAGGAAAGGAAGGACAAAGCGTCAAAGAGCTACACAAGATGAAGACATCAAGCTCATGTTGGTGAATGGGTATCCGGTTCTGTCTCCGAAAACTACTCTGAGAGAACTTATCACTCCGACTCCGAATATACTCAAGATGAAGGTGTTGTCAGACTTGCACTTGTGTCACGATACTTCTCCAACGTATCTATAATTTTTTTATTATTCCATGCTATTATATTATCTGTTTTGGATGTTTTATATGCATTAATATGCTATTTTATATTAGTTTTGGGACTAATCTAGAGCCCTGTGCCAGTTTTTTCCTTGTTTTTGAGTTTCGTGGAAAAGGAATATCAAACAGAGTCCAAACGGAATAAAACTTTCATGGTGATTTTTCTTGGACCAGGAGACACCTACGAGACTTGGAGACGAAGTTAGAAGACTCACGAGGCGATGACAAGCCATAGGGGCATGACCTAGGGGGGCGTTCCCTAGCTTGGGGTCCCCTCGGGAGTCCACCGACCTCCCTCTGAGTCCTATAAATTCACAAATATTCCCAAACCCTCGGAGGCATCCACGAAAATACTTTTCCTCCACCGCAACCTTCTATTCCCGTGAGATCCCATCTTCGGGCCTTTTCCGACGATCTGTCGGAGGAGGATTCGACCACGGAGGGCATGTACATCAACCCTATTGCCCTTCCGTTGAAGAGTGAGTAGTTTACCTCAGACCTATGGGTCCATAGCTAGTACCTAGATGGCTTATTATCTCTTTATGTTCTTCAATACCATGCCCTCCTAGATGTTCTTGGAGTTCTATCTGATGTAATATTCTTTTGCAGTGTGTTTGTCGAGATCCGATGAATTATGGATTTATGATCAGATTATCTATGAATACTATTTGAATCTTCTTTGAATTCTTATATGCATGAGTTGGTATCTTTTTATTTCTCTTTGAATTATCGGTTTGGTTTGGCCAACTTGATTGGTATTTCTTGCAATGGGAGAGGTGCTTAGTTTTGGGTTCAATCTTGCGGTGTCCTCACCCAGTGACAAAGTAGGGGTAGTCTTGGGGATATAACTATTGGGTATGAACCACCCAGGAGGGTCCGGGTCATACCACTGGCGGCTTACCTATGAAGATGGCAGATCATACGAACCCATTGGTGGCCCAAGACCCAGTGGCGGCTTGATGCCCAAGAGGATGAACCGCCATGTATATATGACTTGTATTATAAGGCAAGCGTAGTTAGTCACTGGGCCGGACACGTTGTGTATGAGCCGGCCGAGACTCCGTAAGCCGCCGGGCATCAACCTGTGTATATAAAGGGACGACCCGGTGGCAGTTTAGGGCAAGAAAGAAGAGATCGATGACTTGGTCAAGTGTATTCGCTCCCTGGTGATCGAAACCCAAGCAATACAACCCTAACTAGAGTAGGACTTTACCTTGATTGCAAGGGGCCAAACCAGTATAAACTTCCCGTATCCTTTTTCCCATTTAACCCTTTAAGCTAACCTAGTTGCGATGGCTCCATGACTAAGTCCTTCCGCTAGGACATCTGCCATGTCAACTCCATGATATTTGGCGCCAATTGTGGGGCCAGTGCATGGTTGTTTTGAGTTCTTGAAGGGCAGCTTCAAAGGGATCAAGGGATACGCTGTGGGCCGGATGACCAAGAGTCGTTGCGGCAAGCTCTACATCGACGATGCAGGTTGGGGCCCCAAGGCCGGCTCAATTGAGTACGGGTACCGGGTCCCCTTCGGCGGAATCCACGTTTTCATCGGCAAGATTGGCGAACCGGGCCCTGAGCTAGACATCCGCACCGACATCGTCGAGACGGCTCAGCGTGCACGACCCGCCCGGGTTCAACCTGCCGTGAAGCACGCCTTTGTTGGTTTTATCCATGGGGCGGAACTTGAGGACAAATGTGTGTCTGGTGGTGAGATGGCTATCTACTCTGATGGTGAATCGTCCACAAGCGAGACTAATTCAATGTATCAATTGCAAGACGGACGGCTTGGCGGCTGTTCCAATGGCGACAGTATTCCGGACGCATATGAGCCGCCAAACAGGGTTGTGATCTACATGGCAGGTACACAGTCGGCGCTTGGTTCATCAACCGCCATGGCTATGACCTTTGGCTCGACTGCTGCGGCAACGACTGGTGTTAGTAGAATTACACGCCCTCCGGCTCAAGCTTTAACAGCATTATTGGAGGCATTGGCAACTCTGATGGGGGTGGACGTAACCCCGGACAACCAGGAACAGCACAAGGTGGATGTGGTGAAGCTATAAGATGAAATAGCTCAAGCTAAGGAGGAGCTGGCGGCTGAGAATGCTAGGATGGCTACGGAGCGAGCCGCTTTGGAGGCCCAGGCACAGCGAATTCAGGCAGACTCTTTCTGGCTCACTTTGGACCAAAACGCCTTAAACGAAGTCATGCGGAGGAGGCACAAGAGCCGTTTACCCCTGACTTATGATGCGAGAAATCTCTTCAACACACCTGGTGTAGGTACCAGTGACTCGCCGATGGTGAACCAAGCGGCCGAAGCACCATTGACTAGAGCGCCGGTTCAGCCGCATGAGATGGATCCACCTCACTTAGATGCGACTCCTCCTCAGCACGTGCTGACACCGCCGGGTCATTATTATAACCCTTTGGATAATATGATTGTTGCGGCGTCATGACTGGCGGCTCTTCCAGTTGAAGGTGAGTCTCCGGCTTCCATAGAAATGCGGAGAGCCAGAGAGCTCCTTCAGACAGCTCTAGCTCAACAGGCGGCTTATTTGTATAGTTGTGAATGAATTCATTCAACCCCACGTCCAAGACGGAGCTATAACAGGCATACTGAGTCGCCTGCAGTTTCAAGCAGTGAACATCATCGTAACCAGCCTCATGGGCATGACCCGGCGCGTAGTGGTAATAATGCCCGGGCTTTGATGGATCAGGGTAGAGCGCGTCGGGAGGCTGAGCAGGTGGCTCAGCTGGTGGCTCAACAACAACCTCCAGTTTATCCATCGACATCTGTGGAGGCTGGGGCGACCTCCATAACCTTGGGAGTGCCATGTTTAGTGTTGGCTCTGCGCAATGAGCGTTTGCCTAAGGACTTCAAGGGCCCTCGCAAGGTGCCTAATTACACGGCGGATCAGACCCCCGAAGCTTGGATCGAGAGTTGTGAGATGTCCATGGACATGTTGGATGTTAGTGATGTTGTGTGTACTAAGTATTTCACGGTTGGATGGGCCGGATCGTACTTGGTTGAAGGGGCTCCCTACTAACTCCATCGAATCATGGGCAGAGTTGAAGGCTCGTTCCATCCAAAATTTTAAAGACATGTGTAACGGCCTCTGTCGATTTTAGATTTGGACTCCTGTATTCAAGGAGAAGGCGAGTCAACAACCCATTGGGTGCGCCGGATCTCAGCTGTTATACACTCGTCGGACAGTATCAATGCTGAATCAGCAGTCCTGATGTTGGAGAAGAATTGTTATTTCCTCCCGTTGAAGCAGAAGCTGGGTCGGCATAAACGCCACTGTAACGACATGGGGGAGCTAATGGCGGCTCCAGTTAAATATGCCGAATCTGATAGTACTAAGGACCCTATCGGATCACGGGTTCCAGCAAAACCCTTATGGTTCGAACACTGGGGTGAGCGCAAAGATTTCCTCCCTACCGATCCGCGTCCTAACTAGGCTAAGAACTCGTGAACTAGCTCAACCAACTCACAATACAAAGACACAAGATTTATACTGGTTCGGGCCACCGTAGCGGTGTAATACCCTACACCAGTGTGGTGGTGGTGGATTGCCTCTTGGGCTGATGAAGAACAGTACAAGGGGAAGAGCCTCCTGAGGTTGAGGTGTTCTTGTGCTTGGTGGATGTGTGGATAGGATGTGGTGTCTCTAATCTCTGGTCTGGTATCTCCCTAGCTATGGTGGTGGCTAGCTCTATTTATAGTGGCCCTGGTCCTCTCCCCAAAATTGAGCGGGAAGGGATCCAACAACGGCCAATTTGAAAGGGGACAACTAGCACAAGCTATCCTGACAAAAGTGGTCTTTGCCTGCAAAAGGCTCTGGTGATGACGTCGTCTTGGGCTCCATGGTGACCTCCGTCCTGCCACCCCTCTGGTCTTGGTCTCCTTGTACCAATGTGGAAACCTTTGCTTGATGCCTCGGTACTCTGCGTCTGCGCTTGCCTCCTTAGCACCAAAGGGGAAACAAGGAAGCTGCGCGCGCTGGCGCCCGCCTGGTGTCGATCGTCACGGCTCACGTCACGAGAACCTCACGAGGTTTGCCTGGCCTTGAACTCTCTGCCCCTCATGAGCTAGCCTGGTGAGGCCGCTCCTGAGGAGGTCTTGTGTTGTCCACCTCGCGAGGCTCGGCCCCTCGTGAGGGTCTTGGTTCCTTGTTGATGAAGATGGGTCGTACAGGCCTGCCAGCAAAGCCATGCCGTGGGCCACAGGTAGGCAAGTCTGGGGACCCCCATTCCCAAAACATCGACAGTAGCCCCCGGGCCCAAGGCGCGCTCGTGCTTGGCTTCGAGGTGAAACCAAGGGCCAAGTGCGGAGCGCCGCGGGCCCAACGGCCCAAGGCACGCTCGTGCTTGGCTTCGAGGTGAAACCAAGGGCCAAGTGCGGAGCGTCGCAGGCAAGTCCGCGGCCTTGGTCGACACATGGCGGTTGATTGGACGTGGGCGTCTCTGCTTCCCCACACTGCCTCGGCAACTGCCTGACTTGACGTCCCTGCGAGATGCAAGGAAGACCATCATTACCTGTGATCATGGGTGACGCCGGTTGGCCTTCTCCTGGCATACATGGTAGGGGGGCGGAGCCCCCGTCGCCCATCTTTCCTCTGCCTCTCCCACTTCTTCTTCTCCCTTGCTTCTCTTGCTTGTGCAAACATGGCGTCGTCGAGGAGGTTCACCGCCGCGGAGAAAGGGAAGGCCCCCCGGGAGGGGCCCGGCTCTCCGGCACCCAAGCGTGGACGCGGCCGTCCACTCAAGCACTCCGCAACCCCCGCCGCGGCCCCGTGCAACCGTGGCGGTGCCGCTTCGCGGGGCAGGTCACTCTGGTCGTGGCGGCCTTGTTGATGAAGGGGTGCGCGCCATGGTCGCGCGGCCTCCCCGGCCGCGCTTCACTCGGCGGAGATGCTGCCGGAGTTTGTTGTCTGGTCAGAGAACCTGGCCGACAACTGGCTCCAGCTCCCGCACTTCTTCGCCGACGAGCTGCCGGCCTCAGGCCCAGGCGGGCTTTGGCTACAGGCTGACGGCTGCTGCAGCACGGCTTCCTGGGTCACGGTCAAGGTTTCCGCCGCGGGCAAAGTAGCTCTGGCCCATGGTTGGCAGACGTTCGCCCGTGCGCGTGGCCTGGGTAGGCGGTGCACCATTCATTTCAAGTTCGACGGCGACACGACCCTCTTCGTGAGGGTGTTTGGGGAAGATGGTCGCCGCGCCAGGTGCTACTCCGAGGTGAATGACGGCGAGGAGGTGATCGGCCTTGGGGGCAGCCGCCACGAGGATGGGGGCGAACCCGGCCTTGGTGGCGACCGCGTCTCGCCCAGCTACAGCGGTTCCTCCTTCGACGACAGCTCCAGCAGCGGTGGCTACAACCGGCCGCCATGTCGCCGCACCCGCTTCGAAGATGGTGGTGGGTCGTCTCGTCGTCGTGCCTCGGTGAAGCACGAGGAGAGGTCCGGCTGAGCTTAGGAGGGAGCTGGGTCCTGCCCCCGCGGATCGCTGTAGGCATCACTCTTGTTTTGTTCTTCTTTTCCTTCCTGCATCAAAAAGAAACCAGAATGGGCCCTGAAGGGGCGTGTATCAAACTATGGCCTCGATTATTATGTTATGCTTGTCATTCCTGCATTGTGTCGCGACATCATCGCTTTATGTAGGGATAGCTTAGCTCGACTTGTTTTGAGTCGCCTCCTCCTCACGAGGCGCCTTCTTTCTGGTACCTGTCGAGGCCTCCTTGGCCTGTTATGCGCTTAGGAACTGCAAAAAAATCATCAAGAGGTCTATCGCTCACCCGGGGATTGGTCACAGGTGCTACTGGCCCTTATTTGGTGCTTCGCGTCGCGATACCCGTGGGGCACGGAATAGGAGAGGTGCACCAGCTTGCGGGCTCGAACGAGGATGCCTCACGGAAAGACAGAAAGGGGAAGCTCACGAAGATACCTGTTCAGCCCCCTCGCGAGGGACGAGATGGAGAGTACAGGTCGACCGAAGAGGTGAAGGAAAAAATAGAGGCGGAAAGGGATAAAACGAGATCAGTAAGAGACACCAGAAAGCAAATTTCGAATGAAAGAGGGGCAAGCCAACTTCGGAAAGCAAATGAAAAGCCGTGTCCGGCACCTAGTCTAGTCTTCGACGTCTTCTCACCATCGCGGAGATAAGTGCTGCCACTAGGCATGGGGGGAGCCCCCGAGGCCCGAGGGCGGCACTGCTGAGACTCCGGGGCATGTACAGCCCCACTCATTATTACGTGAGAGTGTCACGGGCGGCGATTCTTCACAGGCACTGGGCCTTAACTTCACAGGCACTGGGCCTTGACTTCACAGGCACTAGGCCTTGCTTAACAGGCACTGGGCCTTGCTTAACAGGCACTGGGCCTTTCTTCGCAGGCACCGGGCCTTCTTCACAGGCACTGGGCCTTTCTTCACGGGCACCAAGCCTTCTTCACCGGCACTCGGCCTTTCTTCAGGGGTAGAACTTCCGGAGGTGTGGAATGTTCCAGGCGTTCTGGACGGGCACCCCATCCTGCATCTCCAGGCACGCGGCGCCAAGCCTGGAGACGTGGACGACCTTGAACAGGCCCTCCCACATGGGCGAGAGCTTATGCAGGCCCTCTCGGGAAAGCACCCGCCTCAAGACGAGGTCACCTACCTCAAGAGTCCTGGAGCAGACGCTACGACAGTGGTACCACCGCATCGCCTACTGGTATCTTGCCGCCCGTAGCGCAGCCTCGCTGTGACGTTCCTCCACCAGCATGAGGTCCACCCTCCGCATGGCGTCCTGCTGCGTTTCATCAAACACCAGCCCCCGTGCGGAGGGATGCTCGACCTCGTGAGGAAGGACTGCTTCTGCTCCATAGACAAGGAAGAACGGGGTTTCGCCTGTTGGCTTGGTAACGGTGGTGCGGATCGACCACAGCACAGACTGGAGCTCGTCATGCCAGCCCCTGCCTTAGGCTTCGAGCTTCTTCTTGAAGGTCCTGGTCTTGAGGCCCCTCAGGACCTACGTGTTGGCGCGTTCAGGCTGGCCATTGCTCCTGGGATGCGCTACCGGGGCGTAGCAGATCTGCGTTCCAAGGTTAGCACAATATGACTTGAAAAGATTGCTAGTGAACTGCGAGCTGTTATCAGTGATGATGAGGTTGGGGACCCCAAAACGGCTCACGAGGCCCTTGATGAACTTGACCGCAGAGCCAGCTGGGATGGTGCAGACGGCTTCAACCTCCGACCACTTAGTGAACTTGTCGATGGCGACATAGAGGTACCGATAGACCCCAGGCGCTCAAGGGAACGGGCCTAGAATATCCAACCCCCATACCGCGAACGTCCATGAGAGTGGAATAGTCTGGAGGCCCTAAGCCGGGTGATGGATCTGCTTGGCGTGGAATTGGTAGGCCTCGCAGGACTTCACCAGTTCAGCCGCGTCGTTGAGCACCATAGGCCATTAGAATCCAGTCCGGAATGCCTAGCCGACGAGGGTTCACAATGACGAGTGGTGCCCACAGCCCCCGCCGTGTATGTCAACTATCATCTCCTTCCCCTGTTCCCTGGAGATGCAATGCAGTGAAACATCATTTGGTCGCTTCCTGTATAACTCACCGTCGCAGATGCAGTATGTTGTGGCCTGACGAGCCACATGCTCTGCGTCCTCCTCCTTCTCTGGCAGCACCCCTTGCTTCAAGTACTCCTTGAATTCCTTGGTCCAGCATCCCTCTTGGGGCTCTAGCGCCAGGAGTAAGCATTCTCTTGAGGTTGGGCCACAGGCTGGGGCTCCTGTGGCAGGAGGCTGCGGGAGCTCCTCCTGAGGCTGAGCTGTTCTGGAAAGCAGTGGCGTTGCTGATGGCTTGAAGAACCGCTCCTCGAAGACGCCAGGCTCCTGGGGCTGTCGCTTGGTTGCCCTTCTAGCGATGTCGTCAGCTTCCTTGTTGGTTCCACGGGGCACATGCTGCAACTCCAGGCCAAAAACGTGCTTCTCCTTCTTGCGCACCTCCGTGAGGTATGCTTCCATGTGTTTGTCCTTCGGCTCGTACAACTTGTTGGAGAAGTTGACGAGGAGCTGCGAGTCGCCCCTGATAGTGAGGCGCTTCACCCCCAGCACCGCTGCTGCCTTCAGACTGGCTATGAGGCCTTCATATTCTACGATGTTGTTGGAGACCTTCTCGCCCTGCTGGAAGCAGAGCTGCACGGCGTAGTAGAGCTTGTCCTGAGTGGGCGAGACAAGGACTGCTCCAGCCCCCATGTCCTGGCGCGCGAAGGCACCATCGAAGTACATGACCCAGCCGTCAGGCGCCTCGCTTCCTGGCGAGAGGGACCGATCTTCCCCTTCTTCAAGTGCCGGGGTGTCTGTCCGTTCTGCCACGAAATCAGCGAGCGCTGCTCCCTTAATGACCCTGGTAGTACTAAACTCCAACTGGAATGCTTGCAACTCGATGTTCCATTCTGCTACCCTTCCGGCAGAGTTTGGGCTCCTGAGCACTCTCTCCAATGGATAAGCTGAGACGACCTTGATCGGGTGGCCCTGGAAGTAGTGCCGCAGCTTTCGCGAGGCCACCAGGAGCGCAAGAAAGAGCTTCTGAGGCATGGGGTACTGTGCCCCCACATCCCGCAACACCGTGCTGACGAAGTATACCGGGTGCTCGACAAGGGCAGGCAAGCTGATGAGGCTTGTGTCTTTCGGAAGCTGGGCGCCTCCTCAGGAGGTAGGGCCCGGGACGCTTGATCATTCGTCGAGGTCCTCACGAGCTTGGGGGCATCGTCCTACCATGCCTGATCCTCTACCGCTGCCGCAGCGGCCCTTGTGGCATCCTTCTCATCTTGCATCGTCTCTGCTGGAGGCGTGGCATGGCGCGATGTGCCCTTGACTTGGTGTTCCTCCCAAACCGCCACCAGAGCTGCGCAGGCTGAGTACGGGGTAGCAGCGAGATAGAGCACTAGGGGCTCGTCGGGCCGCGGCGCCACCATTACTGGAGGGCTGGTCAGGTATCTCTTGAGGTCTGGAAAAGCTTGGTCGGTGTCGGTGTCAAAACCGGTAGATCTCGGGTAGGGGGTACCGAACTGTGCGTCTAGGATCGACGGTAACGGGAGGCAGGGGACACGATGTTTACCCAGGTTCGGGCCATCTTGATGGAGGTAATACCCTACGTCCTGCTTGATTGATATCGATGATATGAGTATTACAAGAGTTGATCTACCACGAGATCGTAGAGGCTAAAACCCTAGAATCTAGCCTATGTTATGATTGTTGTATATATATCCTCTATCGACTAGCCTGGCCTCGGTTTATATAATGCACTAGAGGCCTAGGATAACAAGAGTCCTAGCCGAATACGCCGGTGGTGGGAAGTCCTTGTCTTGATCGCCAAGTCTTGTGGAATCTTCCTTGTATGCAGCAGCTGTCCGAACTGGCCCATGAGTATACGGCCAAGGGGGTTCTCGGCCCAATCTAACAGATTGGGAGATGACGTGGTGAGTACCCTCTAGTCCAGGACACCGTCAGTAGCCCCCTGAACCGGTCTTCAAGTTAGGGACGCTCCTCGATTCTTCCGAACTATTCTTCATTTTCCGTCGTCGGTCTTGAAAACTGGTTCAACAAATCTTCTCATCTTTGATCTTGAGGATCACCGAAGTGCATCCGAAGAGTTTACACGTCGGGTAACCGAGGAGCCCCTTTAAGTTTCCGGCCTTTATCAATGCCTTGTTATTTCTATGCCACACCCCGGGTTTTGAAGTTGTTCCCGGGAGGCAGTGTCCTCTTGCGTCCGAGCTCCAACGCCAGACTGCATTCGAGGTATCTTTTGCAGTCGAGCACCAACGCCAGACCACTTTCGAGCTCCAATGCCGGAATGTATCCGAGCTCCAACGTCGGACTATGTCCAAGCTCCAACGCCGGACTGTCATAAATCACCTTGGTTCAAAAAAGTTGAAGGAGTTTAGCCGAGCTTAATGCCATAAATGCCCTCTATGGAGCCAGCCACTTGCGCCCGAGCTTTATGCCGAACTGCTTCCGAGGAGGTGCACCACCCCGACTGTGGGCCGATTTTTTGTCAATATTTTTGATTGGTGCAATTTATTATCCGCAGAGATATATAGCCAGTAGCCCTCAAGGTGTGTATCGGTTTAAAACCCGAGATGCACCTGAAGGATGACATAAGACCGCTGATCCCAGTAGCCGCTGAGACTCAGGTTGATTTGCAAAATCGGCCTGAGGATCAAGTCCTAGCTCGGCAGAATACTTCGGGACACAAAAAGCGGTGTGCAGAGTCCTCGAGACTTTGGTTGGGTGCGGCCGACCAACCTGAGGATCAAAATCTCCTTAGAAACTATATTGCACTTAAAATTTTCTGCATTGAACAGGCAATGCAGTAGCCCCCGAGACACTCGTCGGGTGGCAACACCAGATCAGGGGATCAATGTGCCCCTTTAACATTTTTTAAATAATAAGCCCGAAGCCCAGCAGCCCCCGAGCCTTAATGCGGGCATGGGTGGCCGAATTAAGGATCGATATCCATAGTAAAATCACAAATTATGTGTAATGACTCTATGTATCCAAGTACTTTACGTCATTAATGCTCGGATCCGCATTGTACAAAACTTTGTTGACTGACCATCGGCTTCCACCTCCTCAGCCAGTAGCCGAGGAGTGTTTGTCCTACTTTATAAAGCCTTTATGAGGGCAAAGATTTACGACAAACAAGGCAATCTGGCCATACGGTTTTATAAACAAAGGTACGCAGAGAGATATGTTATATTACTGTTTAACATAAGAAATGTCTTCCAAAGAAAATAGTCCCGCTATTGGTTCCTTTCTTTGGGTTGTCATGCTAAGCATGGTCATGAAACCTCAAACCTAGTGTAAGAGCAAAATATCGAGGATTTAGTTTGGGAGGCCAGTTAATAGCCCCCGGTAGTGTTCGGCGACAGTCGAGGTCAAGCCATAAACACTTCGGCCATTGTTATGAATGGCCCGTCATTTAACACAGTCATCGGATCGCTGACCAGTTTACCAGGATTTGTGACAGTCAGTTTTCAGCTTTCTCCACTGAGGTGCTTAACCATGTGAGCTGGAAGCACAATCGCAGTGGTTCTCCCTTTGCACTCCGAGCCGAACAAAGCGAAACGTAGGAAGCAAGTGCAGGAGCCGGGCAACCCAACTATTGACCGAAGACACAATTCGAAAACGATGCATATATAGCAATATCCGAGAATGTTTTTGCCGAATCTCTAAAGGTGTCTGGCGTTGCACTGCGAGACTTGTGCTGACAACACACAAATAGTTCAAAAGTGCCATAAGCTTGGAAAACCAAAAAACATCAGTAAAAACTTGACGTCCAAACAAGATCAAGTGTTCGGTGGCTATCCGAAAATTGGCCTTAGAAAAAAGTGCTTTTGTCGTGCTTTAACATGACACATCCTATCTCAAGACTTCAAGCGGGCCAGCGTACGGCTTCAACCTCCTATCCCGAGGGCGGAGTACTTCTCATTAGGTCAGTTTAGAAAACTAAACTCTAGCGGTTTTGAGAGAGAAATTAGGCTCCCCGGCTAGTGACCACACGCTCGTGTCGAAAAAAGGAGTGATAAATAATAATAATAATAATAAAAAAAAAAACTTTGCAACGACTAAGAAGAAGAACACTTATTATAAAACGGCTCATATAAATTTAAGAGCCCCCAAGTGACTTGAGTAAAAGAATTTTATGTATAATGATTGTATGTATGGAAGTGCTTATATCATATATGTGTTCACCCGAACTTTAAACATGTCTTAACCGACCGTCGGCTTCTCCCTCTTCTTCCAAGGGACGAAAAGTGTCATGTACTCCGCCTGTCGAGAGTATCGACGGTGTTTCCGATGACCAGGCAATCAGGCCATAAGGCTGTAACAGACAAAGCGCGCTCAGGGAACTTATGCTATATTACTAACGAAGTGTAAGAAGCATCTTCGAAGAAAATAGTACCCCCACCAATACCTTTCTTCGGTGCTCATTATTACTATGAGACTTGTGCAATAGATTTTTTGTACTCATGAGTTCCGTTGTGTGCCGACCATGATTGAAAACAATAAGAGCGCTAGCTTTCGGCTTCACCCAGTCTGAGGTCAGAGCTCGGACGACCCGGTCCTGACAATCGCAGAGGTGCTCCCTTTACTCCCTAGCCGAACAATCGAGAACGTAGGGGTAAGCATAGGAGCCACGCAACCCAGCTTGAAAATCGCTTAAGTCAATATGGTGCATATTGTGGCGTAATACACGAACAACGAATGAAGCCGTACAAGTATAATCATATGCAAGAGGAAAAGCTTCATAAAGGAAGCCCCCAAATAAACGGTGTATTTGAATTTGTGCGTCACAAAAAAAGTTTGTACAAGGAAATTTTTTACACGCAACTTTTTTCCAAAAAAGTATAATGCTTGGTCGAACCGAACACAAGTTAAAAATTTAAAACTTTGAGCATGAAGGCAACTTCGCTGGTTAATGTGTTCGGTATTGATGACGCGGTCCGAGCTTGATGCAGGACAAGGTTCCATCCCCCAAAGGGGTCTCGAGGTGGCGGAGCAAAGAGCTCGGCACTCCGAAGTGGTGACATAGCACGGTCAATGCAGGCCGGCAGAGTGATGCCGAAGTCCTCGACAAGGGATAATGAAGTGTTGACGAAGCCCCCCTGTGGGGGGTCAAAACCGGCGGATCTCAGGTAGGGGGTCCTGAATTGTGCGTCTAGGCCGGATGGTAACAGGAGGCAGGGGACACGAAGTTTTACCCAGGTTCGGGCCCTCTTGATGGAGGTAAAACCCTACGTCCAGCTTGATTAATATTGATGATATGGGTAGTACAAGATTAGATCTACCACGAGATCAGAGAGGCTAAACCCTAAAAGCTAGCCTATGGTATGATTGTATGTTGTGATTATTGTCCTACGGACTAAAACCCTTCGGTTTATATAGACACCAGAGAGGGTTAGTGTTACACAAGGTCGGTTACAAAGGAGGAGATATCCATATACGTATTTCCTAGCTTGCCATCCACGTCAAGTAGAGTTCCATTTGGACACGAGACGAAGTCTTCAATCTTGTATCTTCATAGTCTAACAGTCCAGCCAATGGAGATAGTTTGGCTGTTCGGAGACCCCCTAATACAGGACTCCCTCAGTAGCCCCCGAACCAGGCTTCAATGACGATGAGTCCAGCGTGCAGTATTGTCTTCGGCAATGCAAGGCGGGTTCCTCTCCAAATTCTGTGTACCTGTCAAAATAATGTCCGGTTTCTTGTGAATGTTTGTACTCCTCGGCTTCCACGCCCAATAATGGCCACTTTCCACATGTCAAGCGAATGTGAAGAGCCAGGGTGTTTTCATATATACCCCCTAGCTGCTTGAATGAGCCGCCTATTTAAAAAGACGAGGATTCAGATCCAATTCACACCATCCCCCCTTGGCGAGCCTTCATCGGAGCACACCCGACAGAGATCCATTCCATCTTGGCCGATCGATGCAGCTCCTCCTCTCGCACCCTAGCTCCAAGCCGGGAGATTGGGAGAGATGTTCCATCCTGCACAGCAAATTGGTGATGCTTCAGTCCAAGGGATTTCTTCCCCCAGCGTACCTGGTCCCGGTTCGAGCCGGGCTTGCCACCTACAATGGCGGAGAGCAACTGGAGAGCCGTCCCAATCCCTCCAAGGGAGAGCGGATATGCCTTGTCCCTTATTTGGTAAGAGGGCTCGGATTCCCGATTCATCCGTTTCTCCGGGGGCTTCTGGAGTTCTACGGCCTCTAGTTGCACAACCTTACGCCTGCCTCCCTGCTGCATATCGCGGGATTCGTAGCCCTTTGCGAGTTGTTTTTGGACTGTGAGGCTCATTTCGCTCTGTGGAAGAAGCTGTTCTGCCTTGTGCCCCGTTCTAAGAAGGGATCAATATATCAAGTGGGCGGAGCCGAAGTGTGGCGTATTGCCGGGACCGGATACCTGTTCGGGACCCCAAAGAAGACGTCCGAAGACTGGCCTTCAGAATGGTTTTATATAGAAGACGTCCCCCTTACGAATCCTATTCGGATCGGACTTCCCGAGTTCAACAACGCCCCTTTGAAGAAGCACCGGAGCAGGCATCCACGGAGCTCCCTGGAGGAAGATGACAGGAACATTCTTTACCTGATGAGCCGGATAAGTTTTCTGGCTCGATCCGGATTGACCATGATCGAGGTCATGGACACATGCATCATGCGGGGGGTGCAGCTGCTTCAGTATAGAGGCCACCCCATGTGGGTTTTCAACAGGGAGGATGACGCCACCCGCCACGGCCATAAAGGGCCGGGATCAGCTGCCGATCTAATAAAGATCTTATCCACTTTGTACAAGGGAGAAGAGGAGGAATTCCTTCGTGTCAACCCGCAGGGCGGATTTTCTATGTACAGTCCTCCAGGCTGGGTAAGCGGAGACTTTTTATCGCCCATCCATTTTGTATTCCCGTAGTTAAGTCTTTATTCTAGCGATTTTATCGCAGGAGCTGCGCCAGGCGGTAAAGGAGATAAACATCCCTCCTCCACAACTCGAGGACCCCGGACGGTCCCTTGACCCGACCTCCCAGGAGGATTCGGACATATCTGTGGAGCTGATCAACGAGGTGTTTTACCAATGGAGTAATGACAACGCCTTGGTGGCCATTACGGCCAATTACCCTGGGCTAGTTCCAGCCTCACAGGTGACTGAGACCGAAGTCCCAGCACTTAAAAAGGGATCCGTCCTTGCGCTTTTCGATTGCCGTATAACAGCCGTGTTTTGCAGGGGAGGTCCTCGGGGCAGAAGGTCGAGCCTGTGGCAACTAGCCAACAAGGGGCCGCAAGGCCAGGTAGGCTGAAAAGATCCGCAGTCCGGATTGAGGCACCAGCGCAGCGGTACGGTGCGCGTCTTTATTGCAAGACATTATTTGCGGAGGCATATTAACGCCCATGCCTTCTTTTCAGGAAAAAGAGAGCTCGCCGGACTATACCCGGAGAGGCTACCAATCGCGCCTCCACAAGCCAGGCTCCAAGGTCGGATTCACAGGTGGGAACAAATACAAGGCATGCGCTGGGTGCTCCTCCGACAGAGGATGCGGATAAACTGTCCGCCACCCATTCCGAGGTGGAAAGTGCCATGAACCATAGGCGTCGCTGGACTGTTCTTCATGATGCTTGTTTCTCCCAAGAGGCATTGGATGCCTTCAACTCGGGAGACGCGTACCTTCGTGCCGCTCAAAATGGTCTAGCCAGAGCCACGGAGCAGTATGTAAAGGACATACAGGTGCAAAAATTTGATGAATATATATATCAGTAGCCCCTGTGACTTGAAACAGTTAAGATAACTGATTTAAGGATCATTTGTTATGCAGGTTCTAACAGAAAAGAATACTCAACTGTCCTAGGAGCTGGAAGACTGCAAAGCCCAACTACAGGCCGCACTAGCCGCAGCAGGGGAGCCCAAAGAGACCCCCTCTGGTAACATATCCTTCGAATGATAAGTATCGTATTAGAATGCGGCGTATATGCAGATCTGACGATAAAATTGCAGATGACGCTGGAGTAAATCCGGATAAGCAATAGCTCATACGCCAGCTGAAGGCCGGTGAGAGCGTGCTAACGAGGGTGAGGCAGGAGAAGAATGATCTCCAAGATGCCAACACCAATATGGGCGTGGAACTAAAAGATGTTCGTGCCCAACTGTCGGACTCTGTTAAGGAGAATCGGTGGCTTCGACACGGCATATTTACTAAGTGCTTGAACGAACTTTGAAAAAAGAGTTCGGCGAGGAAGCTAGCTGACAGAGTTATGTTTGTAGGTATGCTAACAGGTCGTCCTGCCGAGGAGATGCCTGGTTCGACGGGTGATCTTCTTCCCAAGCTCTCGCAGTTGCACGAACAAGTTCGGCAGGTGATGCAAGGCATCGCCCAGGCCTTGTGGCCGTCCGTCTCCATACCCGAAGGCCTTGGAGAGCTTGCAGAAAAGCTGAAGGGAGCACGGCGGCGCTTTCGATTCTGGAAGGTATCGGCCTGCCATCAGGGTGCCAGGGAAGCCTGGGCAATGGTGAAGACACGATACACGAAGGCACGGAATAGGAGAGGTGCACCAGCTTGCGGGCTCGAACGAGGATGCCTCGCGGAAAGACAGAAAGAGGAAGCTCACGAAGATACCTGTTCAGCCCCCTCGCGAGGGACGAGAGGGAGAGTACAGGTCGACCGAAGAGGCGAAGGAAAAAATAGAGGCGGAAAGTAAACGGGATCAGTAAGAGACTCCAGAAAGCAAATTTCGAATAAAAGAGGGGCAAGCCAACTTCGGAAAGCAAATGAAAAGCCGCGTCCGGCACCTAGTCTAGTCTTCGACGTCTTCTCACAATCGCGGAGATAAGTGCTGCCACTAGGCATGGGAGGGAGCCCCCGAGGCCCGAGGGCGGCACTCCTGAGACTCCGGGGCGTGTACAGCCCCACTCATTATTATGTGAGAGTGTCACGGGCGGCGATTCTTCACAAGCACTGGGCCTTGACTTCACAGGCACTGGGCCTTGCTTAACAGGCACTGGGCCTTTCTTCGCAGGCACCGGGCGTTCTTCACAGGCACTGGGCCTTTCTTCACGGGCACCGAGCCTTCTTCACAGTCACTCGGCCTTTCTTCAGGGGTAGAACTTCCAGAGGTGTTGAATGTTCCAGGCGTTCTGGACGGGCACCCTGTCCTGCATCTCCAGGCATGCGGCGCCAAGCCTGGAGACGTGGACGACCTTGGACGGGCCCTCCCACATGGGTGAGAGCTTATGCAGCCCCTCTCTGGAAAGCACCCGCCTCAAGACGAGGTCACCTACCTCAAGAGTCCTGGAGCGGACGCTGCGACAGTGGTACCACCGCAGCTGTAGGATCGAAAGTATGTCTAGAGGGGGGTGATTAGACTACTTGACCAAATAAAACTTAACCTTTTCCCAATTTTAGTTCTTGGCAGATTTTAGCTAATTTAGGACAAGTCAAGCAATCATCACATCACTCAAGCAAGCATGCAAAGAGTTTATGGGCAGCGGAAAGTAAAGCATGCAACTTGCGAGAATGTAAAGGGAAGGGTTTGGAGAATTCAAACGCTATTGGAGATAGGGATGTTTTTCCCGTGGTTCGGATAGGTGGTGCTATCCTACATCCACGTTGATGGAGACTTCAACCCACGAAGGGTAACGGTTGCGCGAGTCCACACAGGGCTCCACCCAAGGGCAACGGTTGCGCGAGTCCACATAGGGCTCCACCCAAGGGCAACGGTTGCGCGAGTCCACACAGGGCTCCACCCACGAAGGGTCCACGAAGAAGCAACCACCCACAAAGGGTCCACGAAGAAGCAACCTTGTCTATCCCACCATGGCCATCGCCCACACAGGACTTGCCTCACTAGTGGTAGATCTTCATGAAGTAGGTGATCTCCTTGCCCTTACAAACTCCTTGGTTCAACTCCACAATCTTGTCGGAGGCTCCCAAGTGACACCTAGCCAATCTAGGAGACACCACTCTCCAAGAAGTAACAAATGGTGTGTAGGTAATGAACTCCTTGCTCTTGTGCTTCAAATGATAGTCTCCCCAACACTCAACTCTCTCTCATAGGATTTGGATTTGGTGGAAAGAGGGTTTTTGTGGAAAGCAACTTGGGAAGGCTAGAGATCAAGATTCATATGGTAGGAATGGAATGTCTTGATCTCAACACATGAGTAGGTGGTTCTCTCTCAGAACATATGAGTTGGAATGGTGTGTGTGTTCTGATGGCTCTCTCACTGAATGAGAAGGAGGTGGAGGGGTATATATAGCCTCCACACAAAATCCAACCGTTACATACAATTTACCAATCTCGGTGGGACCGAATCAGAAAACTCGGTCTGACCGAAATAGTAAACCTAGTGACCGTTAGGAATTTCGATGGGACTGACATGCAACTTGGTAGGACCAATTCGGTTAGGGTTTGGGCATAACGTAATCTCGGTGAGACCGATTACACAAACTCGGTGAGACCGAGTTTGGTAATTAGCTTACCAGAGAGTTGGTCAGGCAAACTCGGTGGGACCGATTTGCTCTTTTGGTGAGACCGAGTGGAACTCGGTGAGACCGAAAAGTTACAAAGGGGAAACACTGAGTTTATATTGCAATCTCGGTGGGACCGATTCGCTCTTTCGGTAAGACCGAAAAGTAACGAAAGGGAAACAGAGAGTTTGCATCCCCATCTCGGTGAGACCGAGTTCCTTATCGGTAGAACCGAATTGCTAGGGTTTGGCAGTGGCTAATGACAAGTGAAACTCGGTGGCGCCGGATAGGAAGAATCGGTAGGACCGAGTTTGGCTTAGGGTTTAGGTCATATGTGGATATGGGAAAGTAGTTGAGGGTTTTGGAGCATATCACTAAGCACATGAAGCAAGAGGCTCATTAAGCAACACCTCATCCCTCCTTAATAGTATTGGCTTTTCCTAAAGACTCAATGTGATCTTGGATCACTAAAATATAAAATGAAGAGTCTTGAGCATTTGAGCTTGAGCCAATCCTTTGTCCTTAGCATTTTGAGGGTTCCACTTTCACATCCATGCCATGCCAATCATTGACCTTTCCTGAAATAATCATCTTGGAATAGCATTAGCTCAATGAGCTATATGTTGTTATGAATTACCAAAACCACCTAGGGATAGTTGCACTTTCAATCTCCCCCTTTTAGGTAATTGATGACAACATATAGATCAAAGCTTCGAAAAATGATAATAAGCATGAAATATATCGTCGCTTTGAGAAGTATGTGATAAGTAAGAGCTCCCCCTAAATTTGTGCATATTTAAAATTTGCTTTGGACTGCAAATGCACAAAGAGTTAGAGTCATGGGTTACTCTTCCATGTCACATACATCTTGGTGCAGCGCTCAAAATGACAAGAATGAAATACATGCACTCATCACCAAGAATAATGAATGATCACATAAGATAGATAAAATGATAATATTTAAGCAAGCATTAAGCAAACATTAAGTGTAGCTTATGATCAAACACATGATCATCAATGTCTCACAAATAATGACGTAGTATCTCAAGCACTCAAAAGCAGACAAGTTCGAAAAACCACCAAATAAAGCAAGAGAGAAAAGCAACACTCTCTTTCTCGAAGCCTATGATCTATACATCTTCTCCCCCTTTGGCAACAAGTTACCAAAAAGTTCCTAGAAAATGCATAGCACTAGATCGACGCTCAGGCTTGATCATCAGGTGGTGGTGGAGTCCGGAGCACTCCAAGGACGAAGCCTTCGGTAGACGTGGTCGGAGTCGAGGCTGAAGTGGATGCTAGAGCTGGTGGAACTGAGGTTGTGGCTGGTGCAGACGTTGTAGCTCTGGTGTCAGCAACTGGCAGTGCAGACGACCTCGGACCTCGTGGCACCCTCGCAAAAGCATTAGTCGTGGTCCTGCCTCTCCTCTCATTCATGTCGTCCTGGAGCTGCTCCACGGCAGTCTGTATCTCTGTCACCTTGATGTCCAAGTCATAGAACCTCTGTTCCATGATCCTCTCTAAACTCGCCTGGTTCTGAGTTAGGGTGGCTATACTCTTCTCAATCCGCAGGGTGGACGCAATCAGGTAACCAAGCTGCTCTCGTTTGGTTTTCAGGAAGTAATCAGATGCCTCCGCTTGAGTAGGCATCCTGGCAGCTTTCTCCTTCTTCGCCTTCTCCTTCTGAGCTTGTGCGTGGGCAGATGATGGTTCATTCTCAGTCATAACAACTTGATTATCTTTGAAATCAGGACGGATGGGCAGGTGTTCCTTATCCAACAAATATACGCCCGTGCCCATCTTGGAGTTGATGAGCTCCTGAATCTGAGGGGCATATCCACAGCTCTTCTTCTGATCTGCCGCAGTCCTTTTGATTGTTTCCACTATGAGGCTCATGACTTTGAATTTTTGAGGCACGTCAAAGACATGAAGCAAATTGATCGCGTGACCTCTGATCATCTTGTGATCTCCAGACTTGGGCAGAAGGGTGTGCCTAAGGATCCAGTTGATCGTAGGCAATCCTGATAGCAGATAATGCACTGAGCCAAACTTGAACGTGTCAAGTGCTTCATTCGGAATCTCCTTGTACATATTGGACATGGAGTTGTGGTCCATCTTTTTCTTGGCATAAATGTCCAAGTCATCTGCTTGCTCCTCTGGGGCATTGATCAGCTTCGCCTATTCCTCAACAGTAGAGTGGTACCTTCTACCCTCTGACATCCATGTGATCCTGCCATCCGGATAAAAGTGTGTTGTGGAGTAGAATTGCATAATTAGCTCCTCGTTCCACTTTGTGAGCTTCTTCCCAACAAAGTCTGCAACTCCACACGCACTAAAGCTGTCAAATACTCCAGGGTAGTACTCTTCATTGTCCTTGATATAGGTCCAGTCGACCCATCTCATGTCACATACAATTGGCTTCTTGTCAAGTAGCACTGTCTCATAGAAATCCTGCTGCTCCTTGGTATGAAACCTGTAGTCCACTGCAGTCCTTCTCCTAGAAGCATATGGGTCTGCTTCTCTCCATTTCCTGAGCCCTGAGTCTCTCCTGAGCTTCATATCCTCAGCCTCAGGATGAGCATCGTTGTGGTCTGGGATCTTGGGCTTTAGCTTCCTTAGGACATTTTCTTCCTCATCCTCAGCAACAGTCTCAGGCACTGGGGCCTTGTTCTTCTCAGCTGCAGGAATGCTCCTTGTATTTCTCTTAGGTTTTGGCTTGGAGGCAGCTTTGGGCTTAGATGCAGTAGCCCCTGACCTTATGGCATCACTCATTAGCTTGGGTGCCTTGGGCGCTGGTGCAGCTGCCTCTTCTTCCTCTTCCTCTTCCATGATGGAAGCTTTGCCAAGCACTCTAGCAACAATCTTCTTCACCCTCTCTTTCCTTTTCTTGCCCTCAGCTGCAGCTGGCTCTTGGGAAGTGGGATTCTCAGTTGAGGCTCTAGCCTTTGACATGGGCTGCCTGCCTGCTGGCCTTTTGATTTTCAGACCTGGCTTAGTGCCTTGAGCTGGTTCAATTCTCTTGGAAGTGGCCTCTTCCTCTGCCACATAGTCCTCATCTTCAGAAACTGAGGTTCTCTTCTTCCTTTGTCTAGTGGCAGCTTTAGGCAGGTTGCTGGGTGTGCTCCTGCTGCCATCATTTGAGGAACTTGAGGGGCTAGTGCCCTCACTCAACTGCACTTGCTTCTCTGACAAGTTTTGGCTGTCACTCTGGTCTGACATGCTGCAAACTGACTGCTGACCCTGTGAATAGATTATAGAGGAGATAGAGTGGATGAGCATCACAAAATGCAGAGATTTTTGCAAAAAGAATGATCCAAAAACTTAGTTTTAGTTTCCCACTGAAATCATCTCGGATCTACCGATTTTCAAACTCGGTGATACCGAAGCAGTTTTGGAACCTAAACTAGTGAACTCGGTAGGACCGAGTCACAATTCGGTGGCACCGAGACTGCTAGGGTTTCACTGAGTTCAAAAATCGGTCACACCGATAAGTAATTCTCGGTCAGACCGAGTCTCACTTGTGTAATGGCATAAGCCAAATCGGTGGGACCGAGTTTTTCAACTCGGTGGGTCCGAGATAGTTTCGGCGGAAACCTAAACCTAGAATTTTCGAATCAAACCTAATCTATGAGCGTTTTGACTGGATAGAAGTTTATCAAACGTGGCTAGAAACAATATGATCACAATGTGCTAGGAATCAGATTGAGGAATAGCACAAAGATCAAGTCCATACCCTAGTTCGGCGGGGACTTGCTACGGCGGCAACGGCGGGGCAGAATTCCCATTGACGGCGACGGAGACCAGCGACTGGAGGCTGCTGGCGGCGAGAAGACGATCCGGAGACCTCGAGGGCAGAGCAGGCTATCGCGCGGGCGAAGGGGTTCGGAGAAATTTCCAAATTTTGCCCGTGACTATATATAGCCCGACCCTGTCGGTGTGACCGAGTGGAACAACTCGGTGGCACCGAGATTCATAACTGCGTGCAGTTACTGAAACTCGGTGTGACCGAAAGGTTCAAATCGGTTGCATCGAGATCGAAAACCTAGATCAACTTAATGATCTCGGTAGGACCGAAAGTGGAGTATCGGTCAGACCGAGAATCATAAAGAGGTTTTGGAATTTTAAGTCTATGACGAATCGGGGACTTCGAGCGCTCCTCACACAGAGTGGTTCAAATCTGACTTGATCAAATTTTGTGATGCAGCATGAATAGAGTTTGAGACGAGAAAAGCATAGATAGCTAGAGGACGTTCTTAGGCATTCTTGTCCATCCACTTGGCAAAAGAGGATAAAACCAAGCAATCAAAACAACAAGTGGATGTCCTCGAATGAGTAAAATATGCAATCAGCATGCTCACACAATAAGATGGCAAATGAAATATGTGGCAAGGCATGCACAATCAATTCTAGCATCTATCAAGCAATTTGCGATGACTAGGTCATCTATATATGAGTATATTGACTTAGGAGTCAAGTGAGAACACTTGATCATAGGTCATACTCACGTTTAAGCTCAAGTGGGGTTACCACTTTTACATAAAGCATTGTTGTGTTCACATCTTTAGAGTTGCTTTAGCTCAAGTCTTAGAGTAAAGCTCCCCCTAGATGTGATATCCCCCCTAAGAGGGATGAACTAACCTTGGGTTTTGTCGATGATGACTTCATGTAGATATTGAAGATGTGGATGCTCAATGTTGATGCAGGTCTCTTGGAGCTATCCATATGAGTGAATTGCACTTTCAATACCTACATGGGTTAGTCCCACAAGGAACAAACAAGGATATCCATAGACATAGAGTGATGCACATAAAAGATGATGTCCATGAAAACTTTTAGGTTACCTTGTCCCTTGTCTTACCAACAAGAGGGTTTGTGACTCCTTGAACTAGTGCAAGATGTGGAAGTTGATTGCACTTGTTCTTGCCAAAATGATAAGAGTGAAGTATGTTGGCGGAGTCACCCTCAAGAACTCTCTAGTTCTTCTTCTTTTGGATCCACATCATCTTGATGGGAATCCTTGGAGTTGTAGTCGTACTTGATGAAGTGGAACTAGTCTTGGGAATCCACTTGACTAAGGTCTTAGGAGCTTCTTCAAATGCATCAATTTCCTCTTGAAGCTTGTCCTTGCCTTTTTGCTCGTAGTCTTGTGGTGGAAGATCATCTTGAGCTTGTGTCCCCTTGAAAGAAGTATACTTCTCTTGTTGAGGGACAAACTTTGTCTTGGGGTATTGATCTTCTTCCCACTCAACTCCATTGGCATTGAACTTTCGTTCAAAACCAACACCTTGATTCTTCCGGTGCATTCCTTGCTTGCGCACAATTTCCTCGAATTGCTTACTCCCGGCAAGGCTTTTGTACACTCCTTTCTCTATAATTCCCTTCAATAAGCTATTTTCTTGCTCAAGTGTAACTTGGTTAAGAGAATCATTAGTGGAATCAAGAGAACTGCTAGAAGCAACAATATTGGATTTAGCATGATCATTGTTACTACTAGAGGAAGAATCTTTCTTGTTAGACTTGACTTGAGGCATGTAAGTGGATAAGAGTAAACTCTTGGCAATGTAAGAAGAACTTTTCTTGCGGAGATCATCATTGATTGCCTTTAAGAACTCATGCTCTTGCTCAAGATTGAGCTTTTCAAAGCGTAGTTTCTCATGAGCTCTTAAAAGTTCTCGATGATCTTCGAAGATAGTGTCATGAGCTAACTTAAGAGTTTTTACTTCTTTAGTTAGAGCCTCAATCTTCTCCTTATCATTGTCATTCATTTTATCTTGATTAGCATCATTAATTGGTCTTTCATCATAGTATTCATCACTAGAGTTGTCACCAAGAAAATCATCACCTAACAAGTTATCTTCATCACTATTGAAATCAACATACTTGGGGTGTGTTACCTTAGGACCTTTGGCCATGAAGCATCTTCCAATTCCTTCATTTGGTGAGTCAAATATGTCGTAGGAGTTGGTTGACACAAGTGCTAGACCGGCAACACCTTCATCTTGAGTATCTTCGGAGTCGGAGTGATAACTTCTCTCGGAGTGGCTGTCGGAGTCGGAGCCGGATACCCATTCACCAACATGAGCTTGATGTCTTCGTCTTGTGTAGCTCCTTGATGATTTTTCCTTCCTTTCCGAATCCTTGCTTCTCCGTGAGTATCTACGTTCATAACGATCATCTCTACTCCTTCTCTCTCTTGGTGGTGATCCTTTGCTTCTTCTTTTTGAAGAATCTTCTCTTCTCTTGTAGGGAGCCGTACACTCATTGGAATAGTGTCCGGGTCTTCCACAATTGTAACAGTTTCGCTCTCGACTAGAAGATCTTTTGTCATTGTAGGACCTTGACTTGGAGCTTCTATCTTTGCTTCTACTCTTGTAGAACTTGTTGAAGTTCTTCACCATTAAGCTCAATTCTTAATTGAAGTCTTGTTTCTCACTTGATGATGTAGGGGCTTCACATGAGGCTTTATAGGCACCACTTGATTTGTTGTGAAGTTCCTCTTTATCCTTAAGTGACATCTCATGAGCAACAATTCTTCCAATCACCTCCGTTGGCTTGAGATCTTTGTAATTGGGCATCATTTGGATCAATGTGCACACGGTATCATATTTTCCATCCAAGGCTCTTAGGATCTTCTTGATGATGAATCTATCGGTCATCTCTTCACTTCCTAAGCCGGCAATCTCATTTGTGATGAGAGCAAGCCTAGAGTACATTTCAGCGACACCTTCACCATCCTTCATCTTGAACTTGTCAAGTTGGCTTTGAAGCACATCCAACTTGGATTCCTTGACGGAGTCGGTACCTTCCTGCATATCAATCAAAGTGTCCCAAATTTCCTTTGCATTCTCAAGGCGGCTGATTTTGTTGAATTCTTCGGGGCACAATCCGTTGAAGAGAATATCACAAGCTTGAGCATTGTATTGCAACATCTTCAACTCATCCGCGGTAGCTTCACGGTTTGGTTCTCTCCTGTCAAAGAAGTCACCTTGCAAACCAACACACACAATAGCCCAAACAGCGGGGTTATGTCCAAGAATATGCATTTTCATTTTATGCTTCCAACTAGCAAAATTAGTACCATCAAAGTAAGGACCTCTACGGTGATAATTTGCCTCGCTAGACGCCATACTCTCCTAGGTTGTGAAACCAAGGCTATGACCACCAAAAGCTATGGAGATCAAGCAAATGGAGACCAACGCTCTGATACCACTTGTAGGATCGAAAGTATGTCTAGAGGGGGGTGATTAGACTACTTGACCAAATAAAACTTAACATTTTCCCAATTTTAGTTCTTGGCAGATTTTAGCTAATTTAGGACAAGTCAAGCAATCATCACATCACTCAAGCAAGCATGCAAAGAGTTTATGGGCAGCGGAAAGTAAAGCATGCAACTTGCGAGAATGTAAAGGGAAGGGTTTGGAGAATTCAAACGCTATTGGAGACACGGATGTGTTTCCCGTGGTTCGGATAGGTGGTGCTATCCTACATCCACGTTGATGGAGACTTCAACCCACGAAGGGTAACGGTTGCACGAGTCCACACAGGGCTCCACCCAAGGGCAACGGTTGCGCGAGTCCACACACGGCTCCACCCAAGGGCAACGGTTGCGCGAGTCCACACAGGGCTCCACCCATGAAGGGTCCACGAAGAGGCAACCACCTACAAAGGGTCCACGAAGAAGCAACCTTGTCTATCCCACCATGGCCATCGCCCACACAGGACTTGCCTCACTAGCGGTAGATCTTCATGAAGTAGGCGATCTCCTTGCCCTTACAAACTCCTTGGTTCAACTCCACAATCTTGTCGGAGGCTCCCAAGTGACACCTAGCCAATCTAGGAGACACCACTCTCCAAGAAGTAACAAATGGTGTGTAGGTAATGAACTCCTTGCTCTTGTGCTTCAAATGATAGTCTCCCCAACACTCAACTCTCTCTCATAGGATTTGGATTTGGTGGAAAGAGGGTTTTTGTGGAAAGCAACTTGGGAAGGCTAGAGATCAAGATTCATATGGTAGGAATGGAATGTCTTGATCTCAACACATGAGTAGGTGGTCCTCTCTCAGAACATATGAGTTGGAATGGTGTGTGTGTTCTGATGGCTCTCTCACTGAATGAGAAGGAGGTGGAGGGGTATATATAGCCTCCACACAAAATCCAACTGTTACATACAATTTACCAATCTCGGTGGGACCGAATCAGAAAACTCGGTCTGACCGAAATAGTAAACCTAGTGACCGTTAGGAATTTCGGTGGGACTGACATGCAACTCGGTAGGACCGATTCGGTTAGGGTTTGGGCATAACGTAATCTCGGTGAGACCGATTACACAAACTCGGTGAGACCGAGTTTGGTAATTAGCTAACCAGAGAGTTGGTCAGGCAAACTCGGTGGGACCGATTTGCTCTTTCGGTGAGACCGAGTGGAACTCGGTGAGACCGAAAAGTTACAAAGGGGAAACACTGAGTTTATATTGCAATCTCGGTGGGACCAATTCGCTCTTTCGGTAAGACTGAAAAGTTACGAAAGGGAAACAGAGAGTTTGCAACCCCATCTCGGTGAGACCGAGATCCTTATCGGTAGAACCGAATTGCTAGGGTTTGGCAGTGGCTAATGACAAGTGAAACTCGGTGGCGCCCGATAGGAAGAATCGGTAGGACCGAGTTTGGCTTAGGGTTTAGGTCATATGTGGATATGGGAAAGTAGTTGAGGGTTTTGGAGCATATCACTAAGCACATGAAGCAAGAGGCTCATCAAGCAACACCTCATCCCTCCTTAATAGTATTGGCTTTTCCTAAAGACTCAATGTGATCTTGGATCACTAAAATATAAAATGAAGAGTCTTGAGCTTTTGAGCTTGAGCCAATCCTTTGTCCTTAGCATTTTGAGGGTTCCACTTTCACATCCATGCCATGCCAATCATTGAGCTTTCCTGAAATAATCATCTTGGAATAGCATTAGCTCTATGAGCTATATGTTGTTATGAATTACCAAAACCACCTAGGGATAGTTGCACTTTCAGCAGCGCCTGCTGGTATCTTGCCGCCCGTAGCGCAGCCTCGCTGTGACGTTCCTCCACCAGCATGAGGTCCACCCTCCGCATGGCGTCCTGCTGCGTTTCATCAAACACCAGCACCCATGCGGAGCGATGCTCAACCTCGTGAGGAAGGACTATTTCTGCTCCATAGACGAGGAAGAACGGGTTTTCGTCCGTTGGCTTGTTAACGGTGGTGCGGATCGACCACGGCACAGACTGGAGCTCGTCATGCCAGCCCCTGCCGTAGGCTTCGACCTTCTGCTTGAAGGTCCTGGTCATGAGGCCCCCCAGGACCTATGCGTTGGCACGTTCAGGCTGGCCATTACTCCTGGGATGCGCTACCGAGGCGTAGCAGATCTGCGTTCCAAGGTTAGCACAATATGACTTGAAAAGATTGCTAGTGAACTGCGAGCCGTTATCAGTGATGATGAGGTTGGGGACCCCAAAACGGCTCACGAGGCCCTTGATGAACTTGACCGCAGAGCCAGCTAGGATGGTGCGGACGGCTTCAACCTCCGGCCACTTAGTGAACTTGTCGATGGCGACGTAGAGGTACCGATAGACCCCAGGCGCTCAAGGGAATGGGCCTAGAATATCCAACCCCCGTACCATGAACGTCCATGAGAGTGGAATATTCTGGAGGCCCTAAGCCGCCTGATGGATCTGCTTGGCATGGAATTGGTAGTCCTCGCATGACTTCACCAGCTCAGCCGCCTTGTTGAGCACCGTAGGCCATTAGAATCCACTCCGGAATGCCTAGCCGACGAGGGTTCACAATGACGAGTGGTGCCCACAGTCCCCGCCGTGTATGTCAACTATCATCTCCTTCCCTTGTTCCCTGGAGATGCAATGCAGTGAAACATCATTTGGTCGCATCCTGTATAACTCACCGTCATAGATGCAGTATGTTGTGGCCTGACGAGCCACACACTCTGCGTCCTCCTCCTTCTCTGGCAGCGCCCCTTGCATCAAATACTCCTTGAATTCCTAGGTCCAGCATCCCTCTTGGGGCTCTAGCGCCAGGAGTAAGTGTTCTCTTGAGGTCGGGCCACAGGCTGGGGCTCCTGTGGCAGGAGGCTGCGGGAGCTCCTCCCGAGGCTGAGCTGTTCTTGAAAGTAGTGGCGTTGCTGATGGCTTGAAGAACCGCTCCTCGAAGACGCCAGGCTCCTGGGGCTGTCGCTTGGTTGCCCTTCTAGCAATGTCGTCAGCTTCCTTGTTGGTTCCACGGGGCACATGCTGCAACTCCAGGCCAAAAAATTGCTTCTCCTTCTTGCGCACCTCCGTGAGGTATGCTTCCATGTGCTTGTCCTTCGGCTCGTACAACTTGTTGGAGAAGTTGACGAGGAGCTGCGAGTCGCCCCTGATAGTGAGGTGCTTCACCCCCAGCGCTGCTGCTACCTTCAGACTGGCTATGAGGCCTTCATATTCTACGATGTTGTTGGAGACCTTCTCGCCCTGCTAGAAGCAGAGCTGCACGGTGTAGTAGAGCTTGTCTTGAGTGGGCGAGACAAGGACTGCTCCAGCCCCCACATCCTGGCGCCTCGCTTCCCGACGAGAGGGACCGATCTTCCCCTTCTTCAAGCGCCGGGGTGTCTGTCCATTCTGCCACAAAATCAGCGAGCGCGGCTCCCTTAATGACCCTGGTAGTACTGAACTCCAACTGGAATGCTTGCAACTCGATGTTCCATTCTGCTACCGTTCCGACAGAGTTTGGGCTCCTGAGCACTCTCTCCAATGGATAAGCTGAGACGACCTTGATCGGGTGGCCCTGGAAGTAGTGCCGCAGCTTTTGCGAGGCCACTAGGAGCGCAAGCAAGAGCTTCTGAGGCATGGGGTACTGCGCCCTCACATCCAGCAACACCGTGCTGACGAAGTATACCGGGTGCTCGACGAGGGCAGGCAAGCTGATGAGGCTTGTGTCTTCCGGAAGTTGGGCGCCTCCTGAGGAGGTAGGGCCCGGGACACTTGATCGTTCGTTGAGGTCCTCATGAGCTTGGGGGCGTCGTCCTGCCGTGCCTGATCCTCTACCGCTGCCGCTGCGGCCCTTGTGGCGTCCTTCTCGTCTTGCATCGTCTCTGCTGGAGGCGTGGCATGGCGCGATGTTCCCTTGACTTGGTGTTCCTCCCGAACCGCCACCAGAGCAGCGCAGGCTGAGTACGGGGTAGCAGCGAGATAGAGCACTAGGGGCTCGCCGGGCCGCGGCGCCACCATTACTGGAGGGCTGGTCAGGTATCTCTTGAGGTCATGAAAAGCTTGGTCGGTGTCGGTGTCAAAATCGGCAGATCTCGGGTAGGGGGTCCCGAACTATGCGTCTAGGATCGATGGTAATGGGAGGCAGGCGACACGATGTTTACCCAGGTTCGGGCCATCTTGATGGAGGTAATACCCTATGTCCTGCTTGATTGATATAGATGATATGAGTATTACAAGAGCTGATCTACCACGAGATCGTAGAGCCTAATCCCTAGAAGCTAGCCTATGTTATGGTTGTTGTATATATATCCTCTATCGACTAGCCTGGCCTCGGTTTATATAATGCACCAGAGGCCTAGGATAACAAGAGTCCTAGCCGAATACGCCGGTGCGGGGAAGTCCTTGTCTTGATCGCCAAGTCTTGTGGAATCTTCCTTGTATGCGGCAGCTGTCCGAACTGGCCCATGAGTATATGGCCAGGGGGGTCCTCGGCCCAATCTAAATGATTGGGAGATGACGTGGTGAGTACCCCCTAGTCCAGGACACCGTCAGTAGCCCCCTGAACCGGTCTTCAAGTTAGGGACGCTCCTCGATTCTTCCGAACTATTCTTCATCTTCCGTCATCGGTCTTGAAAACTGGTTCAACAAATCTTCTCATCTTCGATCTTGAGGATCGCCGAAGTGCATCCGAAGAGTTTACACGTCGGGTATCCGAGGAGCCCCTTTAAGTTTCCGGCCTTTATCAATGCCTTGTTATTTCTATGCCACACCCCGGGTTTTGAAGTTGTTCCCGGGAGGCAGTGTCCTCTTGCGTCCGAGCTCCAACGCCGGACTGCATTCGAGGTATCTTTTGCAGTCGAGCACCAACGTGGGACAACTTCCGAGCTCCAACGCCGGAATGTATCCGAGCTCCAACGTCGGAGTATGTCCAAGCTCCAATGCCGGACTGTCATAAATCACCTTGGTTCAAAAAAGTTGAAGGAGTTTAGCCGAGGTAATGCAGGAAATGCCCTCTATGGAGCCAGCCACTAGCGCCCGAGCTTTATGCGGAACTGCTTCCGAGGTGGTGCACCACCCCGACTGTGGGCCGATTTTTTGTCAATATTTTTGATTGGTGCAATTTATTCTCCGCCGAGATATATAGCCAGTAGCCCTCAAGGTGTGTATCGGTTTAAAACCCAAGATGCACCTGAAGGATGACATAAGACCGCTGATCCCAGTAGCCGCTGAGACTCAGGTTGATTTGCAAAATCGGCCTGAGGATCAAGTACTAGCTCGGCAGAATACTTCGGGACACAAAAAGCGGTGTGCTGAGTCCTCGAGACTCTGGTTGCATGCGGCCGACCAACCTGAGGATCAAAATCTACTCAGAAACTGTATTGCACTTAAAATTTTCTGCATTGAACAAGCAATGCAGTAGCCCCTGAGACACTGGTCGGGTGGCAACACCAGATCAGGGGATCAATGTGCCCCTTTAACCTTTTTAAATAATAAGCCCAAACCCTAGCAGCCCCCGAGCCTTAATGTGGGCATGGGTGGCCGAATTAAGGATCGATATCCATAGTAAAATCACAAATTATGTGTAATGACTCTATGTATCCAAGTACTTTACGTCATTAATGCTCGGATCCACATTGTACAAAACTTTGTTGACCGACCATCGGCTTCCACCTCCTCGGCCAGTAGCCGGGGAGTGTTTGTCCTACTTTATAAAGCCTTTATGAGGGCAAAGATTTACGACAAACAAGGCAATCTGGCCATACGATTTTATAAACAAAGGTACGCAGAGAGATATGTTATATTACTGTTTAACATAAGAAATGTCTTCCGAAGAAAATAGTCCCGCTATCGGTTCCTTTCTTTGGGTTGTCATGCTAAGCATGGTCATGAAACCTCAACCCTAGTGTAAGAGCAAAATATCGAGGATTTAGTTTGGGAGGCCCGTTAATAGCCCCCGGTAGTGTTCGGCGACAGTCGAGGTCAAGCCATAAACACTTCAGCCATTGTTATGAATGGCCCGTCATTTAACACGGTCATCGGATTGCTGACCAGTTTACCAGGATTTGTGACAGTCAGTTTTCAGCTTTCTCCATTGAGGTGCTTAACCATGTGAGCTGGAAGCACAATCGCAGTGGTTCTCCCTTTGCATTTCGAGCCGAACAAAGCGGAACGTAGGAAGCAAGTGCAAGAGCCGGGCAACCCAACTATTGACCGAAGACACAATTCGAAAATGATGCATATATAGCAATATCCGAGAATGTTTTTGCCGAATCTCTAAAGGTGTCCGGCGTTGCACTGCGAGACTTGTGCTAAAAACACACAAATAGTTCAAAAGTGCCATAAGCTTGGAAAACCAAAAAACGTCAATAAAAACTTGACGTCCGAACAAGAACAAGTGTTCGGTGCCTATCTGAAAATTGGCCTTAGAAAAAAGTGCTTCTGTCGTGCTTTAACATGACACATCCTATCTCAAGAATTCAAGAGGGTCAGCCTACGGCTTCAACCTCCTATCCCGAGGGCGGAGTACTTCTCATTAGGTCAGTTTAGCAAACTAAACTCTAGCGGTTTTGAGAGAGAAATTAGGCTCCCCGGCTAGTGACCACACGCTCATGTCGAAAAAAGGAGTGATAAATAATAATAATAATAATAATAATAATAATAATAAAAACTTTGCAATGACTAAGAAGAAGAACACTTATTATAAAACGGCTCATATGAATTTCAGAGCCCCCAAGTGACTTGGGTAAAAGAATTTTATGTATAATGATTGTATGTACCGAAGTGCTTATATCATATCTGTGTTCACCCAAACTTTAAACATGTCTTAACCGACCGTCGGCTTCTCCCTCTTCGGCCAAGGGCCGAAAAGTGTCATGTACTCCGCCTGTCGAGAGTATCGACGGTGTTTCCGATGACCAGGCAATCAGGCCATAAGGCTGTAACAGACAAAGCACGCTCAGGGAACTTATGCTATATTACTAACAAAGTGTAAGAAGCATCTTCGAAGACAATAGTACCCCCACCAATAGTTTTCTTCAGTGCTCATTATTACTATGAGACTTGTGCAACAGATTTTTTGCACTCATGAGTTCCGTTGTGTGCCGACCATGATTGAAAACAATAAGAGCGCTAGCTTTCGGCTGCACCCAGTCTGAGGTCAGAGCTCGGACGACCCGGTCGTGACAATCGCAGAGGTGCTCCCTTTACTCCCTAGCCGAACAATCGGGAACGTAGGGGTAAGCATAGGAGCCACGCAACCCAGCTTGCAAATCGCTTAAGTCAATATGGTGCATATTGTGGCATAATACACGAACAAGGAACGAAGCCATACAAGTATAATCATATGCAAGAGGAAAAGCTTCATAAAGGAAGCCCCCAAATAAACGGTGTATTTGAATTTGTGCGTCACAAACAAAGTTTGTACAAGGAAATTTTTTACAAGCAACTTGTTTCCAAAAAAGTATAATGCTTGGTCGAACCGAACACAAGTTAAAAATTTAAAACTTTGAGCATGAAGGCAACTTCGCTGGTTAATGTGTTCGGTATTGATGACGTGGTCCGAGCTTGATGCGGGACAAGGTTCCATCCCCCAAGACGGTCTCGAGGTGGCGGAGCAAAGAGCTCGGCACTCCGAAGTGGTGACATAGCACGGTCAATGCAGGCCGGCAGAGTGATGCCGAAGTCCTCGGCAAGGGGTAAGGAAGTGTTGACGAAGCCCCCCTGTCGATGTCAAAACTGGCGGATCTCGGGTAGGGGGCCCCGAATTGTAAGTCTAGGCCGGATGGTAACAGGAGGCAGAGGACACGAAGTTTTACCCAGGTTCGGGCCCTCTTGATGGAGGTAAAACCCTACGTCCTGCTTGATTAATATTGATGATATGGGTAGTACAAGATTAGATCTACCATGAGATCAGAGAGGCTAAACCCTAGAAGCTAGCCTATGGTATGATTGTATGTTGTGATTGTTGTCCTACGGACTAAAACCCTTCGATTTATATAGACACCAGAGAGGGTTAGTGTTACACAAGCTCGGTTACAAAGGAGGAGATATCCATATATGTATTGCCTAGCTTGCCTTCCACGCCAAGTAGAGTTCCATCCGGACACGAGACGAAGTCTTCAATCTTGTATCTTCATAGTCTAACAGTCCAGCCAATGGAGATAGTTTGGCTGTCCGGAGACCCCCTAATACAGGACTCCCTCAGTAGCCCCCGAACCAGGCTTCAATGACGATGAGTCCGGCGCGCAGTATTGTCTTCGGCATTGCAAGGCGGGTTCCTCTCCAAATTTTGTGTACCTGTCGAAATAATGTTCGGTTTCTTGTGAATGTTTGTACTCCTTGGCTTCCACGCCCAATAATGGCCACTTTCCACGTGTCGACTGAATGTGAAGAGCCAGGGTGTTTTCATATTTACCCCCTAGCTACATGAATGAGCCACCTATTTAAAAAGACAAGGATTCAGATCCAATTCACACCATCCCCCCTTGGCGAGCCTTCATAGGAGCGCACCCGACAGAGATCCATTCCATCATGGCCGGTCGACGCAGCTCCTCCTCTCGCACCCCTAGCTCCAGGCTGGGAGATTGGGAGGGATGTTCCATCCTGCACTGCAAATTGGTGATGCTTCAGTCCAAGGGATTTCTTCCCTCAGCGTACCTAGTCCCGGTTCGAGCCGGGCTTGCCACCTACAATGGCGGAGAGCAAGCGGAGAGGCGTCCCAATCCCTCCAAGGGAGAGCGGATATGCCTTGTCCCTTATTTGGTAAGAGGGCTCGGATTCCCGATTCATCCGTTTCTCCGGGGGCTTCTGGAGTTCTACGGCCTCTAGTTGCACAACCTTACGCCTGCCTCCCTGCTGCATATCGCGGGATTCGTAGCCCTTTGCGAGTTGTTTTTGGGCTGTGAGGCTCATTTCGCTCTATGGAAGAAGCTGTTCTGCCTTGTGCCCCGTTCTAAGAAGGGATCAATATATCAAGTGGGCGGAGCCGAAGTGTGGCGTATAGCCGGGACCGGACACCTGTCCGGGACCCCAAAGAAGACGTCCGAAGACTAGCCTTCAGAATGGTTTTATATAGAAGATGTCCCCCTTCCGGATCCTATTCGGATCGGCCTTCCCGAGTTCAACAACGCCCCTTTGAATAAGCACCGGAGTTGGCGTCCACGGAGCTCCCTGGAGGAAGATGACAGGAACATTCTTTACCTGATGAGCCGGATAAGTTTTCTGGCTTGATCCGGATTGACCATGATCGAGGTCATGGCCACATGCATCATGTGGGGGGTGCAGCTGCTTCAGTATAGAGGCCACCCCATGTGGGATTTCAACGGGGAGGATGGCGCCACCCGCCACGGCCGTAAAGGGCCGGGATCAGCTGCCGATCTAATAAAGATCTTATCCACTTTGTACAAGGGAGAAGAGGAGGAATTCCTTCGTGTCAACCCGCAGGGCTGATTTTCTATGTACAGTCCTCCAGGCTGGGTAAGCGGAGACTTTTTATCGCCCATCCATTTTGTATTCCCGTAGTTAAGTATTTATTCTAGCGATTTTATCGCAGGAGCTGCGCCAGGCATTAAAGGAGATAAAAAACCCTCCTCCACAACCCGAGGACCCCGGACGGTCCCTTGACCCGACCTCCCAGGAGGATCCAGACATATCTGTGGAGCTGATCGACGGGGTATTTTACCAATGGAGTAATGGCAACACCTTGGTGGCCATTACGGCCGATTACCCAGGGCTAGTTCCAGCCTCATAGGTGACTGAGACCGAAGTCCCAACACTTAAAAAGGGATCCGTCCTTGCGCTTTTTGATTGCCGTATAACAGCCGTGTTTTGCAGGGGAGGTCCTCGGGGCAGAAGGTCGAGCCTGAGGTAACTAGCCAACAAGGGGCCGCAAGGCTAGGTAGGCTGAAAAGATCCGCAGTCCGGATTGAGGCACCGGCGTAGCGGTACCGCGCGCTATCTTTATTGCAAGACATTATTTGCGGAGGCATATTAACGCCCATGCCTTCTTTTCAGGAAAAAGAGAGCTCGCCAGACTATACCCGGAGAGGCTACCAATCGCGCCTCCACAAGCCAGGCTCCAAGGTCGGATTCAGAGGCGGGAATGAATACAAGGCATGCGCTGGGTGCTCCTCCGATAGAGGATGCGGATAAACTGTCCGCCACCCATTCCGAGGTGGAAAGTGCCATGAACCACAGGCGTCGCCGGACTGTTCTTCGTGACGCTTGTTTCTCCCAAGAGGCATTGGATGCCTTCAACTCGGGAGACGCGCACCTCCGTGCCGCTCAAAATGGTCTAGCCAGAGCCACGGAGCAGTATGTAAAGGACATACGGGTGCGAAAATTTGATGATTATATATATCAGTAGCCCCTGTGACTTGAAACAGTTAGGATAACTGATTTAAGGATCATTTGTTATGCAGGTTCTAATGAAAAGAATACTCAACTGTCCCAGGAGCTGGAAGAGTGCAAAGCCCAACTGCAGGCCGCACTAGCCATAGCAGGGGAGCCCAAAGAGACCTCCTCTGGTAACATATCCTTCAAATGATAAGTATCGTATTAGAATGCGGCGTATATGCAGATCTGATGATAAAATTGCAGATGACGCTGGAGTAAATCCGGATAAGCAACAGCTCATACGCCAGCTGAAGGCTGGTGAGAGCGTGCTAACGAGGGTGAGGCATGAGAAGAATGATCTCCAAGATGCCAACACCAAGCTGGGCGTGGAACTAAAAGATGTTCGTGCCCAACTGTCAGACTCTGTTAAGGAGAATCGGTGGCTTCGACACGGCATATTTACTAAGTGCTTGAACGAACTTTGAAAAAAGAGTTCGGCGAGGAAGCTGGCTCACAGAGTTATGTTTGTAGGTATGCTAACAGGTCGTCCTGCCGAGGAGATGCCTGGTTCGACGGGTGATCTTCTTCCCGAGCTCTCGCAGTTGCACGAACGAGTTCGGCAGGTGATGCAAGGCATCGCCCAGGCCTTGTGGTTGTCCGTATCAATACCCGAAGGCCTTGGAGAGCTTATAGAAAAGCTGAAGGGAGCATGACGGCGCTTCCGATTATGGAAGGTATCGGCCTGCCTTCAGGGTGCTAGGGAAGCCTGGGCAATGGTGAAGACACCGTACACGAAGGGTGACCCGGACCACATGGCCGAAGTCGGACCTATGGGGCCTGATGACAAGGAGATCCCTGTGAGTTTAGTGTACAGCCAAGTAGACTGGGCCGCAAAGTATTCCCAACAGGACTGTAGACTAGACAGCCTATTGGATGGCATTGAAGAGGAATTCAACCAGTCAAATTGGCTATGTAATTTTAAAAGTGACATGTATGATGCCTTCTAGCCGGATTGTAGATCGTTTGTCGTGGCGGACCTTTTCGCTTCAACCTCGGGACCCAACAGTCCGGAGTGTATCCGAATACCCTCTCGGTTATGTAAGAACCGGGGCATGCGTGGAGACCAGGCGTAGGGGTCATTAGTGCTTTATCAGACAAGTGCCCAACTAGTTATGTTATATTACATGGGTAGTAAGAAACATCTTCTAGAGAGAATAGTTCCGTCAAGGGTTCCTTTCCCTGGGTAGGCATGCCCTAAAGTGCATGTCCGGACTGCGACAAGAAGCGCAGAAAAAACATCTGGGGGCAGATATGGATAATAAATAAAAGTCATCTTTTGTTCACCGACCAAATATGCTCTTAAGAACGCTAGCTTTCGGCTTCACCCAGTCTGAGGTACACGTCCGGCTGACCTGGCGGTAACAATCGCAAAGGTGCTCCCCTTATGCCCTAACCGAATTAACAGGAATGTAGGGCATAAATACAAGAGCCAGGCAACCCAGCTTGGCCAAAACTTAAGTCATATCGATGCATATAATGGTGAAAAAAGGTACATGCAGAAGTATAATGCATGTGTTGGGCGTGATGCCCAGGTAAATAATTTAAGCTTCTATGAAAGAAGCCCCCAGGTGTAGAGAGCGGCTAGCACATCTGTAATGTACAAGTGAGGCACAAGGTGACCCTTGAAGGCCTAGAGAAATAAAAGAAAGAAAGGGAAACAAGACAGATGACACATATGCAGAAAATGGACAAAGGGAGGGGACTAACATAAAGTCCGATGGGTTCGGCTCAAGTCGACTAGTCGATGCATCCCGCAGTCGGTATGCTCCGCCAGTCAGAACTTGGTCGATGATGAAGGTACCTTCCCATTTGGGCTCTAGCTTGTTCTTTTTCTTATCCCGCAGCCGGAGAACTAGTTCGCCAACGTTATAAGTTTTGGCTCGTACTTCTCTGCTTTGGTATCTGCGAGCCTGTTGCTGGTAAAATGCAGAACGGGCTTTGGCTACGTCGCGCTCTTCCTCCAAGGTGTCCAGACTGTCCTGCCGATCGAGCTCGGCTTCTCTTTCTTCGTACATGCGCACTCGAGGTGAGTCATGAATTATGTCACAGGGCAGGACTGCCTCTGCGCCGTACACCATAGAAAATGGTGTGTATCCGGTACTACGATTCGGCGTGGTCCGTAGCCCCCAGAGTATGGAGTCGAGCTTCTCTACCCAGTGTGTGTCAGACTCTATTAAGGAGCGCACTAATCTGGGTTTAATGCCGCTCATTATAAGACCATTTGCTCGTTCAACTTGACCGTTGGTTTGTGGGTGATAGACTGAAGCATAATCGATCTTGATGCCCATTTTGCTGCACCAGAGTTTTACCTCGTCGGCCGTGAAGTTCATGCCGTTATCAGTGATGATGCTGTGGGGGACGCCATAACGGTGTACAACCCCGGATATGAAATCTATCACCGGTCCGGATTCGGCTGTTTTAACCGGTTTGGCCTCTATCCATTTGGTGAATTTATCCAGCATGACCAATAAGTATTTTTTTTCTTGTGGGTTCCCCCTTTAAGGGGTCCAACCATGTCAAGCCCTCAGATCGCGAAGGTCCATGTAATGGGGATTGTTCGGAGGGCGGTGGGTGGCATGTGGCTTTGATTTGCAAAGAGCTGGCAACCGGTGCAACGTTGGACCAAGTCCTGTGCGTCTGCCCGGGCCGTTGGCCAATAGAATCCTGTATGGAAGGCCTTGCTTACAAGAGCCCAGGCTGTGGCGTGATGACCGCCGAGTCCGGCATGAATTTCTGCCAAAAGGTTCCGTCCTTCCTCTTCGGAGATGCACCGTTGAAGGACTCTGATAGCACTTTTTTTGTACAATTCTCCCTCGTGGACCCTGTAGGCCTTGGATCGCCGCACTATGCAGCGTGCCTCATTTTGGTCCTCCGGAAGTTCCTGTCTAGTTAAGTAGGCCAAGAATGGTTCTGTCCACGGGGCAACCATGGCCATTCTTTCATGGGCTGATTGTGTTATTTTGGTGGCGGAGCCTCCGATCGTGTCAGAGAGTTTGGTTTCAGGTATTTTGGCCGGGTCCGGACTATTGTTACCTGTGTCCCCTTCCCATGCCATGGATGGCTTGAAGAGCCGTTCCAGAAATATGTTGGGAGGTACCGCATCATGTTTTGCGCTGATGCGGGCGAGGATATCCGCCGCCTGATTGTTTTCCCGAGCCACATGGTGAAATTCGAGCCCCTCGAACCGAGCTGACATTTTTAGGACGGCATTGCGATAAGCTGCCATTTTCAGATCCTTGGCGTCAAAGTCTCCATTTATTTGGGATATCGCGAGGTTCGAATCCCCGCGCACCTCTAGGCGTTGAATGCCCATGGATACTGCCATCTGGAGACCATGTAGAAGGGCCTCATATTCGGCTACATTGTTGGAGTCCGTATACATTATCTGTAATACGTATTGAATGGTATCTTCTGTTGGGGACGTCAAAACGACGCCAGCCCCCAGACCAGCCAACATTTTGGAGCCGTCGAAGTGCATGATCCAGTTTGAATATGTGTCGTACTCTTTAGGGAGTTCGGCTTCCGTCCATTCAGCGACGAAGTCAGCCAAAACTTGCGACTTAATAGATCGCCGTGGCTTGTAAGTTATGTCGAACGGGAGGAGCTCAATGGCCCATTTGGCAATCTGGCCCGTCGCGTTGCAGTTGTTTATAATATCGTTAAGTGGTACTTCCGAGGCTACCGTTATCGAACACTCTTTAAAGTAGTGTCGCAGCTTCCGGGATGCCATAAATACAGTGTACGCTATCTTTTGATAATGTGGGTACCGTGATTTGCATGGAGTAAGGACAGTGGACACATAGTAAACCGGCTTTTGAAGGGGGAATTTGTGTCCGTCCGCTTCTCGCTCGACGACAAGCACTGCGCTTACGACTTGATGAGTTGCCGCAATGTATAATAGCATTGGTTCGCCAATGTTTGGCGCGGCCAGGACTGGGTTTGTTGCCAATATGGCTTTTATTTCGTTGAGTCCGGCCGAGGCGGCATCCGTCCGCTCGAAGTGTTCGATGCACCGGAGGAGGCGATAAAGGGGTAATGCCTTTTCTCCCAAGGGGGAGATAAAGCGGCTTAAAGCCACCACGCATCCAGTCAATTTTTGTATTTGTTTGAGGTCTGTTGGGGTAGCCAACTATGACAATGCTCGGATTTTGGCCGGATTAGCTTCAATACCTCTACTGGAGACAATGAATCCCAGGAGCTTTCCGGCTGGTATGAAGAAAACGCATTTTTCTGGATTGAGCTTGATGTCATATGTTCGGAGGTTGTCGAATGTGAGCCTCAAGTCGTCTACTAGAGTTTCGACATGCTTGGTTTTAACGACCACGTCATCCACGTATGCCTCCACTGTTTTGCCGATCTGGTTTGCTAGACATGTCTGAATCATGCGCTGATATGTTGCGCCGGCATTTTTGAGCCCGGAGGGCATTGTGTTGAAGCAAAATGGGCCGTATGGTGTGCTGAATGTCGTTGTGGCTTGGTCTGGCTCCGCCATTTTAATTTGATGGTAGCCGGAGTATGCGTCGAGGAAACACAATGAATCGTGTCCTGCGCTAGCATCGATGATTTGATCGATGCGGGGGAGGGGGAAGGGATCCTTTGGGCAGGCCTTGTTAACGTCCTTAAAATCGACGCACTAGCGCCAGGATTTGTCCTTCTTTGGTACCATCACCAGGTTTGCTAGCCAGCCCGGATGTTTTATGTATCTGATGAATCTGGCCTCCAATAGCTTGGCTAGTTCCTCTCCCATGGCTTGTCTCTTAGGCTCGGAGAAACGTCGAAGAGCCTGCTTGACTGGCTTGAATCCTTTTAGGATATTTAGGTTGTGCTCAGCCAGCCTGCGTGGGATTCCTGGCATGTCTGAAGGGCGCCAGGCGAAAATGTCCCAATTCTCGCGTAGGAACTCTCGCAGTGCGGCATCGACATCAGGGTTTAATTGTGCCCCGATGGAAGCTGTTTTTGTAGGGTCCGTTGGATGGACTTGGAATTTGACTATTTCGTCCGCCGGTTTAAAGGAGGTGGACTTGGATCTTTTATCGAGTATCACATTGTTCCTGTTCATGGTGGAGCGCAGCGCAGTTAGTTCCTCGGTCGCTAGGGCTTCGGATAGTGCCTCGAGGGCTAGTGCGGCTGTCTTATTTTCAGCGGGGAGTGCTATGTCCGGATCACTAGAAAGAGTGATGATTCCGTTGGGCCCGGGCATTTTGAGCTTCATGTACCCGTAATGGGGTATGGCTTGGAAGGTCGTAAATGCCTCCCGCCCTAGTAGAGCGTGGCATCCGCTGCTGAACGGGGCCACTTGGAATGTAATTTCTTCGGACCTGTAATTATCCGGCGTGCCGAATACCACATCTAGTGTGATTTTTCCGGCACAGTGTGCTTCCCAACTAGGGATGATTCCTCGAAAGGTTGAGCTACTGTGCTCAATGCGGCTCCAGTCTATTTCCATCTTTTGAAGAGTTTCCTTGTAGATAAGGTTTAATCCGCTGCCACCGTCCATGAGTACCTTGGTGAGTCGAAAGCCGTCCACAATTGGACTGAGGACCAGTGCGGCCGGTGCTCGGGCTGTTCGGAATTTGGGTTCGTCACTGGCATTGAAGGTAATAGCCGTGTCACTCCAAGGATTTATTTCTGCTATGTGGCAGATTTTGGCCATGCTGCGGAGTGCTCGCTTGCATCTATTATTTGATGCGAAGGTCTCAAAGACCGTTAACACCGTATTGTTGTCCGCGGGATGGTTCTCTGTGGTTTTTGGGAGGAATAGATCCTCACCACTTTTGGCCACCTGCCGGAGTATCCAACATGCTCTAAGGCTGTGCGTTGGTATTGCATCCGCTATACTATGAATTTTGCAGGGTCTGTTGAGCCATCCCTCCAGTACGGTTCCTTGCCCCATTGAGGGCTTTTTCTTTTTGGTAGTTAACCCAGGTGTATTGTGATAATGCACCCTTTTATTTCGGACTGGGTTTGTATTCAGGGCCGGATTATCCCAAAATTTTATTTCGGTTTTCCAGGCGCTTTCCATCGCACAGTACTTTCGTACTATGGACACCAAGTCGGCAAAGCGGGTAATTTCGCGGCGACTTATGGCATTGAGGATTCCCGTGTCCGTGCAATTATTGCAAAAGAATGAAATTGCGTCTTCATCGCGGCAGTCCTTTATCCTGTTCATGACTAGGAGGAATCTGGCCCAGTAATGGTGTACTGTTTCTTCGGGCTCTTGCTTAATTTGGGATAGATCGCGTATGTTTGGGTGGGTGGGTGGAATTGAATCCGAATCCTCACCCGATCTAAGACTCAGGGGCCAAGGAGTTTCCGAACTTGAAAGTTTTGATTCTTGGATGTTTTCCGATAAATCTAGCCCGCTGCCTGATTCTAGGTTCAGGCCTTGAGTGACGTCCTCCCATCCGTGGGTATCCGGCTTGGAGGGATCGGGAATCTGGACATAGCTAGTCCTTATGATAGATGAAAGGTTGACGCCTTGTTCCTCCACCACTGCAACGTGACGGGTGACCTGGGGAGAGTTAATCTCTCTCATATCGGGTTTAGGCCCAATCTGATCGTAGTCTATAGCGACACCCAAGGCGGCGATGCGATTCAAGAGCTCGTTTAGGGAAGAGAGCTCCATTGGATCTAACTGCTCGGCGAGTTCCGAGTTGACGTGAAGTTTGCTTTCGATGACCCAAGAAGTCATCATCGGTGCAGCGGCCGAACAGGCAGTCGTAAGAAAACCACCTAGCCGGAGAGTTTGGCCGATAGCCAAAGCTCCCTCAGTGATAGTGTTGTCTTTAAAGACGAGACGAGACATCCTTCCTGGTGGCGACGGCACAGCGGAACTCTCAATGAAAGCACCAATATCGGTGTCAAAACCGGCGGATCTCGGTTAGGGGTCCCGAACTGTGCGTCTAGGCCGGATGGTAACAGGAGGCAGGGGACACGAAGTTTTACCCAGGTTCAGGGCCTCTTGATGGAGGTAAAACCCTACATCCTGCATGATTAATATTGATGATATGGGTAGTACAAGAGTAGATCTACCACGAGATCAGAGAGGCTAAACCCTAGAAGCTAGCCTATGGTATGATTGTATGTTGTGATTGTTGTCCTACAGACTAAAACCCTTCAGTTTATATAGACACCGGAGTGGGTTAGGGTTACACAAGGTCGGTTACAAAGGAGATATTCATATACGTATTGCCTAGCTTGCCTTCCACGCCAAGTAGAGTTCCATCCGGACACGAGACGAAGTCTTCAATCTTGTATCTTCATAGTCTAACAGTCCGGCCAATGGAGATAGTCCGGCTGTCCGGAGACCCCCTAATACAGGACTCCCTCACCCCTGTCCAGCCGAGGTGACGCCAAAGGATATAGTCCGGCTAGATCATTTCCCTGTGCACAAAAAATAGTGCAAACCGGAGATAATAGTAAAAAAATCATTGCATAACAAATAATTTATGCAAAGTGAGCAATAAAAGAAATATGGCCTGACGTCGAAGTCAATGTCGATGCAGGGCATCAGTGCGATCCGGTAAAGGCATGGCGAAGCCTGGATTCACAGGTCTGTCCGAGTTCTGGATGCGGCATTGGCCGGACTATGTACGGAAACTGACCGAACCGCCATGTGACCGTCGTTAATGTGGCCACCATTTGATAGACCTGCGTGCATATAATGGACAAACCAGAGTAATAATTCCTTGGGAGAAATGAATCCAAACAAGCAAAAAGTACTAGGATTAATAGCACCTGGTTTATTTGTTGTGGCAATCCAAAGAGAGGTGATTCCAAAAATTGGGACTCGATCCGCACATCCATTGCCTGATGGGCGATAAAGTGACGGTATGGCGATGCTGGCAAAGGTTGGCTCACCGAGGTAAAGCCCTCGGTCTAGCTAACGTGACGGAGCTGGTCGGCTAGTGACGCCAAAGTCTCCAGAGTAGATTGATGAAGAGATGGCGAAGCCCCCGGTCCAGCCTCGATGTCAGCCGATGAGTCGAAGTAGGTCGGTGTGATGGACACCAATTTGAAGAAGCAATAGTGCGGCCCTGCCGATGCAGGTCGTGACGTGGTCGATGCCGGCTTGATGAAGGGATCGTGCGGCGATGCCGGTATGCCTGCTCCGTGTAATCCGTGGTGCGGTGATGTTGGTGATGATTTATCCTTCGCGATGCCGGACTCTTGTTCGGCTTGCCGAGATGATGATCAGAAGAAGTTGAGCTCGGCTCAACAAAGTGACGACGTGTCTAGCGCAGGTCGGCAGCCTTGGAGCAATATTACTGGACTGGTTTGACACCAGCATGATGATGAAGATGACCTTAGGGGAGGCTTAAAAATTTACGGGCACATTTTTAAAAACAACGCCTAGAAGAGAATTCCTCTAAAAAGGTTGTCCAATATCACATTCATAAAGAAACATGAATTCGGGTCGGATCCGTATTCGCGCAGAAAACAGATCCAAAAATTGGTCCACTCATCGAAAGGTTCCCGGAGTTTGACCCGTCGGATCGAGCTGAAATTTGGAGGGGTGGTAGATATGGGAATTCCGCAGTAGATGAATGGTTGGATCTTCCAAAGGACGTCGGAGCTAGAAGCTGGACACCATGCCCTAAACTCGTCTAGATTCCCGTCCAAATTTGACAGGGCTCCGGTATATCATAGATTGTCGGAAATTCCTCCATCGGAACTCGACGAAATTTTGCATGGCTTTTGTAGACATAATTCTGCACTGTTCCACCAAAGCAATCGTCAAACCGACACTCGAGGAGGCGGTGGCGGCGGATACAAGTTCGCTGTCCAGAAAAACAGCACAGTCGCCCGAGGGCAATGTTGACGTTGAGCCCCCGGGCTCCCTGGATGATTCCACCATGATCTTGATAGAGATCGGAGTTGATGTTGATGAAGGCCCTCATCCGAACATAATGATCGGAGGTAGGGCACGCGATGTTTACCCAGGTTCGGGCCCTCTTGATGGAGGTAATACCCTACGTCCTGCTTGATTGATATTGATGATATGAGTATTACAAGAGTTGATCTACCACGAGATCGTAGAGGCTAAAACCCTAGAAGCTAGCCTATGTTATGATTGTTGTATATCTAGTCTGGCCTCAGTTTATATAATGCACCAGAGGCCTAGGATAACAAGAGTCCTAGCCCAATACGCTGGTGGGGAGAAGTCCTTGTCTTGATCGCCAAGTCTTGTGGAATCTTCCTTGTATGCGGCAGCTGTCCGAACTGGCCCATGAGTATACGGCTAGGGGGATACTCGGCCCAATCTAACAGATTGGGAGATGACGTGGTGAGTACCCCCTAGTCCAGGACACCGTCAGTCGGCCTCCGGGGTCCATTCAAACGGGCCCTTCTTTTTCATCAGCTTGAAGAAGGGTAAGGCGCACTCTCCCAGCTTGGAGATGAAGCGCCCCAATGCAGTCACCTGACCAGCCAACTTTTGCATTTCCTTGAAGGTCTGCAATGGAATCATGTCTTCAATACCCTTAACCTTCTCCGGGTTGGCCTCGGTCCCCCTGTGGGACCGAGGAAAACCCAGCAACTTGCCGGAAGGGACGCCAAACACGCATTTCTCCGGGTTGAGCCGCAAGTCCACCCGGTGAAGGCATTCAAAGGTCTCTTCCAGGTCTTAGATTAGGGTACCCGCCTCCCGAGATTTCACCATGATGTCGTCGACGTAGGCTTCAGCATTTCTCCTGAGCTGCCGCCCTAAGGCGATATGCATGAGCCATTGGAAGGTTGCGCCCGTGTTGCGCAGCCCGAATGGCATGCAAGTGTAGCAGTACACCCCACACGGGGTTAGGAAGGCCGCCTTCTCCACATCTTCTACCGCCATCTTGATCTGGTGGTATCCTGAGAACGCATCCAGGAATCATAGCAAGTCGCACTTGGTGGTGGATTCGACGATCTGATCGATGCGTGGAAGCGGGAACGGATCTTGAGGGCAGGCCTTGTTGAGGATGGTGAAGTCAACACACATCCGTTCCTTCCCGCCTTTCTTGGGGACGACAACGGGGTTTGATACGTCTCCAACGTATCTATAATTTTTGATTGCTCCATGCAATATTATCTATTGTTTTAGACATTATTGGGCTTTATTTTCCACTTATATATTATCTTTGGGACTAACCTACTAACCGGAGGCCCAGCCCAGAATTGCTGTTTTTCTGCCTATTTTAGGGTTTCGAAGAAAAGGAATATCAAACGGAGCCAAAAACCTAATTCCATCGCCGCAACTTTCTTATCCACGAGATCCCATCTTGGGGCCTGTTCCGGAGCTCCACCGGAGGGGGAATCGATCACGGAGGGCTTCTACATCATCACCCAAGCCCCTCCGATGAAGTGTGAGTAGTTTACTTCAGACCTACGGGTCCATAGCTAGTAGCTAGATGGCTTCTTCTCTCTTTTTGGATATCAATACAATGTTCTCCCCCTCTCTCGTGGAGATCTATTCGATGTAATCTTCTTTTTGCGATGTGTTTGTTGAGATCGATGAATTGTGGGTTTATGATCAAGTCTATCCATGAATAATATTTGAATCTTCTCTGAATTCTTTTATGTATGATTGGTTATCTTTGCAAGTCTCTTCGAATTATCAGTTTGGTTTGGCCTACTAGATTTGTTGTTCTTGCCATGGGAGAAGTGCTTAGCTTTGGGTTCAATCTTGCGGTGTCCTTTCCCAGTGACAGAACGGGCAGCAAGGCATGTATTGTATTGTTGCCATCGAGGATAACAAGATGGGGTTTTTATCATATTGCATGAAACTATCCCTCTACATCATGTCATCTTGCTTAAGGTGTTACTCTTTTTTGAACTTAATACTCTAGATGCATGCTGGATAGTGGTCGATGAGTGGAATAATAGTAGTAGATGCAGAATCGTTTCGGTCTAGTTGTCTCGGACATGATGCCTATATACATGATCATACCCAGAGATTCTCATAACTATGCTCAATTCTGTCAATTGCTCAACAGTAATTTGTTCACCCACCGTAGAATACTTATGCTCTTGAGAGAAGCCACTAGTGAAACCTATGGCCCCCGAGTCTCTTTCTCATCATATCAATCTCCATCACTTTATTATTGCTTTGCTTTTACTTTTCTTTTACTTTATTTACTTTGCATCTCTATACCAAAAATACCAAAAATATTATTTATCATCTCTATCAGATCTCACTTTCGTAAGTGACCGTGAAGGGATTGACAACCCCTAAGCGCGTTGGTTGCATTGAGCTATTGTTTTTGTGTAGGTACGAGGGACTCGAGCGTAGCCTCCTACTGGATTGATACCTTGGTTCTCAAAAACTGAGGGAAATACTTACACTACTTTGTTGCATCATCCCTTTCCTCTTCGGGGAAATCCAACGCACTGCTCAAGAGATAGCAAGAAGAATTTCTAGCACCGTTGCTGGGGAGTCTGCACAAAAGTCAACATACCAAGCACCCATCACAATCCCTATCTCCCGCTTTACATTATTTGCCATTTGCCTCTCGTTTTCCTCTCCCCCACTTCACCCTTGCCGTTTTATTCGCCCTCTCTCTCTCTTTCTATCCTCCCTCTATTTCTCCGTTTGCCTTTTTTTTGCTAGAGTGTTAGTTTGCTTGTCGTCATGGCTAGTCCTTTATCTTCTCCATTATCTCCCGAAAATGAAGTCCTAAATTTTAAACAAAGGGAGGGAGAAAATCTAAAAGATGCTTGGTATAGAATTTGCAATGCTCAAAATAGATCTACTAGGAAGGAATCTACTTCAGTTCTTCTCCGCAATTTTTATGTAGGTGTTAATCCTTGGTATAGATATATTCTTGATACCATTACCGGAGGGAATTTCTTGGGTAGCCATACTTTTGATTCTTATAATGCTATGTTAGATTTATTTCGCTCACCGCCTCTTTTGGTTAATGGAACTATGTTAACTTTGGAGCATGTTAAGCAAAGACTTGAAATTATTGAAAATAAAGTTGCTACTATTGAATTAATTGAAAATCTAGACAAAAATATCCACAATCAAATTACTCAATATGGATCTAAGGTAGGAATGACTTTGAAAACTATTAAGGAAAAGGAATCCATAGTTAATGAGAAGAGAAACTTAGATTCTACTAGAATTGATAAACTTGAGGGTATCATTACAAACTTGGGAACCGCTTTTTCTTCCGTAAAGAATACTCCAAGTCCTCCTACTAAAATTTCCAAGCTTATGTATGTTCCTAAAAATAAGGGTGAATCATCTAGTAAGGAAACTGCGGATCTTAAATCTATAAGTATTCATCCCAATCTTTTTGCTATCATTAAGGAACCAATTGCTACAAATGAATTTTTCGATATTGTGCCTAAGAGTTCGATAATCACTAGAAAGAAATAAATTCCTAAGGGAAATAGATGCCTCATTGAAGAATTGCCTACCAAAGATGGCAATACCTAGATCTATTCTTGCTTGTTATGCCTAGCTAGGGGCGTTAAACGATAGCGCTTGTTGGGAGGCAACCCAATGTTATTTTTATTCTTTTCTTTTTGATCCTGTTTAGTAATAAATAAATTATTTAGCCTATGTTTTGGTTGTGTTTTTTGTGTTTAATTAGTGTTTGTGCCAAGTAGAACCGTTGGGAAGACTTGGGGAAAGTCTTGTTGAACTTGCTGTAAAAAACAGAAACTTTAGCGCTCACGAGAACTGCTGTAATGTTTATTTGGAAAGTGCTATTTAGTTAATTATTTTTGCAGATGATTAATAGATAAATTCCTCACGTCCAGAAATTTATTTTCGAATTTTTAGGGTTCCATATCTTGCGCTAGCTACAGATTACTACAGACTGTTCTGTTTTTGACAGATTCTGTTTTTCGTGTGTTGTTTGCTTATTTTGATGAATCTATGGCTAGTAAAATAGTTTATAATCCATAGAGAAGTTGGAATAAACTAGGTATAACACCCATATAAATAAAGAATGATTCCATTACAGTACCTTGAAGTGGTCTTTTGTTTTGTTTCGCTAACGGAGCTCACGAGTTTTCTACTTTAAGTTTTGTGTTGTGAAGTTTTTGAGTTTTGGGTAAAGATTTGATGGATTATGGAACAAGGAGTGGCAAGAGCCTAAGCTTGGGGATGCCCATGGCACCCCCAAGATAATCTAATGACACCTAAAAGCCAAAGCTTCCTTATGAGTGGCGGTCGGGGACGAGCGATGGTCTTTTCCTACCAATCTATCCCCCTAGGGGCATGCGCGTAATACTTTGCTTTGATAACTTCTAGATTTTTGCAATAAGTATATGAGTTCTTTACGACGAATGTTGAGTCTATGGATTATATGCACTTTACTTCCTTCCACCATTGCTAGCCTCTCTAATACCACGCACTTTTTGCCGATATCATACACCCACCAAATACCTTCCTCCAAACAGCCGCCATACCTACCTATCATGGCATTTCCATAGCCATTCTGAGATATATTGCCATGCAACTTTCCACTGTTCCTTTCATTATGACACGCTCCATCATTGTCATATTGCTAGCATGATCATGTAGTTGACATCTATTTGTGGCGAAGCCACCGTTCATAATTCTTTCATACATGTCACTCATGAGTCATTGCACATCCTGGTACACCGCCGGAGGCATTCATATAGAGTCATATTTTGTTCTAAGTATTGAATTGTAATTGTTGAGTTGTAAGAAAAATAAAAGTGTGATGATCATCATTTCTAGAGCATTGTCCCAAGTGAGGAAAGGACGATGGAGACTATGATTCCCCCACAAGTCGGGATGAGACTCCGGACGAAAAATAAATAAAAGAGGCCAAAGAAGCCCAAATAAAAAAAGAGAAAGAAAAGAGGTCATAAAAAAGAGAAAAGGCCCAAATAAAAAAATGAGATAAAAAGAGAGAAGGGACAATATTACTATCATTTTACCACACTTGTGCTTCAAAGTAGCACCATGATCTTCATGATAGAGAGTCTCTCATTATGTCACTTTCATATACTAGTGGGAATTTTTCATTATAGAACTTGGCTTGTATATTCCAATGATGGGCTTCCTCAAAATGCTCTAGGTCTTCGTGAGCAAGCGAGTTGGATGCACACCCACTTAGTTTCTTTTGAGCTTTCATATACTTATAGCTCTAATGCATCCGTTGCATGGCAATCCCTACACACTCACATTGATATCTATTGATGGGCATCTCCATAGCCCGTTGATACGCCTAGTTGATGTGAGACTATCTTCCCCTCTTTTTGTCTTCTCCGCAACGACCATTCTATTCTACCTATAGTGCTATATCCATGGCTCACGCTCATGTATTGCATGAAGATCGAAAAAGTTTTGAAAATGTCAAAAGTATGAAACAATTGCTTGGCTTGTCATCGGGGTTGTGCATGATTTAAATACTTTGTGTGGTGAAGATAAAGCATAGCCAGACTATATGATTTCGTAGGGATAGCTTTCTTTGACCATGATATTTTGAGAAGACATAATTGCTTTGTTAGTATGCTTGAAGTATTATTATTTTTATATCAATATGAACTTTTGTCTTGAATCTTTCGAATCTGAGTATTCATACCACAATTAAGAAGATTTACATTGAAATTATGCCAAGTAGCACTCCGCATGAAATTTTTTGTTTTTATCATTTACCTACTCGAGGACGAGCAGGAATTAAGCTTGGGGATGCTTGATACGTCTCCAACGTATCTATAATTTTTGATTTCTCCATGCTATGTTATCTACTGTTTTAGACATTATTGGGCTTTATTTTCCACTTTTATATTATTTTTGGGACTAACCTATTAACCGGAGGCCCGGACTAGAATTGTTGTTTTTGCCTGTTTTAGGGTTTTGAAGAAAAGGAATATCAAACGGAGCCAAAAACCTAATTCCACCGCCGCAACTTTCTGTATCCACGAGATCCCGTCTTGGGGCCTGTTCCGGAGCTCCGCTGGAGGGGGCATCGATCACGGAGGGCTTCTACATCATCATCCAAGCCCCTCCGATGAAGTGTGAGTAGATTACTTCAGACCTACGGGTCCATAGCTAGTAGCTAGATGGCTTCTTCTCTCTTTTTGGATCTCAATACAATGTTCTCCCCCTCTCTTGTGGAGATCTATTCGATGTAATCTTCTTTTTGTGGTGTGTTTGTTGAGACCGATGAATTGTGGGTTTATGATCAAGTCTATCTATGAATAATATTTTAATCTTCTCTGAATTCTTTTATGTATGATTGGTTATATTTGCAAGTCTCTTCGAATTATCAGCTTGGTTTGGCCTACTAGATTGGTTGTTCTTGCCATGGGAGAAGTGCTTAGCTTTGGGTTCAATTTTGTGGTGTCCTTTCCCAGTGACAGAAGGGGCAGCAAGGCACATATTGTATTGTTGCCACCGAGGATAACAAGATGGGGTTTTTATCATATTGCATGAAACTATCCCTCTACATCATGTCATCTTGCTTAAGGCGTTACTCTGTTTTTAACTTAATTCTCTAGATGCATGCTGGATAGCGGTCGATGAGTGGAGTAATAGTAGTAGATGCAGAATCGTTTCGGTCTACTTGTCTCGGACGTGATGCCTATATACATGATCATACCTAGATATTCTCATAACTATGCTCAATTCTGTCAATTGCTCAACAGTAATTTGTTCACCCACCGTAGAATACTTATGCTCTTGAGAGAAGCCACTAGTGAAACCTATGGCCCCCGGGTCTCTTTCTCATCATATCAATCTCCATCACTTTATTATTGCTTTTCTTTTACTTTGCTTTTACTTTATTTACTTTGCATCTCTATACCAAAAATACCAAAAATATTATTTATCATCTCTATCAGATCTCATTTTCGTAAGTGACCGTGAAGGGATTGACAACCCCTAGGCACGTTGGTTGCGTTGAGCTATTGTTTTCGTGTAGGTACGAGGGACTCGAGCGTAGCCTCCTACTGGATTGATACCTTGGTTCTCAAAAACTAAGGTAAATACATATGCCACTTTGCTGCATCATCCCTTCCTCTTCGGGGAAATCCAATGCCGTGCTCAAAAGGTAGCAGGGTTCGCTGGACATTCGGGATACCGAACCTCGCGAATGACACCCGCAGCCTCCAACTTGCGGGTTTCTTGGACGATGAAAGCTTGCTTCTCTGTGGACTGCCGCCTTGCCTTCTGCTTCACGGGACGCACGTTGGGGCACACCTTCAGGTGGTGCTCTATTACCTCTCTCGGGCTCCCTACCAACTGATCGGGCTCCCAGGCGAACACCCCCTTGTTCACGCGGAGAAACCTCACTAGCGCCGCCACTTGTGCAGGTTCGAGGTTAGCGCCTATGGTAAAGGTCGCCCCTCAGGACCCGTCTTCCTCGACCAACACTTGCTTGGTTTCTGTCTTGTCCTGAGTGAAGAACTTCTTCTTCTTGGTTGGTGCGGCTCCCTTGGCCTTGGGGGTGTCCGCATCGTCGGTCCATGTTGTCGCGGCAGCCTTGAAGGAAAGCTTGAGTGCTGCCAGGGCCTCCTTGGTGTCCCCCTTGATGGTGAGGACACCCTGGCTCTGTGGCATCTTCATGAGGTTTTAAGAAGGATGGGTTGCTGCCATGAACTGGGCCAGAGCTGGGTACCCGAGGATGGTGTTGTACGGGAGGCCAATGCGGGCGATGTCGAAGTCGATGGGCTCGGTGCGGTAGTTGTCGCGCGTGCCAAAGGTCATGGGGACGCGGATCTGCCCTAGGGAGCGGGCAGGGCCTCCGCCAACCGTCGAGAAGGACTTGCTGGGGCGGAGCCGCTCGAACGACACGTGAAGGAGGCTGAAGGCCTCGACGAAGAGCACATTGAGGCCAACGCCGCCGTCGACGAGCGTCTTGGTGATGGATACGTGGCAGGTGGTGGGTGCGCACAACATCGGGAGTGCACCCGAGCCGACGATGGAGACGAGATGATCCTTTGAGTCGAAGGTGAGGTCGGCCTCAGGCACAGCCCAGTCGGGCAAAGCCCCCGGGTGCTTGGAAGCGGCGCCGATCTGGCAAAAGTACGGCTTGACGTGCCGGCCTGAGGGCGGCGCTTGTGAACTGCCAAGAAGGGCCGCGACGACGGGGGGCGCCGGCTCCCCTAAGCGAGTGACGAAGAGGTTGCGCAGCTCCTCCCAGGTGGGGACAGAAGACTCTGGCAAATGGAGGAGCCAGGCGCGCGGCGCGCCTACAAGGGCCATCGGAAACCAGTTGGCCATGACCTTGTCATTGCCCCCGTCTTCCAGGACGGCCTCCTCGTACGCCTGCAGGAGAGCCGACGGGTCAGCCGCACCGTCATAGCGCGGCGGCATCTTCGGCTTGAACTTGGGTGGCCACTATACCCGTCGCAAGGCAGGGGCAAAGGCTCGGAGCCCCTGAGCGCCGCCGTGGGCACCGGTAGATCCAGCTGGTGGGGCGCCCTCCATGGGTGAGCGGGCATGGAGACGGCAGAGCACGAATCGATGGCGGAAAGGACTCCGGCGTACCCCTACATGGTGTGCCAAATGTTGGATCACGGGTTCCAGCAAAACCCTTAAGATTCGAACACTTGGGTGCGCGCGAAGATTTCCTTCCTACCGATCCGCGTCCTAACTAGGCTAAGAACTCGCAAACTAGCTCGACCAACTCACAACACAAAGACACAAGATTTATACTGGTTCGGGCCACCGTTGTGGTGTAATACCCTACTCCAGTGTGGTGGTTGTGGATTATCTCTTGGGCTGATGAAGAACAATACAAGGGGAAGAACAGCCTCCTGAGGTTGAGGTGTTCTTGCACTTGGTGGGTGTGTGGACAGGATGTGGTGTCTCTAATCTCTGGCCTGGTCTCTCCCTAGCTACGGTGGTGGCTAGCTCTATTTATAGTGGCTCTGGTGCTCTCACCAAATATTGAGCGGGAAGGGTTCCAACAACGGCCAATTTGAAAGGGGATAACTAGTACAAGCTATCCTGACAAAAGTGGTCTTCGCCTGCAAAAGGCTCTGGTGATGACGCCTTCTTGGGCTCCATGGTGACCTCCGTCCTGCCGTCCCTCTGGTCTTGGTCTTGTTGCACCAATGTGGAAACCTTTGCTTGATGCCTTGGTACTCCGCGTCTGCGCTTGCCCCCTTAGCACCAAAGGGGAAACAAGGATGTTGCGCGCACTGGCACCCGCCTGGTCTCGATCGTCATGGCTCACGTCATGAGAACCTCGGGAGGTTTGCCTGGCCTTGAACTCTTCGCCCCTCATGAGCCAGCCTGGTGAGGCCGCTCCTGAGGAGGTCTTGTGTCGTCTGCCTCGCGAGGCTCGACCCCTCGCAAGGGTCTTGGTTCCTCATTGATGAAGAGGGGCTGTACAGGCCTGCTAGCAAAGCCATGTCGTGGGCCGCAGTTAGGCAAGTCTGGGGACCCCCGTTCCCAGAATGCCGACAGACCCCGAGTCTGATGATGAAAGGTCAGGTAAGGGAAAGAAGAGTAGCAATACTGTAGGGCAGCAGCATAACCCAGCAAGTCAAGGTGGCAATGGTAAGCGCAAGGCGGATGGCGGCTTGGATTTTGTGGCTAACACCAATACGCAGAGTAATAATCAGCGTCTCAAGGGAAAAACCCCACCTCAGTTTGGAGGGCCAAAATTTAACCTTGAGGCGATGATGAATCAGTCCTGCCCAAAGCATGGTACGCACGAAAAGATGGCCAATCACCTCTGGAAGGATTGCTTCATTATGAAGGAGTACACAAATTCAATTTTTTTAGAACAATCATGGACCACATGGCGGCTCAGGATCCGGATCTCACTGTCCTGGTTATGGTGGTGGCGGTTCAAATTCCGGTTTTTAGGGCCAAGGCAATCAGGATGGTTTTAATCAACAGTCTAGTCAAGGAAATCAGTAGCGGCAGTCGGGTTATCAGAGTAACCCGAAGCAATTGAATAGTGGACAGTCCTACGTCTTCACCACGAGTTTATGTAAATGAGGTCAGAAGCTTCATAAAAGGGCAGTGAACACAGTTGAGCCAGCGATTCCCCGTTACTTGCGATGGTCTGAACACCCCATTCTCTAGAGCCGTGAGGATCATCCGCCCGGGGTTGATAATCTGGGTCACTTGGCTTTGGTGGTGGCGCCTCAGGTTGGAGGGTACAGATTTACTAAGGTACGAATGGATGGGGGAAGTAGCATCAACATTCTTTACTATGAAACCTTTCGTCGCATGAGCTTCACTGACAAAGATCTTAAGCCGTCATATACTGTTTTTCATGGTGTGGTGCCTGGTAAGTTGGCGTATCCAGTGGGAAAGATATCTTTGTAAGTGGCTTTTGGTGATGATCATGATTCCAGATCGGGGATGTTGACCTTTGAGGTGGTTAAAATCAAGAGCCCTTATCATGCTCTGTTTGGGCAACCGGCTTATGGTAAGTTCATGGCAAGGCCTTGTTATGTGTATTTGCAGCTTAAGATGCCGGGTCACAAGGGTACTATCACAGTGCATGGAAGCCAGAAGATAGCTTTGGAGTGTGAATAAGGTGATGTTTCTTATGCTGAATCTGTTTGTGCAACAGAAGAATTGAAGTTTTACAAGGACAATGTTGAGCTGGCAGATAAGATATCTTTAAAGAAGACAACAACGGAGCATGATCCTTTGTTGAAATTTAAGTCGACAGATGACACTAAGCTAGTTGACTTTGTTCCTGGTGATTCATCCAAGCAGTTTAGTATTAGTGCTAATCTAGATCAAAAATAGGAAAGCACGCTCATCGAGTTCATCTGTGAGAACCGAGACATCTTTGCATGGAAACCTTCAGACATGCCAGGTGTACCGAGGGAACTCGCTGAGCACACTCTCAATATTGATCCAAAGTTTAAATCGGTGAAGCAATTTCTTCGCCATTTTAATGAAGAGAGGCGCAAGGCCATTGGTGAAGAAGTCGCCCGGCTCTTGGCGGCTGGGTTTATTGTTGAAGTTTTTCACCCTGAGTGGTTGGCTAATCTGGTGCTGGTAGTTAAGAAAAACGGTACTTGGCGTATGTGTGTGGCTTACACACACCTAAACAAGGCCTGTCCGGATGATCCTTTTGCTCTCCCCTGTATTGATCAGATCATCGATGCTACGGCGGGTTGTGAGCGTTTGAGCTTTTTGGATGCTTACTATGGTTATCATCAGATCAAGATGGTAGTTAAGGACAAGGAGAAGACAGCTTTCATCACTCCCTTTGTAGCCTTTTGTTATGTGTCTATGCCCTTTGGGCTCAAGAGTGCCCAAGCGACTTACCAGCGGTGTGTGCAAAATTGCCTTCATAATCAAATTGGGTGTAATGTTCATGCTTATGTGGATGATATTGTGGTGAAGTCCAGGAAGAAGGAAACCCTGATAGATGATTTAAAGGAGACTTTTGACAATCTCCTAGTCTACAAAATGATGCTTAACCCAGCCAAATGTGCCTTTGGTGTACCAGCAGGCAAGCTCTTAGGCTTTCTGGTTTCTGAATGAGGTATTGAAGCTAACATGGAAAAAATAAAGGCTATCACTTCCCTGGCTAAACCGGTGTGTATTAACGATGTTCAGCATCTGGCGGGTCATATTGCGGCCTTAAGTTGGTTCATAAGCCAGCTGGGTGAAAAGGCTATCCCTCTGTACCAGATGATGAAGAAGGTAGATCACTTTTTCTGGAGTGATGTTGCTGATCAGGCGTTTGAGGCTTTGAAGAAACAGTTAGTTGAGCCGCTGGTTCTTGCTGCTCCCATTGATAAAGAGCCCTTGTTGTTGTATGTGGCTGCCAATAGCCGAGCTGTTAGCGTGGCAATTGTGGTGAAAAGGAAGGAATCAGGCAAGGAGCACCCGGTTCAATGGTCGGTTTATTACATCAGTGAGGTGCTCATTGAGTCCAAGCAGAGGTATCCGCATTGGCAGAAGCTTGCATATGGGGTGTTCATGGCTAGTCGAAAGCTCAAGCAATATATTCTGGGTCATCCCATCACTGTGGTTAGTTCTTCTCCTTTAGGGGATATTATTCAAACAGAGAAGCCACAGGTCGGGTAGCCAAGTGGGCCATTGAGCTTGGACCCCATGGTTTGAAGTATATGCCTCACACAACCATCAAGTCTCAAGCACTTGTGGACTTCATAAATGATTCGACAGAGCTGCAGATGCCTGAGGAGAAGCCAGATAGCACATATTGGACTATTCACTTCGATGCATCCAGGAAGTTGGAAGGCTCGGGGCTGGAGTTATTTTGACTTCCCCCCGAGGTGATAAATTTTGTTATGTTTTAAGATTGATGTTCCCTTGTACTAACAATGTAGCTGAGTATGAAGCCTTACTCCATGGTCTTCGGATGGCTAAAGAGATGAACCTAAGCCGGGTGAGGTGTTTTGGTGACTCAAACTTAGTGGCTCAGCAAGTTTCAGGCACTTGGGATTCAAGGACCCACTCATGGTGGCTTATCGCCGAGAGGTGGATGCTATTGCTGGTCACTTCAAGGGCTGTCAAGTAGAGCATGTTGATTGGAGAAAAAATGAGGCGGTTGATGCTTTAAGCCGGTTGGGATCCCAGCGTAAGCCGGTGCCACCCAATATTTTCCTTGATATTCTGCATAATCCTTCAGTTAAACAGCCTACAGAGGAAGATCTTGCTATTCCTGAGCCGGAGGCATAGCTGGTGGCGGCTCTTCATGCTATTCCTGATTGGACAGTTCCATATTTGGCATATATGACCCAGCGCAAGTTACCTGAAGATGAAACTTTGGCCAGGCAGATAACCCGGCGGTCTAAGTCAATGACTATTGTCAATAGAGAGTTGCATCATCGCAGTGTTATGGGGGCGTTTCAATGTTGTGTCTCTCCTGAAGAAGGTCGTGAGATCCTACGAGAGATTCATGAAGGAGATGTGGGCATCATACCGGCTCTAAGTCTCTCGTGGCCAAGGCTTTTCGTCATGGATTTTATTGGCTGATGGCTCATGCTGATGCAGAGGATTTGGTCAGTAAATGTGATGGTTGTCAGAAATTCCCAAGACGAGCTCACGTGCCAGCTCAAGAATTGAGGATGATTCCAATTGCTTGGCCGTTTGCAGTATGGGGGCTTGATATGGTTCGGCCTTTCAAAAGGTCCAAGGATAAAAAGACCCACCTTTTGGTGCCGGTTGACAAATTCACAAAGTGGGTTGAAGCGGAGCCGGTTAGTAAGTGTGATGTGGCCATAGCGGTTCAATTCATCAAAAAGGTGATCTTTCGTTTTGGTTTTCCCCACAGCTTTATCATAGATAATGGCACCAATCTATCCAAGGGTGCTATGAAAGAGTTTTGTCAACAAGAGCATATTCGACTTGATGTTTCATCAGTGACTCACCCCCAATCCAATGGTCAAGTTGAGAGAGCCAATCAAGAAATTTTGAGAGGCATCAAGCCACGGCTTATGGTCCCTTTGCAGAGGACGTCAGGTTGTTGGGTGGAGGAGTTACCCTCAGTGTTATGGAGCATCAATACCCCCCCCCCCAATAGATCTATGGGTTACACGCCTTTCTTCATGGTTTACGGAGCAGAGGCGGTTCTCCCTAGTGACATCCGTCACAATTCGCCTTGTGTGGCGGCTTATGTTGAAGCTGATAATGAAAAAGCATGTCAGGATGCTATTGACCTGTTGGATGAGGAGCGTGACCTTGCGGCGGCTCGTTCGGTGATTTACCAGCAAGATCTGCATCGTTATCATAGCCGTCGGGTTAAAACCAGGACCTTTAAAGAAGGCGGTTTGTGTGCTCTGGCTTATCCAGGATCAAACTGATATGCACAAACTATCCCTGCCCTGGGAAGGACCCTTTCTGGTCAGCAAAAATCTGAACAATGGGTCATACTACCTTATCGATGTTCGATACCACAAGGACTCACGCACGTTAGAGGAGGAGACCCACCTACCATGGAATATTGCTCATCTTCAGCCTTATTACACCTGAGCCACTAGCTCTTGTGATGTACATATTTTGACAATGTATATATTATGCTAAATATAATAAAGCCAGCATCCCTTCTAAGTCAGGGCCTTAGTCGTTTCATTTTTGAGAATAATGAGTATTTATTGTCACTTCATACGATCACTTGGGGGCTTCCTGCTCATTGAGCATAGCTATGACTACCCTCTTGATCCGGCTTGTACGCCATGATTACAAAATACTTGGGGGCTTCCTGCTCATTGAGCATAGCTATGAATACCCTCTTGATCCGGCTTGTACGCCATGATTACAAAATACTTGGGGCTCTTTGTTAATGGAAAAGAGCTTTATTGACCCTTGTAATAGGCTTGGACGCCAGGTGTATTCACCAAAAAATCCGGGTTATCCTGCCTTTGTAAGTTTGCCACTCCGCCCAGGTAATCCTGGAATTACTCGCCGTACTCTTGACAGTCAATCTTATAAAGACCTTGAACTTGTCAAAATTAAAACGGCGATTGTTTATGTGAGGCCCAGCTTACAAGTTTTGAATGAAGGTTTAACATAGTGGCTGTGCGGCCCTTAAAAAGCACTTGACTCTGAGGCTTGGCAGCCTATGAAAGCCTTGTTTTTTATTTATATTTGATTTTGAATATTTTTGCGGTTCAATTCTTGTGACATGTTAATACATGGTTGAAAACCGATGAGGGCCATGTTGCCTTATGGTTCTTATATGAATCTATCCGGAGTTTATTAACCCGGCCTGGCTTTGGACTTTAAGTCACCAGTATATGATAATTTTTTATGCTTGGAGTACTGGCTCTAAGCTTTGGGATGTTACCCCTTGCTGCATATGGTGTTATGAGCCGGCGGTATGAGTCAATTGAACAGGGCGTTGTGCTCTCAATTTTCGGGTTGTAACCCTTACTGCACAAGTATGATAAACTGACAGTGTGAGTAAATATCCCAGGTATGATATTTTGTTATGATTATATGAGGTTGTGATCAAATCGGCCCTAGTTATGGATTATTGTAGTTAAAAGTGGTTTTTATATGGGGTATTGGGACCCGCCCTGGGGTAACCGCCAGGGCGCTTGTGATATGTTTGTGTGTAGGGCAAATGATAAATCTAATCTGCATACTTGATGATATCATGAGCATAAGTGGCAGATTTTCAACTGATGGATCAGCAGTGTTATGCAAATAGAACGTGCACGCTTGCACGGCAGATCAGAGTTTAACTAGCCTATTACAAGGCATCTGATGGCCCAAAGATGATAAGTGTTTTGGAGATGTAAAACATCAAAGTGCTATGATTAATAAAGCGGCTCATGACTCTTGGCGGTTTGAAGCCTTTGGATCATCCCGTGCCTCTTCTTCCTCTTCAGCTACTTGATTATCCAGCAGCTGGAAGTCAGGTGTAGCCCAGTTGATACCGGTCAATGCTCTAAACACAGCTTCATCATCAATAAGGTTGGATGGATCAATGTCAGGAGCAAAGGTGTGCTTACGAATCGGCGGGATGAGATCCGTCTTCTTATGAACCGGCTCTTTCACTTTCTTGTTCTCAACATCATAAGCCACCTGGTCTGTGGATAGATTAGTTTCTTCAGCCAACTTACTTGCTAATGGACACATTGCTCTTGCTATTTTTGCAAAGTCATCAGCACTGAAGGCAGATCCATCCTCTTTGACACTTGGGCAACCATTGGCCAAATCTTCTGGGTCCAGATCTGCTTTCCACGCCTTTCCCCAACTTAAAGCAGTCAACTCGCCGGCTCTGGTAGATGCTCGCTTTAAGTCGTCAATCCTTTGGGGCATCACTGATAACCTCTCCAATGTATCTTTGATGAGAGTGGGTGGAGATTTCTTGTGCATGGCATCAGCAATGGTGCGTTAGGTGCCAGTATATAACTATTCTACCAGAGTGTAGACAGCTTTAAGCCGGATGCGCATATCAGAGCCCAACTTGGTGCTCCGAGAACCTGTATCGATAAATTTATTGATAAGCCAATGGATGTTTATAATATGTTTATTAAGATGCAAGGAGTCATGTTTCATACTTACCGAAGATGGCTGACAACATGTTATTGATCTGCTACCTTAAACCGGACAACTCGTCAGTCACCGGTTTAAGGGCGGCTTCAGCATCCTCTGCTCTCTTCAACAGAGCCACCTTTTCAGTTTCCCAGACGTTCTTACAGTGTTGAAGTTTTGCTTAAGCTGCTCAATGTTTTCTAAAGCAGTCTTCAGTTCTGACTTGGCCTTGGATGTCTCAGATTGCGCTAATTTTTTTTAAATAATACATTTTTTTATTAATTTTCACAAATATTATGCTCAAAAAATAATTTTCGAAAATAATACATCGTCGGCCCGCAGCCGGCCGAGTGGACCTAGTCGGCCCACAGCAGGCCGACTGAGACCCTATCGGCTAGCTGCTGGCCGATTGGCCTGTCGGCCACCAGTTCAGGTCCAGTCGGCCAGTAGTGGGCCGACAGAGCCTAATTGGCCTGCTGTGGGCCGACAGCGACTAATTGGCCAGCTGCGAGCCGACAGGGACTAATTGGCCTGCTGTGGGCCGACCGATGCATGCCACCATTTTTTTCCCGAACGCTTCCTGGATTTTTTTATAAACTATGACGTATTTCGTGCAACCCTTTGCCCGTAATATTTTCCCGCCATATGTTCGCGCCAACTCTTTCCCGCCGTATGTTCGCGCCCACTCTTTCCCGCCATATGTTCACGCCAACTCTTTCCCGCCACCCGTTTCCCGCCATATGTTCGTGCCAGCTCTTTCCCGCCACCCGTATCCTGCCAATCATTTCCCACCATACCGCAGTCGTTCTTTCCCGCCATTTTCTCATCCCTACCTATAAAACCCCCTTCAGACAGAGGAAGATAAGCATTCCAGTGTAGTGTAGTTGAGATGTCCCATTATCCTTTTGATCGTAGTTTTCACCCTGAGATGAGCAGGACTCTTCTGAGGCTAGCTACCGATTTTAGGATGGACAATAGGATAGTTCCATGGGACGAACTCACCGGTAGTGACACCATAATGAATGAGTTGGCTCGCGAATTACGTATGTCTGGGTGGCCTGAAAGGACCTATGAGGAGGTACGTATAGAACTTCTTAGGTTCCATGCAAGGTGGAAGAAGGTAGTGGAGCCGGAGAGTGAAACTTTCAGAAGGACTGCAGAAAAGCATCCATTTTTATGGACTGAGGAGAGTGAGGACGAAGATGATATCTTCATGCCGCCGCTTCCGGGTTCTGCATCGTCAAAGAGCAAGAGTTTTGCATCGTCCAAGGGCAAGAGTACTGCATCCTCAAAGGGCAAGATTTCTGCATCGCCCAAGGGTAAGAGTTCTGCATCCTCGAAGGGCAAGAGTTCTGCATCGACGGAGGATGACGATGATGACTTCATGTAGTTTTTATGATGTATGTTGTAAGTTTAGTCATATGTACCGTTAATTTAGATGTAGTTCTATCTAGTTGTTTATACTGTCTTGTTGTACGAGCATTATGTTCTATCTAAATATGATGTTGTAGTTCGGATAACAGAGTACTAAAAAATAGAGTAGGCATATGTCTCATACATAAGTACATAGTCATTTGTCTCATACATAGAATAGACATAAGTCTCATACATAAGTAGATGGTCATGTCTCTACTGATAGATGGAAGCGTCAGTGACGATGTCTGGCCTGGCAGGGAGGCGGATCTGGAAGCGGCGACCATCCCAACCTGTTAGGTGGCCTAATGTTACGAGGAGGAATTTCAGACTCTCCCTGGTCATGCTGTGTATCCTGTGTGGGGCCTGGTGGAGGAGTCGAATACATGTTCATCCACTGGGTGTGCTGCAACATATGAGCATGTATGTTCTCCTCGGGATGTTGATCACTCCCCCACGTATCATGTGATGCTGACATAGACGCATGATATCCGTAGGCTCCTGCACGATGGAACGTTTAGTCATGAAGAATGAGGTCGCCTCAATTAATATTGAAAACAATAAAAATGAAGACACTTACCTGCTGGTTGTGACGGCTGCTCTGGCTCAAACACAAAGCTCGACGAGGGACCGTGCTGCTGTGGCTGTGGAGAAAACACAAAGCTTGACAAGGGACCGTGTTGCTGTGGCTGTGGAGAAAACACGAAGCTCGACGTGGGACCATATTGCTGTGGTTGCTGCCACGTTGAACTGCCAGGTTGGTCAAGACGGGGTGGCCTGGTTGTCGGCTGATGTGCTAGACGTGGACGTGGTTGATGTCGGTGCATGGAGTGACGCGGCTGCTGCTGCTGGTGCTGAACAACATCGGTTCTCCGGGTGCACGTGATAGCCTCGTACACAGTCCGTATCTTGTTCTGAATTCGTTCCAAGAAGGGTTGTAGCACTGGATGGTGCTGAAGAAGAGGTCCAGACAACAGTGATCGTCCAAAGGTGGTCACGTCCTGGTAGAGTTCGTGTGTCAAGGTAGCCTGCAAATTTCCATGACGATTAATAATGTATGTCTCTTGCACGTCAAAGTATGTGACAACATTACTTAAAGAAAATATATCTTACCATGTACTGCCTAGAGCCCGAAGTGTTATAGCTCGGGTACATATCCGACAAAGTAGGATCCGGTATCTCCTCTGGGTGGGAGTGCTCAATGATGTGTAATCGTGTTCCGGTCATGTAGCGCCGCACATAGAGATTGAATTCATCAAGATCAAAATTGTGATTCTCGTGCCATAGATGTGTGTTTGCTGTCTCCCATTCTATAACATACGGCTCTAGTCTAACTAGCCAGTCAACAGTTGTCCTGGTCATGCCCTTCCTTGTCGTCCTAAAATTGTGGTGTGTGTTCAACAATTACCTAAAGCTTTGAATGGAGTACTATGAAAGATAATGCAACATTGATAAATTAGTTAATACCTGTGGATGTGTGCTGGCACTGGGTTCTCTTTAGGGGGAGGCAGCTCCAACTGCAGAAGACCAAATTGCCTCATAACCCTCTGTTGTGCCATCTCCTCGACAAAGACATCGAAGATGATTTTTGATTTTGTCATCCAGTAATCTCGTCCCTTGTGCATAGCACAGACAGACCACCAGGGTATCTCGCTTGTATGGCTGCTTCTGTGTAGGGCTGCCAGATGACCCCAGTGTACGCATCGAACTGCTCGTTCAATGTTGCGTATGCCTTCCTGGTCTGATCACTAGCAAAGCGTCTCTGTAGAAAACAAAAGTTAGTAGCCGCTAGCATCGAACTATCTCTTGTGCAGAAAAAAGTTACGTTAAACTATAACACAGTGCATACCTCGCGACGTGTCCAACACAGACCGAAAGTAGGCATGTCGATGCCGTCAGCATCAAACATGGCGTCTATAGGCTCACGAACATGTACATCTGGTCGCCCTATAGAGAACCTCTCCCACGACCATAGCTGTAGGAATAGAGGGCATCCAAGAAGGGCTGGCTTTCTCAATGTAAGCTGGCAACCGTTGCACATACCTCGGTATGTAGCCGCTAAGACCGCCGAACCCCAACTCCTCTGTCTGATCTGATCTGCCGTCTAAGCGCTCTCTCTCTCGAGTGCCATAGGGATGTAGAGCGCGTTAATAGTGGTGACATGGTTCTCTGTGAACATCACCTTGCCGAAAAGCCACATTAAGTAGGCCTCCAGGCTCCGAGTGATCTGTTCCGCAGTCAACGGCGCCCGGAAGTTTTGGATCTGCATTAAGCAAAGAGAAAGTTTTAGTTAGCCGCAGTTATTTTCTGTAAAACCATATGCACGATAACTTGAAGATAAGAGGTTGGGTAAATTACCCGAAAATTGAGCAACCACTCATACTTAGGTCTGTGATGCTCCCATACCGGATCCGGAGCATCCGGAAAAACACCATGAAAACGTTGTGTAAGGGCTCACTCCCAACCAGCCAGTGCGTCCAATGGTCCTATGGCATGACCTGCCAATGGTAGTCCGAGCAAAAGTGACACATCCTCCAGAGTAGGAGCCATCTCTCCCTATCGGAAGTGAAACGTGTGGGTCTCTGGCCTCCAACGGTCCACTAAGCAGCTCAGCAAGGACCCGTCGATGGTGATGCGTTTCTCACCCGGGATAGACTCAACCAGACGCGCGAAAGGTAAAAGGCCGGCCCATTTCAACCTTCATCAGAGAACATTTCAGTTAGTGTCTCCCATTAATATGCATGTCAGTGTGCAAATTAATAAAACACGTACCGCTGAAGCCATCCTGGGTGTATCATCCAGTTTTCTTTAGGAGTGCGAGTGACGAGAGGCTCAAGCTTGCGCTCATAACATATCGCACCACGATGACCCCTATCAATGTCCCCATTCAGCAACCACCTTCCCGACATTCTTGCACATAAAAAAATTTAGAACATAGTGCCACACTTAATAAAAATTCAGAACATAGTGCCACACTTAATAAAAATTCAGAACATAGTGCCACACTTAATACAAATTCAGAACATAGTGTCACACTTAATACAAATTCAGAACATAGTGCCACACTTAATAAAAATTCAGAACATAGTGCCACACTTAATACAAAGTCAGAACATAGTGCCACACTTAATAAAAATTCATAACATAGTGCCACACTTAATAAAAATTCAAAACATAGTGCCACACTTAATACAAATTTAGAACATAGTGCCACACTTAATACAAATTCAGAACATAGTGCCACACTTAATACAAATTCAGAACATAGTGCCACACTTAATACAAATTCAGAACATACTACTGCTAGCTTAGCTTCTTCCTCTCGCCCTTACTCCTCTACTGCCTCTTCCTCCTCTTCTTCCCCGGTTCCCTCGTCCATGCCCAGTGACAAAAGTGGGACAGTTAGTGTCCCTATGGCCAAATTCATTGCACGGAATGCATTGCCTAGTCGGACCTCCTGCTTCAGATTCATCCATATCATTCCGGATGCGCCGACAATGCCGTCTGCCTCTACTTGTATGCATATGCTCTAGGTTTGGAATGTAACGCCTTTCAGCGGGGATGACGCTGTTGAAATTACCCATTGATCGAAAACCCATCAGCTCACCTGTCCAGGTATTGAGGACAGACTCTTTCAGAAAAAATGGAGACACAAACGATATTGCGTCCATTCCAAGCTGCCCGCAAGCAGCAAGTACATGTGAGCAAGGTAGGTGAAGCAATTTCGGTTTGTTGCATGTGCACTCACACGTTGTCCAGGCTTCATTACCAATTTTCACCTCATGCGTCCTCAACTCATTTGCACATCCGAATTTGTTGTTGGCTAAGCGGACCTCAAACCTTCTTTCTTGATTACCGATGGCGACTACAGTGTGTGATCTAGCTTTTTGCATCCTGTTGTCCATGTACTTCGTGACTCTTTCACAGTACCATGTATTCGGGTTGTTGAAGATATGTTCCTCTACTTTTTGACGTCTATCTCTTAAATACTTGATGGTGCCATAGAAAATACCCTCAACGGTGGCTGTAAGTGGCAATGCCCAGTTTCCTCTGAGGACAAAGTTGTATGTTTCTGTGAGGTTTGTTGTCATGACACTGTATCGTGCTCCATGTGTGTCATGTAGCAAAGACCACCTCTCTTGAGGCTCATGCTCTATCCACTGCTCAAAGGTTTTAATCGACCTCCCAAGCCTTCTCCTAGTACCAGGTGGGTCAAAGCCTGGCAGGTCACATAGCCCAACAGGCTCCTCCTCCACGGCCGCTGTTCCTGTTGCCAATTGTGCAGCTACTGCTTCAACATGTGCCCTCACCGCTGCATCTCTTGCAGCTTTCCTGTCCCTCACGTGTCTCTGCATGCACACATTAAGTCTGTCACGTATCAAATTGTACTTCCATAGCTGGTTCTGCTTGCAGAGTTTTTTGAACAGATTCATCAGGTTCTTATTTCTAAACTGCAAGAAGAAATTAGCCCCCATATGGCGCATGCACCAACGGCTCTGCAAGTCCTTCCATGGAACTTGTTCCTCAGGGCCTGGGTTTGTCAATGTCCTTATCGCACTGAGTATACCTGCATGCCTGTCATGAAGGATGCACACATTGGGCTTCTCCTTCACAACTGATATTTTCAACTGCCTGAAAAACCATGTCCAACATTCAATGCGAGTGGGACGACTTGATTTTGGCCGTCTTGACCTATGGCTGTCAGGATCTGACCCTTGTACTTGCCTGTGAGAAAAGTACCGTCAACACATATCACCGGTCGGCGATGCCTGAAAGCTTTGATGCATACACCGAAAGAGAAGAAGAGACGATGTAGCACCCTCACAGTTGGGAACTCTAGCATGAACATGTCTTGGATATCGATATAGGTGCCTGGATTCCGCTACTGCAGGGTGTGGAGGAGCTGGACAACAAAGTCATATGCATCAAAATAAGAACCAAACCTCCTCTCAAGCGCCGCATGCTTAGCCCTCCAAGCCTTGCCATAAGAAATTTTGTACTTGAACCTGGCGAAGACTTTTGTCTGGACTGCCTTCACTTCCATAGCCTTGCCCAGCACTATCTCATCGTAAAACAATCGAGCAATAAGCGTGGATGAAAGGTTGGCATGATCCTGAGGGATGCAGGGAATAAGACAAGTGTGATTAACTAAGTCACTTATCACCCAACTTGTGCCATACTTAGGGAGAAAGCCGTGCACCCTGGCGGGACAATCTGCGTTCTTGCATACCATTGTCAGGAATTTCTGAATGGACACCTGAGCTGTGAAAACCCTTTGCGTGGACATTGTCCAGTTAATTATTGCATCTTTCAGGGCTTGCTTATTCGGATACATAGCATCCGTCGCAATATTGTTCTGGTGATATTGCCAGGCTGAATCATGTCCATCATTCACGGTCATTGCAGATGAGAAGTCATGATTCCACGATGCAGGATTCGGGACCTCCTCTGCATTTTCGTCTTCATCTGACTCGTCAGAATCATCGGCATGACCCCTTTCAACATCGGTGTCTTCTTCTTCCATCTGGTCCTGCATGTACCCATCTACCTCGTCAGCGTCCACCTCGCCATTGTAATCACCATCGGCATTTCCTCCTTCTACCTGACTACTCTGCCCTGGTTCATAACCATAAGCATTTCCTCCTTCTACCTGACTGCTCTGTCCTTGTTCGTAACCATCATCTCCAGCATTTGACATAGATAACTGCCTCCCTACACTGCTATGACCAGGATCGTAGCCACCCTTGCCTTCATGTGCAGTGACCTCCTTCACGACGGGAAGAACTAAAGCAACAGGATTACATCCCCTTCGTTCACAACCTTGTAACCACCGCACCCATTCGGAGTCTCGCTCTATCGGCCTCAAATAAAAGTAAATTATTGAACTTGACCGTGTCCACAATGCATGAACACCGACGGTGTGTGTTTCAGTATCAAGACCTAAACTTGCCGCAATCCATTCTTTCAACTGACTAACAGACCATGTTTGAGGTGCGCTCATTGGCACATCTATATGAGTAAATTCACTCAGATCTGCTCCCATCTCAGTTGTTTGGACTGTACCAGGACCATAGCAAAATCTGAAGTTCACTACATCAGACATCTCGGCTCACCTATTTTTTTCAACAACGAAATATAGGTATTAAGCAACAACTTAATATACCCCCACTAAGAAATATTAGACATGTCTATATATTAGCTAGCTATATATTACAGAATATTAATGGAGCAACTAATACAAGTATTAAGCAACAACTTAAAATGCTCACCAAGAATACCTAAATATTTACGTTTACTACCGGAGCAACTCCAATTACTGACACACCTAAATATATTTATGGTTACTACCAGAGCAAATAACAATAATTGCACACCGGAACCGGGAAATAAAATGCTCACCACGACCACCTAAATATATTTACGTTACTACCGGAGCAAATAACAATAATTGCACACCGGTACCGGGAAATAAAATGCTCACCACGACTACCTAAATATATTTACATTACTACCGGAGCAAATAACAATAATTGCATGCAACTTCGAAAATAAAAATGTTTGTTGAAATATACCCTTGTAGCATGCGTGCGAACGACGAACGGCGGCCTTCAATCACCGGAACTGGAGCCGGAAACTCCACCAAACTACCGGAGCTTCACCTCCACCACACTGCCCCAGCTTCACCACCACCACCGCCACAACCTCCACCAATGTGCTGAAAAAATGCTCCAATAAAATGCTCACCACGACCACCACAAGCTACCCCATCAGTAGATTGAGGTCTCTTTTGGCTCCCCTAACTATGTAGAACCCATTCACCGTGCCAAATCCGTGAAAAAATGGGTCATTTTGGTGTATTAATTGGAGCTAGTTCGTGTAAGAGAGAGGAGGAAGGAAGAACAGAGAGAAGCTTGCGGTGGGAGAAAGGGAAAGAAGAAGGAGAGGAGAAAGAGACGTGTGCTGCGGGGCTGGCTCCCTGTCGGCCAGCAGCTGGCCGATCGGTCGGCAGCTGGCTGACTGGGTCGCCCGTGACCCAGCCCGTGCCGACAGCCAGCGCCCGACGTGGCTTGGCCAATAGCCGGCCTCCGCGTGGCCGAGAAGCCACCTGTCGGCTCGCAGTTGGCCGATAAGACCCAGTCAGCCTGCTGCTAGCTGACTAAGACCAGATGGCCAGCTGCTGGCCGACGGTGTATTATTTTTGAAAATAATTTTTTGGGCGTAATATTTGTGCAAATTACTAAAACAAATGTATTATTTTAAAAAAATTGAGTTTTAATGTTGGCCTTCAGATCATTGAGCTGCGAATCCTTCTCAATCAGTTCAGCCTGTCACATAAGCAACACATGGAAAGTATTATGATCATGATTATTTTTGAAGTCCCATGCATAATACAAGTATTCTCCTTGGCACTTGGGGGCTAATGTCTATTGCTCTTAAGAATTTTTCGAAGTCCCAAGCACAATACAAGTATTTTCCTTGGCACTTGGGGGCTAATGACTATTGCTCTTTTCAAAGACGAATTTATCCGATGACTCGGGTACAATAATATGATCCGGTTTACTAAGGTTACATATTAAAGTGTTGGTTTATCAATCTTGGTAAGTCCTGGTTTAACTATGCTAGTCAAATCGACCCTTGGGGGCTACGGATGCGAAGTTCATTACTGCTACTTAAAGTCCTGGCTTAACTTGATGATTTGAGCCGGCCCTTGGGGGCTACTAGTGATGATGTGTACTTCTTTATGGCAATTGGAAAGTCTACAGCATATTCAATCCTATCATATCCTATAGACTTGGCGGCTGATAGACATATAATTATGAAGAGAATAGTGATTGGATTACCTCATAGCGTTCCTTCATCAAATTGACTAAGCCGGCTTCAAAATCACAGCTGGTATATAATCAAATAACCGGAATGGATTCTTGAGCACCAAACTTGGCATAGCTCTCTAAGTCTACCTTCCACTTGCCTTTATATCAGCAGAAGTTTCTTACTTGGCGCTGTGCTTAGATAAGACAGTGGGGTTACCCGATGCTGTGTAACCAAATCCAGTGACAATGATGTTGTCATTCTTCTCTTCAGTAGGTTTAACTGGGCTTGGCGGCTTAGCAATGGCCGGTTCGACATCCATATCATCTATGGTGACTTCATTTTCTTCTAGCAGCGGGTCATCGATAGTGGCCTCAGCAGTTGGATGAGAGGCATCTGGTAATTGTTTTTCCGGTTCATAAGGGTTGGAGTCTTCAGCCGGTTTGTTCAGTTTTTCCTTCTTGCTAGGCTTGGCCATACCACTGAAAATCAAAAAACACAAAGATTTCAGCATATTAATCTGGCATCAGGTTTCAATGATTGAATATACTCTTACCCAGGCATAGTCTTGAAAGTCGGGATTTGAGTTCCCGTCGAGTCGCCGGAGGAGGAATGAGATGTTCCCTGATCATTTGAATCAGACGGATTAAGAGGTTGACGAAAAAGACCTGCCTTGGGGTAATCTATGCCAGAAAGTTTTGAAACCTCCAGTCGACGTTTGCGAGGCGCTGGGGTGTTCGGTAAGCCGGAAGATAAAATTTCACCGCCGTTGTGCCGATTTGTGTGGCGAGCTTCATGTTGCTATTTCTTCAAAATAAATTTGGGATCCAAGTGAGCTAAAGGGTGAGAAAATCTTACTTTCCATCTTGCTTGTCGGGTTTTCTGTGTTGGCAAAGGATTTGAGCCGGAGGAAAGGGTAATTACATCTTCTTCATCTGCACGGCTGGCCTCTGCATCATCCTGATAATAGTCATTGTCAATAAGATGTATGAAAAATGAGCCAAGGGAATCAAGTTCTACCTCCGACTCATCATCATCATCCTTATCATCCAAATTGAATAATTTGACAGCATTGGATTTCTTCTTGGCAGGCCTTTTGGTAGCCTTACCCTTTGTCCAGGTTTTATTTGGCTTCTCTGGCAACTTCTTGGTCTAGAAGGGTGAGTTGTCCTATAAACTTTGGATGAGTATGGACAAGCGGTACAAATAAAATTATGAGTCAAGGATGAGCTTGATTCAAAAACTTATAGTCGACGGCTTATTCAGGATGCAGAAAGGACTCAATACGACTTCACTTCCATCTTCCAAGCTCTCATTCAGCAGGGTCCTTGTCATATTATTGTTGTCTTCCTCAGTTATTTCAGTCTGGCAATGGCGCTCAGGATCTGTTAGCTCACCGGTATATTCACACATTAAGATGGGCCGGCGGCTTAAAGGAAAGATTCTCTAGGCAACCAGCAGCGAACTAGATCAATTCCAGTTAAACCATTGGCCATCAAGGCCCGGATCTTTGCAAAAATTGGCACATACTTCTTTCGTGTTATTGTGCTGATACGATCTGGAAGATGATGTCTGCTGCTAAGCCGGCTGGTGCGATAACCCGAAAGGGGATTTTCTCCTTCTAGCGAAGTATCTTGGCAGTAAAACCAAGTCTGGTTCTAGTCCTTGGGGTGACTGGGAAGATTAGCAGCTGGGAAGATAGTCTCTTTTCGGTGTTGTATGGATATGCTGCCTAGTTCAAGGCTAGGTCTATCTGTGAATTCATTCTGCGGGTTCAAGTAGTAGAACTCTCTGAATAATTCTATGGTGGGCTCCTATTGAAGGTACACCTCGAGGAACACTTGGAAATTGCATATGTTTGAAACGGAATTTGGTCCGATATCTTGTGGATGGAGCTTGAAGAAATGCAACACATCACGGAAGAATCTTGAGCCGGCAGGACTAAAACTCCGGTACATATGATCCATAAAAACCACCACTTCACCATCTTTGGGCTCAGGGCGAGTTACATTACCCGAAACCCTCCAGTGGATGGCTTCTATTTTGGCTAAGACGATAGTCTGAACATATTCTTTCAAGTCTTCCTCGGTGACCCGAGAAACGACCTAGTTGCAGGCGGTGACAGTCTTGACCATCTTCGAGAACAAACTCCTAAGAAAAGGAAACATTACCGGATTAAGATCATGCTATTAAACTGGGCAATGGATTTAAGGGTAAAATGCTATTAACAGTTAACGAATTAAGCCGGGGATGAGCTTTGAAGTGTTGGCGTCTTAAAAGGGGACTAATGGTACCTACCAGGTTAAGGATTTTGCTGTTAAGACGGACAGAGTCTAACAGTTAAGATATATGTTGCAGAATTAAATTATGAGCAAACATGGTTAAACCGGAGATATGTTGCCGGGTCAGGCAAGTTATAAAGCGTATGGTGGCGGTTTAACAAGATTTAGTGTCTTATGATGGATCACGGTTTGCAGTATAAGCCGCCATGGCAGTTATGATACTTCAAATTTGGCTAAGTGTTGGACAAACAGATTTTGCAAGATGGAGCAATAATTTTGGATCTACCACAGTTTAGAAAAGGCAGTAAAATTCTAAACCTAAGGTGGCGGCAGTGGAAAGTGTGGTTGTTTCAAATGAGATCTTCCACGGGGAGATGTTACTCTAATGATTAAAATGAATGCTAAAACTACTTCCGCGCAAGGTTCGTAGCCTATCCAGATTAAAAGCCATTGCAGTTGAAGGAAAACAGTCGAAGAATAGTAAGAACACCGATGAACTACCCAAACCCTAAATGTAGATCTGAGATAGAAAGAAAGGTGCACTTATAGAAGAGGAGCAGCGTTGGCGCGCCAGAGTTTCTGATCCAATTAGGTCGATGCAGCGGCCTGGGTCAGTGCAGCGGTCGAAGGTCGCGACGGTGGAGCTCGAGCGGTAGAGGAGACGCGAGAGGAAGACAAAAGAAGGGGTGAAAATGATAAAGACCCCTGACCCTATTTATAAGGGGGCGGATACAAGACATGCGCGGGAATCGAGGAGGCCAAAACCATCATGTGGCTATATGAATGCCTCGATTTTTAGGATGGTTATTAAGATAAGGATCAATTAAGATGTTCTGAACCGAGTACAAAATTAATGTGAAGTGATGTCGCGGCGGTTTAAGAAGTTTCCGTGGGCTGACGTCATGGCGGGTTACAACAAGATTTCTCAACAAGTGGTGCAACATTTTTACAAGACTGGTATTGAAGATTGACATGAACAAGTGCAATTCAACCTGGGGCCTAATGTTGGGGATATAACTATCGGGTATGAACCACCAACGAGGGGTCGGGTCATACCACTCGCGGCTTACCTATGAAGATGGCGGATCATACGAGCCCGTTGCCTGCCCAAGACCCATTGGCGGCTTGAGGCCCAAGAGGATGAACCGCCATGTATATATGACTTGCATTATAAGGCAAGTCTAGTTAGTCACCGGGCCAGACACGTTGTGTATAAGCTGGCCGGGACTCCATAAGCCGTTGGGCGTCAACCTGTGTATATAAAGGGACAACCCGGTGGCGGTTTAGGGCAAGAAAGAAGAGATCGATAACTAGGTCAAGTGTATTCGCACCCCGGTGATCGAAACCCAAGCAATACAACCTTAACTGAGTAGGCCTTTACCTTGATTGCAAGGGGCCTAACCATTATAACATTCTCGTGTCCTTTGTCTCGTTTAACCCCTTTAAGCTAACCTAGTTGTGATGGCTCCATGACTAAGTCCTTCTGCTAGGACATCTGCCATGTCAACTCCACGACAGGTAGCGAGGCACATATTGTATTGTTTCCATCAAGGATAAAAAGATGGGTTTTCATCATATTGCTTGAGTCTATCCCTCTACATCATTTCATCTTACTTAAGGTGTTACTCCGTTCTTTATGAACTTAATACTCTAGGTGCTTGCTGGATAGTGGTCGATGTGTGGAGTAATAGTAGTAGATCCAGGCAGGAGTCGGTCTACTTGACATGGATGTGATGCATATTTGCATAATCATTGCCTTGGATATCGTCATAACTTCGCGCTTTTCTATCAATTGCTCGATAGTAATTTGTTCACCCATCATATTATTTTCCTTCAAGAGAGAAGCCTCTAGTGAAACCTATGGCCCCCGGGTCTATTTTCCATCATATATTTTCAGATATATAAACCAAAAAACCCAAAAATATCTTGCTTCAATTTATTTACTTTTATTTTTTTTACGTTTTAGTAATCTTTTATACCTATCTCTATCAGATATCACCTTAGAAGATGACCGTGAAGGGATTGAAAACCCCTTTATCGCGTTGGGTGCAAGTGTTTGATTGTTTGCGTAGGTGCATAGATTGAAGACTTGCTTGTACCTCCTACTGGATTGATACCTTGGTTCTCTAAGTGAGGTAAATACTTATCTCTACTTTGTTGCATCACCCTTTCCTCTTCAAGGAAAAAACCAATGCAAGCTCAAGAAGTAGCAGGAAGAATTTCCGGCGCCGTTGTCGGGGAGGTCTACATCAAGCCTACCAAGTACCCATCATAGACTCTCATCTCTTGCATTACATTATTCAGCATTTGCCTCTCATTTTCCTCTCCCCCACTTCTAAAATGATTTTCAGAAGAAAAAAAGATTTGCCTTTTTATTCACCCTTCTTTCGTTCGCTTTCTCGTTTGCTATCTTTGCTTGTGTTGCCATGTGCCCTCTATTTGCTTGCATCTTTGCTTGCTAAAAATATATTGATATGGATCCTCACACACTTGCTAATCTTTTTAAGAGATACAATTATGATGAACCAATTGCTAGTGAGTTGACTGCCCTAGATTATCTTTATAAGGTTTTGCTTGAAATTCGTGAATCTGAGAATTGTGATGAAGTGTTGAAAGAAGAAATTTAAGAAGTGATTCACGATAGCTCCTTGAATGAAAAGCATGATTGCAATGATATTATTATAAATTTTATTAATGTCAATTGTGTTAATGATATGCAAAACCCTAAGCTTGGGAATGCTAGTTTTGCTATGACCACTACTTATTGTAATGATCATGATTGGGCTGATATTGCTTCTTATGATCTTGAAGTTTTATTTAAGCCTCATGATGAATATGTTTGCGATAATATTGAAAGTGGGTTTGGAAGAGTGTCAACTCTAGGTAATAATGATCCCACTACTTTGGAGTATGATCAATCTTATGAAATTTTTGATAAAAGTGGGCTTGGATTGGTCTTGACTTTATTTTATGATAATCCCACTATTTTGGAAGAGTGTTAACTTTGCATGCATGTGGATCATGTTGAGAATATTTTATGTGATAATTATATTGTTGAATTTGACTATGATCCTACATGTAATTATTATGAGATAGGAAAATATGGTTGTAGAAATTTTCATGTTACTAAATTACCTCTCGTTATGTTTAGATTGCTATTGTTTCTTTCTTCTTCCTTGCATATGCTAGTTTTTATTTGCCTTGATAATTTGTTTGCTTATAAGATGCCTATGCATAGGAAGTATGTTATACATAGATGTGTTTTCACATGGTACATGATTCTCTCTTCGTGTTTCAATTGCTATCTTTCATGTGAGCATCACCAAAATTAGCAATGCCTAGCTAGGGGCGTTAAACAATACCGCTTGTTGGGAGGCAACCCAATTTTATTTTTGTTTCTATCTTTTTGTTCCTGTTTTGCAATAAATTTATTATCTTTCCCCTAGTTAGAAGTGTTTTTATTTTTTTTAATTAGTGTTTGTGCCAAGTAAGACCTTTGGGATGGCTTACGGTGATAGTTGATTTGATCTTGCTGAAAAACAGAAACTTTTGCACCCAGTAAAATAATTTTCATTTTTCACAGAAGCACGATTAAATACTTACTCTTTTTGCACAAGATTTATATACAAATTGCCTCTGTTGCTCTAATTTATCAAAAAATTGGAGTTACATAAGTATTCGAAGTTTACAGATTACTACAGGCTATTTTGTTTTTGACAGATTCTGTTTTCTATGTGTTGTTTGTTTATTTTGATGAATCTATGGGTAGTATCGGGGGGTATGAAACATGGAGAAGTTGGAATACAGTAGATATTACACCAATATAAATAAAGAATGAGTTCACAACAGTACCAAAAGTGGTGATTTTATTTTCTTATACTAACGGATCTCATGAGTTTTCTGTAGAGTTTTGTGTTGCGAAGTTTTCTAGTTTTGGGTAAAGATTTCATGGACTATGGAATAAGGAGTGGCAAGAGCCTAAGCTTAGGGATGCCCAAGGCACCCCATGTTAATATTCAAAGACAACCAAGAGCCTAAGCTTCCGGGGCATCCCCTCTTTTGTCTTCAACCCATCGGTAAATTTACTTGAGGCTATATTTTTATTCACCACATGATATGTGTTTTGCTTGGAGCGTCTTGTATGATATGAGTCTTTGCTTTTTAGTTTGACACAATCATCCTTGTTGTACACACATTTTTAGAGGGACACGCATGAATCATGAATTTATTAGAATACTCTATGTGCTTCAGTTATATCTTTTGAGATAGGCAATTTTGCTCTAGTGCTTCACTTATATCTTTTTAGAGCACGGCGATAGCTTTATTTTATAGAAATTGTTGAACTCTCTTGCTTCACCTATATTATTTTGAGAGTCTTTGTAAGCAGAATGGTAATTTTCTTTGGTTATGAATTTAGTCCTGATATGATGGGCATCCAAGAGGGATATAATAGAAACTTCGATATAAAGTGCATTGAATACTATGAGAAGTTTGATTCCTTAAGATTTTTTGCGATATAAAGATGGTAATATTAGAGTCATGCTAGTGAGTAATTATGGATTGGTAGAAATACTTGTGTTAAAGTTTGTGATTCCTGTAGCATGCATGTATGGTGAACCGTTACGTGATGAAGTCAGAGCATGACTTATTTATTGATTGTCTTCCTTATGAGTGGCGGTCGGGGACAAGAGATGGTCTTTTCCTACAAATATATCCCCCTAGGAGCATGCGTCTATTACTTTGTTTCGATAGCTAATAAATTTTTGTAATAAGTATGTGAGTTCTTTATGACTAATGTTGAGTCCATGGATTATATGCACTCTCACCCTTCCACCATTGCTAGCCTCTCTAGTACTGCGCAACTTTCGCCGGTGCATTAAACCCAGCATTTACCTTCCTAAAAACAGCCACCATACCTACCTATTATGGAATTTCCATAGCCATTCTAAGATATATTGCCATGCAACTTCCACTGTTCCATTTATTATGGCACGCTTCATCATTGTCATATTGCTTTGCATGATCATGTAGTTGACATCGTATTTGTGGCAAAGCCACCAATCATATTTTTTTATACATGTCACTTTTAAGTCATTGCACATCCCGGTACACCGCCGGAGGCGTTCATATAGAGTCATACATTTGTTCTAGTATCAAGTTCTAATTCTTGAGTTGTAAGTAAATTAAAGCGTGATGATCATCATTATTAGAGCATTGTCCCATGTGAGGAAAGGATGATGGAAGCTATGATTCCCTCACAAGTTGGGATGAGTCTTTGGACTTTACAAAAAAATAAAAGATGCCATAGAAGCCCACCAAAAAAAGAAAGGAAAGGAAAAAATGAGAGAAAAGAGAGAAGGGGCAATACTACTATCCTTTTTCCACACTTGTGCTTCAAAGTAGCACCATGATCTTCATGATACAGAGTCTCCTATGTTATCACTTTCATATACTAGTGGTAAATTTTCATTACAGAACTTGGCTTGTATATTCCAATGATGGGCTTCCTCAAATTGCCCTAGGTCTTCATGAGCAAGTGAGTCGGATGCACACCCACTTAGTTTCTTGTTGAGCATCCATACACTTATAGCTCTAGTGCATCTGTTGCATGGCAATCCCTACTCACTCACATTGATATCTATTGATGGGCATCTCCATAGCCTATCGATGCGCCTAGTTGATGTGAGACTATCTCCTTCTTTTTGTCTTCTCCACAACCACCATATTCTACTCCACCTATAGTGTGATATCCATGGCTCACGCTCATGTATTGCATGAAAGTTGAAAAAGTTTGAGAACATCAAAAGTATGACACAATTTCTTGGCTTGTCATCGGGATTGTGCATGCTTTAATACTTTGTGTGATGAGGATGGAGCATAGCCAGACTATATGATTTTGTAGGGATAACTTTCTTTGGCCATGTTATTTTGAGAAGCCATGATTGCTTTGTTAGTATGCTTGAAGTATTATTGTTTTTATGTCAATATTAAACTTTTGTCTTGAATCTTATGGATCTGAATATTCTTGCCACAATAAAGAAGATTACATTGATAAATATGTTAGGTAGCATTCCACATCAAAAATCATGTTTCTATCATTAACCTACTCGAGGACGAGCAGGAATTAAGCTTGGGGATGCTTGATACGTCTCCAACATATCTATAATTTTTTATTGTTCCATGCTATTATATTATATGTTTTGGATGTTTTATATGCATTAATATGCAATATTATATTATTTTGGGACTAACCTATTAACTTTCGGCGTCGTGGGAACGAGGGTCCCCAGACTTGCATGCCTGCGTCCCGCGGCGTGGCTGAGCCAGTAGGCCGTACGGCCCATCTTCACCAACAAAGCACCCAAGACCCTCGCGAGGGGCAAGCCTTGTGAGGCGGACGACAGAAGACCTCCTCTGGAGTGGCCAAGCTAGGCAGGCTCATGAGGAGCGGAGATATCAAGGCGAGGCGAACCTCGCGAGGTTCTCGTGACGTGAGCCGTGACGATCGACACCAGGCGGGCGCCAGGTGGGCGCCAGCGCGCATAGCGTCCTTGTTTCCTCTTTGGTGCAAACGGGACAAGCGCAACCGCGGAGTACCGAGGAATCAGGCAAAGGTTGCCATTTCAGTGCAACAAGACCAAGACCAAGGACTGCAAGACGGAGGTCATCGTGGAGCCCAGAACAGCGTCACTACCAAAACTTTGAGCAGGCGAAGACTACTGTTGTTAGGATAGCTTGTACTAGCTGTCCCCCTTCAAATTAGCTCGCCATTGTTGGCTCCCTTCCCGCTCGATATTTGGGAAGAGGACCAGGGCCTCTATAAATAGGACTAGCCACCATAGTGGACGGGAGGATGGAAGCTTGAGAGGACGATCTGATCTTAGCTAGAGAGAGACCACCCCCCCACACACACACAAGCTCACCGAGCTCAAGAACACCTCGACCTTAGGAGGCCGTTCTTCCCTTGTATTGTTCATCATTAGCCCAAGAGGCAATCCACCACCACCATACTGGAGTAGGGTATTACACCACAACGGTGGCCCAAACCAATATAAACCCTATGTCCTTCTGTGTTACGAGTTTGTCGAGTTCGTCCGTGAGATTCTAGCGAGCTAGGGTGTAGATCGTTTGGAGGGAAAGACTTCGCACGCACCCCAGTGTTCGAACCTTAAGGGTTTGTCGGGACCCCATACCTCGACATTTGGCGCGCCAAGTAGGGGTGCGCCGGAGCCTTTTCTCCGCCAATCAGCTCTCCGACATTCACCGGCTATGATGTCTGGCGACCCAAGAGCCGGATCCGACTGTTGGGCAGCCTGGCCGGCCCGGACAGCGCCGCCTGCCAATGAAGATCTCGACCCCGCACCCTAGGCGGCGCAGGCGTCCCCAAGCTCTGCCGGGCGTGGACAGCGCGGCCAGGCATCATCCACCCTCACCCCGCGGCAAGCACGAGCCACGGCGAGAGCAGCGATTTATGCCGCTGCAACTGCACGCACTCATGGCGGGAGCAAGCGAACATGCGGGCGACATTCACAGTGGCAAGGGAGCTGTTGTGATACAAACTGATGGAGAGTGGCCAGGACACGCTGCTTGAGCATGTTGCTGAGCTCCTAGACGCAGCGGCATC